>NW_011500012.1:68741-151015 GCF_000495115.2 Populus euphratica | reverse complement strand
TTGTTTTTAATTTTTACAATTAACCTCCCTGTGGTTCGACCTCGGTCTTGCCGGGTTATTTATTACTTCGACACTCCTGCACTTGGGAGAAGACATCAATCTTTTCGTCGTGTCAGATTTCTACTCCAGTCAAAATGGTCTTTTCAATAAGGAGAATGATAGAAATTTATAAGGTAACCAAAATAAAAGAAACTTTATCCTAGAGAATGAATGAGGTTATAATCAACCACGTTATAACAATCAAACCTAGTGCTAAATCTATAATAACTATAATCATACTATCCTATCATGTTCCTTCTATTTTTTAGGTGTTGCTTATCTTTCTAGAGAAAACTTTTTAACCTCTTTAGTTTTAGGTCATCCATCTTCTACCAACATTACTTTAATTTATCACTTCTATTTAAATCATTGTCATTCATGGAATTCTAATACCAGAGCAACACATCGTGTTATGCTAGACATAATTGGAATCATTTAAATGGAACCTTATGATACCTTTAAACAAATTAAAGTAAGTGTTTGTAAAAAACTTAATGCATCACACATTTGTTATACTTTAATTCATATACCTTAATGTTTCCTAAGACTATTTTTCATTTTATATGTTCCTGATATCACAAAATCCCTAATTTTTATACAATAATTTATGTTATATAATGATTTTTTTAAAAAAAATTCATGATTAGTTATTCCTTATCAAAGAATAAGTTTGTAGAGTCATCATCTTGTTTGATATAGTTAAAGATGGTTATACCAATTTTGATATCAATTATTTATTCTTAATCCTTAAGTGTTATCAATGTTATCAATTACAAAAACTACCCTTAAAGTTTAGCATTAATGACATGGCCATCCATTCTCTTGGATTTTTCTTCAGATTTTCTCTAATAAGGCTCTTCTATTTTCTTCCACCATAAATTATTATTTTAACTATATGGTTAGCTCCTTATACAAGTCTAATCAATCTCATTTAGGTTTGTTAAAGCATGTTGGTTTTTTTATCTTAAACATAATTTTTAATGATATTTAGGGTCTCTAACAAACCATTTCGATGAATGGATACAAGTAGTATGCTAATTTTGTTTGTAACATTTTTCTTAATATATCTAGTATTTTTCTTAACGAAATAAATCCAAACTTATGATGTTTTTATTCAATTTTAAAAGTGAGTTCAAAATTAGTTTGGAACTCGTATAGAATAACTTCAAAGTGATTAAGGAGGCAAGTTTAAAAAACTAAATTTCTATTTTTAAACTATAATTATTTCTCATTATATTATTTATCCTCATACACACGAGCATAATGAAGTCTGGAATGTCATTGCTGGTATATTATTGAAATTGACTTTACTCAGATATGTTTTTTTCTTATAAACTTTTTAGCCTAATGGCTTTAAAACTATTATTTTTCTTATTAATTGAATACCAATACTAATTCTAGAACAACAATCTCTTTTTTTAAAAAAAATTTAAAATGATAACTTGACTATGTATTTTTAAGTTTTTTGGTTTCTTCAACATCTATCCTTTTTATTACAATTTGGATAATTAAGATATCATTGTATGTATATCTCTACTAGCAAAATTTATGTCATTCATTTTTCATTATATGTTCCACCGCATATGATCTTTTATCTATGTCAAGCTAAACATTATCTTGTCATGTGTCTTTTTTATTGAGTTCAAGTGACATCTTGAGTGGTAATTTAATGATGGTTATAGAAATTAATGAGTTGGTATATAATTTCACCTGTTTTTTTTTTTTTCTTATTCTTTTATAAATATTGTTGGTTGCAAGTAAGTATACAAGGTTAAATGAAAAACCAACGAGTCCATTGAATGCTATAAAACTTAATTAATAGCTATCATGTATAATTAATATAAGACTATTGAATTTGATGAGAGTTTCAATCCAGTTGTCAAACCAGCTACAATTATTGTTATGTTTTTCTAAGATTGGTCTATTTATTAGATGGTTATTCATAATGCATTTCTTAATAGTTTTATTTACAATAATGTTAACATGCAACATCTTTTAGTTTCATTGATCCTCACTTTCCTTCTCATATTTGTAAATTTTACAGGTCTCTCTATAAACTTAAATAGGTACCACATATATGGTTCGATCAACTTCACCCATTCTTGTTAGATCTCGATTTTTATAAGTGTCAAATTGAGAGTTCTCTTTTTTATATACATATTCTCAACTATCTACTTCTATATTCTAGTTTAAAATTGTGATATCCATATCACAATTATCAATTTTTTTTCTATAAATCAATATATTACTCGTCTTGGCACAAAATTCTCTATTCGAGACTTGTGTTGACTGAGTTAATTTTTGGTATTAAAACACAATCTACTTCTTATAGGCTATTCTTCTCCTAGTATCACTATGCTTATAACTCTAAGCACAAGGCTAGCATGTCTTAATATTAATAAGCTTCCCTATTAATAACTATTGGTTTTTATTTTTTCACTACCTTTAATATTAGTTCTAGTTATTTTAACCCTACTTTATATCATTAGGTGGTTGAAGCTTTTCAATGTCTTACTTTTACATAGCCACACACACACATATATGTTATTAACAAGGCTTGACAATTTATGCATGCTTCGTCCATTGACCATTAACTTATAATTAAATGCATCTAATATTAGATTCATAATACGTCTCATTTTAGCATATTTTTTATTGCATCTTCTAATCTCATATTATATAGCTTCAGTGATACTAATTGGGTTAGTAATATCAATGATAAAAAATCTACGAGTGTTTATATTATCTATTTTAGCCATAATTTTATTTTTTAGAAGTATAGTAAGTAAAAAATGGTTGCTTGATCTTTTATAAAGGCTAAATATAAAGCTATTACCAATGAATCTCCTCCTTATTTTATGGACTTGGTTATCTATCATTTTCTCATTCTATCTTGTGGTGTGATAATTTGGAGCAACTTATCTTATAGCTAATCTGATTTTCATTCAAGTATAAAAACATGTTGAATTTGATTTTTTTTTCATGGTATGGCTATGAAAAAGGAATTACAAATTCAGTTTTATTACCATTGATGATTAGATAGTATATGTTCTTATCAAACCATTAGGTTATATAATCTTAGGTTATATAATCTTACTCTTTTTTTTTCTATCCAAGTTGGTTGTGTACTCTTTTTTATAATCAAATTGCAAGGGTGTATTAAAACCTAGTACAAATGAGATTTTATAACCACATAAAAGATATATTTTTGCACTTTTTTTTTCATGTTCTAGTTTAAAACATACTTTTATAGTTTTTGTTTTTTCATATCATAGACACACTCCTAGATGTGACTCATGAGTTTTTAAACATATTGTTATTGTTTTTATCTTTTATATTGTAAATATACTTCTAGAAATGACTCATGAGTGAGCAACCACTCTCAAAAACCAAACCATGAAGAAAAACCTCTTTAACTTAAAACATCTAATCGATCATATATTTATATATGGGTCGAGAAATACAACAAGTAGGATTTGAACTAGAAATATCATCTCCTTTTAATTGACTCATTCCCATTTGACTTTTGTTAATTGAGGTACTATCTTAATACTATTTTTTTTTTTGCATAAATACACACTTGTAATTTATTATAAAACATTGAAAATATAACAAAGGGGAAAAATACTTTCTACGTATCTCTCCATATTCTTTTTTTATTCTTCTTTTCATTTCATTGACCTTATAATGAGATAGTTGCATTCCAATGACATATAAAAAACTCCTCCTTTTAATAACAATCGTTTTAGCAGTAAAAACGAACTGGGGCTAAGGATAATTCTTTTTTTTTTAATCAATAGTGTTATAAGTAGGCTATTTACTCTTAAATTTGTGTATTCACAAAAAATGATGTTTTTGACCACCTTTAAAATTTGAGTGTTAGATAATGACATAAAGAGAAAACCATTAAAACTAGAGACCTAGAGCAAGTTGGAAGACGAATGGATAAAAGAATCTAAAATGGAGAAGAATCAAACAACATAACAAGTAACAGCCATGAAATTTGAAAAAAAATAAAGTAATGGAGGAAAGTCTAGGAGCTACACAAATGTTAATGGAGTAGCAACTGGAAAAAGAGCTGCAAGGATGCATTAACGACAGGTGGTGGTGGTGTTAAAGGACTTCGGTCCTTTTAATTTCCGTTTTCCTTTGAAAAAAGCAAAAGCCTTTCAGTAAAAGACAAACAGATTCTGGTTTTCCCCAAACCCCAAGAAAGACCAAGAAAAGAGAGAAAACAAAGGCAAACACCAATACCAACACCAAAAAGCATATGTTTTTGAGGGACACCCCCACCCACCCACACGAGTGGGGAGTTGCATGCAAAGCAACGCACCGCGCTCCAGCAATACAGAGATAGAGACTATTATTTTTCCCCTATAAACACCATATGACTATATTGGTGGTGTTGTATATTCACTGTAGAGAGATATCAGTCTCAAATAAGGACCCTTCTCACCTCATTACAAGCACATTTATATATTGGAGAGTGAGGAAGAAAGAGTGAGAATCGTGTGGGTTCATTTCTTCTCTTTGGTAATGGTTATTGCTGCCTTTCTCTTTCTCATTCAACAGTGAAACCCCATTTCATTCCCTGTTCCCTTTTCTTATAAATTAGCATCCTCTGTTTCCTCTGATTCTTCCTTGCCTCAAAATATTCAAAACTTGTTGTTTTTCTCTTGCAAACAGGCAAACCCTTTGAAATGGGCAAGAGGGAGAGTAGCTAACATGGAAATGCAATTCACTTTTGAATCTCTCTAGCCAAAATCAAGCGAGAGAGGGGAAAAAAAAAGGAAAGAAAGAAAGCTCCTTTTCTCATACTATTCCTCTTTTTTAGGCATTGTAGAAAGGAATCCATCTGGGGTTCTTGAAGTTCTGTTAACTTTGATTTTCCTATCTGGGTTTATCTGGTTTAGATTTGGTCAGAATGAGTCTACAACACCTAATGAGTGACAAGCATGTTTTCAATGGTTATCAAGACATGAACTTTTTGTCTCCACCTCCTCTTCCAGCTTCTCAACTTTCTCTCTCTCATGCATTTGGTGTTATGGGTCAACCAAGAGAGATAAAAACTAGTAATCCTCAAATGGATTTTCAGATTTTGAGCCATTCAATGGACCAGGACAGTAAACCATGGAGCATTCAACAGTTAGAAAGCTGGGGAGCTAAGAGACCTTGTGATGGGAATTTTGGTGTTCAAAAAACTAGCTTGTCTTTTAATTCAGGTGACCAAGAGGAGCCTAAAACCTCTGTTCACGGTAGAAATGGGAATGCGAAGCTTTGTGCTAGAGGCCATTGGAGACCAGCTGAAGATGCTAAGCTCAAAGAGCTCGTGGCCCAGTATGGTCCTCAAAATTGGAACTTGATAGCTGAGAATCTTGAAGGAAGATCAGGTAAACCCCTAAAAGTTTTGTTTTGGGCGAAAAATGTCCTCAAAGATGTTAGCTTGTGCATTGATCACCACCATTGAAGATAAAAAAAAAACGGTGTTTCTTCCCTTTTCTTGATAGGCTATTTTTAATAAGTTTGATCAAATTGGTAAAATGGGAAAATAAGTTTTGGAATTTCATTTATTTTTTCAATTTGAAATACCAAATCTGGTAGTGAATTTTTTTTTTTGCTCTATGTTTTGATTTTCAGGTAAGAGTTGTAGATTAAGGTGGTTTAACCAGCTAGATCCAAGAATTAACAGGAGAGCATTTACTGAAGAGGAAGAGGAGAGACTCTTAGCTGCTCATAGACTTTATGGCAACAAATGGGCTATGATTGCAAGGCTATTTCCTGGAAGGACTGATAATGCTGTTAAGAACCATTGGCATGTGATCATGGCTAGAAAACATAGAGAAAATTCCAGCATTTACAGGAGGAGAAAGCCCTCTTCGTCCGCTCAAATCTTCCCTAAAGGATCATTAGATGTCACTTTGCAAAACAATGCTTGCAGTGAATCAACAACCATCTCTAGTACCATTGATGAATCTGGCTCAACATGCACTGATCTCTCCCTCACTCCCTCTTCAACCAAAGTACCTCCTAGACTTTTCACCAGGTTCAGTCCTCAAGGTGGCCGAAGGGGTATGTGCTTATTTCCCCCATCCCATCTGTAAAAGAATATCCAATTTTTTAAATTACTTTTTCCTTAACGGGTTCTTACTGGTTATTTAATGTGGTCGTGTTTATATTAATTATATCTTGCTCTGGTTTTTTGGGTTTGCAGGTTCTTCAGTGGATAAGGAAGTGACCATGGAGAATGTGGATTTTGACAGGTTCTATGGAAGTGAAGATGGGTTTTATCAAAATGGGCCTATTGGGGTGGTTAGGGGCGTGGACCAATCTGGCCAGTGTGATTCAAACTCAGAAGATTCTGCAACTGAGTCAGTTGGCACCAACAGGGCCAATCCCTCTCGCAGTGGTGACAATGAACATAGGAATGAGAAAATCAACATGCCCTTCATAGACTTTCTTGGAGTAGGAGCTGAATCAGATATGTCTGCTTTTCGGTAAAATCTAAAGAAAGGAAAAGAAAAGCTGGTAACGAAGAGATGAAAAGTGGGTGGTCTCAGGAATCACTGACAATGTTTAAAGAACAGTAAAAAGTTCCCAGGTAGAAAAAGAGAACAACGATGAGGCGGTAAAAAGAACAGGAAGAAATAGTAGCTAGGAGCTGCAAAACAATAATCCTCAGAAAACTTTGTAGTTTTGGAGTTATCCTGCGGCAGCACCTGCAGCCAATTATTCCCTCTGATCTGTAGCATTGTGGCAAAATCTTGTATGTGCATGATGAGTGAGAGAGAGAGGCAAAGCCAAAGTTGGTTGTTTCTCTTCTGACTACTGACTCGTAATGAATGAATCTGCCCATCTTTCATGACTTTTCAGTGCAGTGCGTGTCATTGTTGTTTGGTATGCCTTTGTTGACCATGTTTTTCACGATGATTTCTCACCATCTTCCTTGTGCCTTGCATAGATTTATGCTTATTAGTGCGCAATCCCACCTTATGCTTTAATCAGCGGTCCATGGCTTTGCCAAAATGCTACATCAAGTGGGGTCTACAAATCTTGGATGAACCTTCATGGTTCTTTCAATTGACAAGTGCATGATTCCGAAAGTTCTTTGTAGTTGATTGTAACTGACATGCAATCATGTTTTTTTTTTTACCCTTTTTCGCTGAAATTATCTATGAGCATTTATATTTTATGATAATTCACAATAGAACATGGTTTGCCTTGATTTAAAAAAATAATAAAAAATAAAAGGGTTATAGCGGATTTTTCATGTTTTTTTATTGTTTTTTTTTTTAATATTAACTGATTAAATCTATTCAAAAAAACACAAGAACAATTAACAAGATCATGAAAGGTGATTTCAACAGTAAAAACAAACAATTTCATGTATATTCGAGCACCATGCCATTGAGATTCATTCATTTACTTCCAAGTCAAATCGTTATGGAATTAATTAATCTATTTCCTTAGAGTATTCGAAATCAATATTTGAAGTTTAACTTTGTAAGAAAACGGACAGTGATAAAACTGATATATATAATACAAATAAATTTAAATCTCACAGTAATAACGATTAAAAGAGTTTAAGCTATCAAGATTTAACCTTCAAGTAACTCAAAAATTTAGTGTGAGATTGTTTTGTTAGAAAATAATATAAATTATATCTTCAAATTTTATTTATAATTTAAGTTATTAAGTTGAATTGATCTAGTTTTAAGTTTAAATCTTACTATTTTTATTTATTTAATAACAATAAAACATAAAGTAATGTAAATTTGTATAATTTTTAAATTTAATTTTTTTTTATTTAAAAAATAATATAAATTATATCCCAAAAACTTTAACCAACTCTTACAAATTTATTATGATATTCACATATGGTATGATTATTAAGTAAACTTTGTTACAGCTATCAAGTTTGAGCTAAAGTGAGCTACAGAGCTTAGCGCATAATTTCAATCAGATGTGCAGTGGTTGGTTTTTGTGAGGTTGGCAATCCAAGGTAGACTGGAGGTTTCTGAAAATTTTATTTGAAGAAAAAATAAAACAATCGTGGGCTTTGGATTTATTGGGCCTTAAGCCATATCTTCATTTATTAAAGAAGGTGAAGCCCACCATATAGGATTGCTGTTGTTATTGGTTGAGCCATGAAAATGGAACGAAAAGAATTTGTTTGGTAAAGCTCGGCAAAACTGTCTTTGTAATGAATATTTACAATAAATTTTACGGAATCTTTTTTTTTTAAAGGATATGTTTTTTTTCACCGAAGGCCAAACGGGTCTTAGGCTATCCAATAGAGAAGTCATTAACAATGTGCAAATTTTTTTAAAAAACAATTACATCGAAAAAACTTAAAAAAAATAATTAAAAAAACCAAACAGTGAAAAAAATCAATTAAACAGATTAAAATTTTAAAAAAACCAGCTAATTTACTTTGGTTTTGGTTTGATAAGTCTAAAATTGAAAAAACTGAACTGAACCTAAACTGAAAAAATAAAAAAAACTAAGCCAAATTGGAAAAACTAAGCCAAATCGAAAAAAATTAGCCAATCGGTTTGAATAGGTTTCGATTCGATTTCAATTTTTTAAGTTGATTTGATTAATTTTTTTAATAAAAACTAAATTAAACTAAAAATAATCATATAAGTCATATCTCATCACTAAATCTTACTCCATTTCTTTTACTATTTGAACCTGAAACTATAAGTAAAATTCCTAAATATTAATGGCTTTTTTTTTTGAAGAGTTTCTATTTAAATAAAAAAATGCTTTTCTTAAAATAAAAAAAAAAAACAGGAAGAAAAATGTGTTAGTAATGAAATTCCAATGTTCTACTTCATGTATCATCTATTGATCCATAATTATTTATATTGTATTTTTTTTAAAAAAGTAAAATGCTTTGTCAACTCACTACATTAACACGTTATATAAATTGGTTTTAATAATATATACAATTTTTCAATAAAATGAAAATGTTAGGAAACACAAGTTAACTTGGGATTTGAACTCTTTGACCTATCATTTTTATATAAACCAATACTAACTAGCTTGTGATATAATAAAATAATTACTATATTTATACATATTTAATATATCATTTGAAATTGAATCACGTCTTAATGACCCAGAACCTTGCTGAATCAAGCTCTAGAAACAACTATATTTGGTCCACGGAGCTCAAATCAAGCTTCCTTCGTCACATGATAGTAATAATTATTTTTTTTAAATATTTTTTATTAAGAAATATATGAAAATAATGTTTTTTATTATTTTTTAATATAAATACATCAAAGTAATTAAAAAAAATTAAAAAATTAATGTCAAGTAAAAATGTTTTTTAAAAAAACCCCACGAATCACGTATTCAACTACAAAAACAAAGAACTCCTTAATATGTGGGCTAGGCTCTCATAGACGCACTCTAATTCTTTAATATCTGGGCTAGACTCTCAAAGACGCACACTAACAATAGTTCAACTCCCCATTCCTCATGGTAGCAAATTGGTTTTCTGTTCTTGTGATTTCTTATTCTACTTTAATCCTTGACGTAGAAACTTTGTAATCTAAATGACCCGTCACGATTGAAGAGGTTATTAAAATGCCATATATATATATATATATATAACAATGAAAAGATAAAGAAGGGATAAATTTTAATGCGCGGTCAAGTTTACAATGTTCTGACTTTTAAGCTGGAAAACTACGACACCCTTGATGGATCGTGAGTGGTTTTTAGCATGCTTTGTTAATTATTTGTTATTTAGAAAATATTAAATTAATTTTTTTTAAAAAAAGTTTTTAAGGTAGTTTTAATGTGTTGATGTTAAAAATAAAAAAAATAAAAAATAATTATTTTAATATATTTTTAATTAAAAAACATTTTAAAAAAACATCATGTACCATTTTGGTGGTAAAAAAATCAATTCTATATTTTTTTGCCTATAAAATTTTATTTTTCATCTATTTTGGCCCAAAAAATACATAGTCAATATCATTAGAATCTAAAAAATCACTTAAATAACCTAAAAATAACTAAAAATGATTTAAAAATACAAAACCAAATAATTTTTTTTCTCTCTCAACACGAAATGTGTTTTATAGGTCAGATGAAGGATTAAAAAATCCATCATCAAACTCCTCTTATAAAATGAAATCCAGGATTAAAAAATCCATCATCAAACTCCTCCTCTTATAAAATGAAACCTATTGAAAAATAAAAGATATCCAACACCTTTCTCTCTCATCACCATTCTTTGATGAGTTTCTTTCTTCATTTCTTTAACATAAAAACCAATAAATAAATAAAATAAATTTTGAAATCAAAATAAAAGTTATTGTGAATATATAATGAGTCATATTTTTTTTTCATATTTTACTTTCTAGTCTTATAACTTTTAATTTAGTATTATCTCTATAATTTCAAGCGCAATTTCATATAAATAGGTGATAGATAAGTTAAACTGAAAAGGAAAAAAAGCTCAAAAGAAATACAATAAAAACAAAATTAGGTGATTTATTGTTCATATGAATAATAAAACCAATCTTATTGTTGTTCTAGTGTTAAGGCAACAATACACCTACTTCTCTATGCAAGGTAAAACTATAAATTAAAAACCTTTTATCTAATAATATGCAATTCTATACATTCAAGCAAAAGTAGAAGCAATTAACAATATAAATATGGTAATTAAATAGTGATAATTTGGTAATTAAATAGTGATAATTTAAAGAGAATAGTAGAAGCAATTAACAATATAAATATGGTAATTAAATAGTGATAGTTTAAAGAGAAACCACCAAGTTTTATGAAAGTTTGGCAAATCATCTATTTTTCTTGTTGAACTTTCATTTAAGAGTTTTGCAATCACATACTGGTCTTCTTAGAGGATGAGACCAAATATTTACACGATTGTTTTATAAGTCCAAAATTAAGCCCAATCTTTTTAGTCTTGGTTCTTTTATAGAAATTTTATTTATTTTTGATTTTATCCTTAAATCTTAAATTAGCAAATATTATATTTTCTAATATAGTCCTTTTTATTTGGATTTCTAATTTTTATTCTTGATTTTTTTGTAAAATTTTTATTAGACTTTTTATTTGGATTTCTAATTTTTATTCTCGATTTTTTTGTAAATTTTTTATTAGATTTTAATTTCATCATTCAATTCAAATTGATGGTATTATGTTTTTCAATTTGATCTTTATAGTTTTGATTTCTATTTTTTTTTCTTGACACTTTTATAAAAGTTATTATTCTTTTAAATTTCATCCTTTAATTATAATTTTTGTTTTTATTTTTTATGTCAATTTTGATTCCTATTTTTTTAATTGTTTTTGTTTTTTTATTAAATTGATTTATATTTTAATTTTTATCCTTATTCTTTTAATTGTTATTTTAATTTTTTTTTAATTATTTTTTTTCACTTTTATCTTTCAACTTTTATCCTTATTCTTTTAATTGTTATTTTTAATTTTTTTGTATAATTATTTTTTTTCACCTTTATCTTTCAATATTTAATTGATTGAGAATTGAACTTCATGATCTTTTCAGATTAAATGCTTTGAGTCCAATGACTTGAGTCACAAGCTTTTTTAAATTTTTTATAATTTTTTTTATTTTTTTATCAAATTATTCGAGTCTCATGATTTGGATTGCTTGTTTGGAGGGATGTGCATATTTGGCTTGGCCTTGATTACTGGGGTTATAGGTTTGTAATGACTTATTTTTTATATCATTTTTTTACCAGAGTACCAAACATCTTTTTTTTGCAAAACAAATAATAATAATCCGGCTTCACCATGGAGTGTAAGTACTAAGGCTAGTTTTTTTTTTAAAAAACCTTACATCATTGTACTTTTCCTTGCAATTTTAGTTGCATATTAATCATTTTCATTACCTAAAAATCAACCTAGAATAAATAAATTATTATTAAATATTATCCTTAAATGGATAATGAGACCGCATAATATGTAATTTTATCTTTGTTATATGTTAAATATTTTAAAGATATAATATTGTTTTTATTGAATTTTTTGTGTATTAATTATATTTATATGTAAAAGCAACCTAGGATATATGAATTGTCATTGGGCATAACCTTGCATAATAGGTAATAGAAGCAATTAATACATGAATTTTTATTAAAAAAAATAAACAATATATGTGTGTAAAAGAATAATATTTTATTTTATAAATCTGGATTTTTGGGTTTGAGGGAAATACCTTTTCGAGCTACTATTCTAACTATCCAATCAATTACCTTAAAGAAATAGAGTAATTTACATGATAACATTGTTTTTAAATTTATAAAATGTAACTATCTAAATATCTATAAACCCTTAATGTTAAGTTCTGAGTGTAAATATTATTTGTAAATAATCTTGTTTTTTTTTTTGAAAAAACAAATTGAATTTTCCATATTTATGTTGATGTGTATTAATTTATTTTCATGTTTTTATTTTTGGAATATCCTTTTTTGATACTACAAGAACATTTAAGTTGGATAAATGTGGTTCTATATAAGCCCGATGAGTATAAGTGATGGTTTTTGGACCAATTTCAATGAACATAATTTTGAATTTGTTTATACTTATGAATTACGCACCATTATCTTGATTTTAATGTTCATGTTTCAAAGGCAAGAATTGGATCTTGTTGTTAGATCTAGGTCCAAAACCATTGTTTTAGGTTATGATAGTCTTTGACCTTTAATAGCAAACACACTGGATCTTGTTGTTAGATCTAGGTCCAAAATCATTGTTTTAGGTTATGATAGTCTTTAATAGCAAACACACATACACATATTTAGTGAAACTCTTAGCATATAAGCACATTATGCATACCTTAGATAGGATGCATAAGATGATTGTTATCTTTTTTATTACATAATCAATCCATTACCTAGTATTTACGAAATACTGATTACGGTTTCTTAGTTAATATAAAACTAGGAAGCCAATCTTTCTTTTATTTTTACCTTTTTTACATGTAGTTTCCCTTCATTCATGTGCTCTATAATATACAACATTTGTTACCATCCATGAAATTTATTTTGATGCAACAATTAATTTATATTTGTATTGACATTTCATCCCATTATGTTTTCATGATTGTTTCAACATTGTTTTTAAATTAATAAAAACATGTTATTATATGTTAGTTTGATTTTTAATTTTTTTTTAAAGCTTGTTGCAGGTTTATATTTTATCCATTATGAATTTGTTTAAAAAATAATTTTAATCCTTTTTGGGTTTATTTTCACTCGTGTGTGAAATTTCAAAATAATATTTAATCCATTTTGGTTTGTATATTCACTTTTCTTGTGAGTTTTCAATTGATTTTAACTCCTTGTGAGTTTATCCTCACCTACTATACATAAGTTTTTCAAATTGATTTTAATTCATTGTCTCTTTACCTTTACTTATTATATGTGAGTTTTTAAAATTACTTATAACTCATTTCAGGTTTATTTTCAAAATTAATAGAAACTTGATTCATGTTTGTCTCTTAAATTGATTCCATCTATTTGTTTCAAAATCATTCCTCACATGCTTTGTATTTATTTTCACTACCTCGTTTCAAGGTCACTTATATGTTCATTCTTGTTCCATTTCAAACTCATTTCCAATTAATTTATCTCAATCCATATTGCAAATTTTTGACTTTATGGTATTTTATTTAAAAGTATATTTGTGTTCAATATAAATATATTAAAAAAAATTTTATTGATTATTTGTGTGAATTCCATGTACGCATAATTATATATAACTATTGTAAAACTTTAAGGGATTTTTGGTTGATAATGATGTTACATGTGTGTCTAAATCCTAGTTCTATCTGGTTTGGAGTTTTACTATGTGCTAATAGGATGATTACTCAAATATCAAACCAACCTCAACATAATAACACTATAATCTTGTTTGCTTATGTGCTTATTTACTTATGTGTTTAATTTCCTTGTTTGTGTTTTTAAATCATAAGGCTACTATTTTCCTTGTTTGTGTTCTTGAGTCATGAGACTAATATTTTTTTCAATGATAGTTTTTTCATGAATGACCTCCTTATTTATATGTGTGTGTGTTTGACTAGCTGGTAAAATAACTTATCTTAAATAAAATACTGATAGGTTATTGATATCTTTTATTCAGATAACTAATGATCTACCTCATTTATTAGATTTTTTTAGTTACTTCAATACTTTTTTCTTCATTTTTTCCTATCAAGTTCATTGTTTGAAATCCATAAGGGATCAAAGAAGTACCTCTTGAGAAAGGAAAACCAAGATATGAACTCGTAAGATTCTCAAGACAAGTTCACTATACTAGATCATTACTCATGCTATGTTGTGAGTAAGATCATGTTTTTTTTTTATATAAAAACATGTCTAGGCATTTTTAATGTATTTTTTAGTATAAAAAATTTAATATACATGGTGATTGACCTGATATGGCTTTGATAACTTGATAAGTCTAAATACAATCTAAATAATCAATAAAAATATAGTTTGACAAAAAAAAATCAAGACAATAACTTTTTAAAAAATATTAAAATACCAACATATTAAATCAACTCGAATTAACTTGGGTTAACTTGTCAAATCCATTACATAGATTATGAGACATTAATAACCCTCAAGAAAGCAAATGATTTTTTTTTATTAAACTCAATTTTTACTCAACCCAATATTGAAGGATGTAGTTGAAAAAAAAATCAACTAAAAAAATGAACTAGGTTGACATGGGTTAACCTGTCAAACTTGGATTATGAGACTTAGATAACCATATAGAAAGCAAATTCAAACAAATTATGAAACTTAATTCCTAATCAATCCAATATTAAAGGATGAAATTAAAAAAAAATCAATTAAAAAAGAATATAAAACTATTGAGTCAATCAACAAAACCTATGACTTAGATCATGAGATCAAATAACCTTATAGAATGCCAATCAAAATAAATAATGAAATCTAATTACCAATTAACTTAATGTTAAATGATAAAATTGAATAAAAAAAAATCTAAAATAGGACAAAAGAACCCAAGTCAACCGGCCTAACATGCGACTTAGATCATAAGACTATAATAACCCTATGAGAAGCAAATAAAAAAAATATGAAGTTCAATTTACAATTAACACAATGTTGAAGGATTAAATTTAAAAAAACAATAAAAAACAAAAAATAACCAAAATCAACTTGAGTTAATTTACCAAACCCGGGTTAGGAGACCAGGATATCTCCATAGAAAGAAAATAAAAAAGATATAAATTTCTATTTCCAATCAACCTAATATTGAATGATGAAATTGAAAAAAAATATCCAATTAAAAAAAATAGAAAAAAAAGTTAACTTGACTGAATTGCAGGCCAAGTCAATTTTTTAACGTAAAAAATATTTAGGTGTTACTAACATAATTTCTAATAACAAAAATAAATTAAACCGTGTTAATGTTGATCCGATATTACCATATAACTTGGCAGGTCTAAAGATAACTCAAATATTAAAAAATATTCTAAATTAATTTAATTTAGCCTACTAAACTAGTGATCTAAATTATATCACTTGTATAAACAAACCCATTAAATGATAAATTAAAAAAATAAAAACAATTTATCCTATGTCTTCAGGTCAAAGAAAATGCAACTTGGAATGTGTGTTTTGGAGTCTGTTAGAGCTTTTAAGCGCTCTGCATGTCATAGATTGGGCTTGACGTAATTCTTGGCCTCTGATTTGTTGATTTTCCCTTTCAGCTCCCCTCTTTTCACAAGCTCTGAAACAAAGGACTCTCCCATAACCGAAGGAAGGATAGGAGACCCACAGCTTATTACATTCACTATTATGTTTACTTATTTTTTCAACTACTGAGCAGTCCAAGTTCAGAGTTCATATATTTTCTTAAAAACAAGGGTTAAAAAAGAAATAAATTAGCTCAACATGAAGCTTTTCCATTTGCAAATCTGTCATGAACGTATCCCAACTCGAGCAATTACAATTTCGTGTCCAATTAAATCAGGTGATGATCAAATATTAGTATATAGAAAAATAATACTCCAATCCGTTCAGCTTTTGCAATGAAATGCCCGGAATAAAATGAAGGAGCAAATACAAGTTTCTCTTTCACACCGCTCCCTGATGGTGATCAAATATTAAATGAAAATATATTTCAAGCAAATAAAAAGAAAAAGAAAAAGAAAAAGAGAAAATGGTAGCTCCTTGGTTGACCAGAGTTGATACTGCGTAAGGTTCACACTGACCTAGAAAATCCTGCTGGATTTGCGTGGAAAAAGATGAACAGTATGCATCCCTTCAAATCATGAGCTTGATTCACTATTTTATACGAACTTTGGATTCCTGAATTACTTCCCAGTCAATACAACCCACAACATAAAATCTCCAGGCAAATCTTGAATGCAAGGCATTTTAGAACCGGAAAAAGAATCTAAAGTGAATCAGTTTTTTATTGTTTTTGCCAACCATTAAACCTTTGAAAAACCTTGGATTCACATGGCATTTCTCAGAAAATGTGCCTGATGTTCTCAGAATTTAGTAAAGAAATCTCCAAACAAACATCCGTCTCCTTTGGATTGGCTCTCTTGGCCGGTGTTGAAGCCAAGCTGTTTTTATTTTTTATTTTGAAAGATTTCCAACGGGAATCCATTTATTGGCCATCATGCAGTTTCATCAAGTGCTATGCATATTCATGTTCATTAAGAAGATTTCATCAAGTGCTATGCATATTCATGTTCAGTAAGAAGATGAAGAAGAAGAAGAAGAAGAAGAAGATATGAGCTAAAAGCTGACTATATTGGTGCTCACTGCCCTCCCCTAGCTTTACAACGAAATTAATATCTTTTTCTCATAAAGTATTAGACCGAAAAACATTATTGAAATTGCTTGTAGAACGGCAACCAGTATGAGAAATGAATGTTTTGAATAATTGAATCCAAAAGAAGTTCAGCTCTGAAGCTTGAAATTATATCGGTTAATTTTTATATTTTAAATTTTTATATTTTTAGTATTTTAATTTTATTTTTACATAATAATATCAAAAATAATTTTTTTTTTAAAAAATATTCTTGAAAAACAATTATCACGTTTATCAACACTTTTTATACGTGAGTTATCCTTATATATATATATATATATATCACGGGGACATCAATTACTAGTATTATTTTTGATGGGCTTGAAATTAGTGTTCTGAAAGATTTCTTCGTCTTTTTAACATCAGGACGGGATACGTGCTCCTTTATGATTTCAGATTAGAAACAACAACAAATTAAAGCCGGTGATCTTGAGCTATTGCTGTAATAGACGACAAGGGACTTTAAGGGACGCTACCTGTGCTTGCTTTCACTTAAATATGCCGCTCGTGTGTCTGGTCTGTGCTCTAATGCTATTATTAATATTCAAAACTTTTCACAAAAAAAAAAAAAAACACAGCCACACGCACACACCAAAAGTTTTCAATCCACATGGCGGGGTCATGAGGTTGTGTACGGTTTGAGCAATGATTTAGATATAAATATTTTTGGATTTAATTTGGTTTTCTAATAAAAAATAAAATCAAACAAACAAAATACTAATATTCTTGGCAAACTCAATCCATCCCTTGCTTATCAACTTCAGAAACTGATGCTTAAATTTGTGTAATTTTCAATTGAATAGTCTAAGATCTTGTTATGATATTCATATCTTTCATTTGGATTATACAATTTAGAACATGGCTGGTGCATACAATTTAATACAGTTAGGACAACAAATTTAAAGTCTAAAAAACTTGTGCGGCAGATATATATCAATTTTTGATAAAAACACTTGAATAGTTGATGTTATAATGAGACTTTGTTGGACCAAATAACTAATACCAGAGATTCATCTTCTTCATCTCTTGTCATACTTTGAAGCCTATGGTTGGACTTCTAATTTTTTTTTATTTTGATAGCTTGTTCAATTCTTTCGTCAATCCATATAGCTTCATAGAAATGCTAAGCTAAGTTTCCTATCAAATGCTTATAATAAGAGGATTTAAAGGTGGTGACGAATTGACATGATAAAAAAATTGATATTTTCTTTTAAGTATAGGAGTGTCGAAGAAATAAATAACTTGGCAAGACTGACATCGAACTACAGGAGATTAACTGTATAAATTATAAATAATGATGATGATGATGGTGATTTCTTTGAGATATAAGATTAATAAAAGGATTAAATAAGGAAAAAATACTTGTCAAAGTTAGAGAATCTACTAATGGTATTTCAAACAAGTATAATATATACTCCTTTTATTACTCAACTGAAAACCACACATAAAGGAGGATCCAATCGGATTATAAATTGTTACATGATTGCATTAATTATCTTATTCGAATAATGCTAATACTTGTAAATGTTGTCATGTATTTATGATTATAACTTATGTTAACAACAAATCAAGTTCTTTTCATAGCACAAATATCGGTTATACCATACGATTGAGCTATAAAAGTGTCAAGAATTTATTGTACCAAGTGTTATACAACACAAATCTAGATTAACCATTTAACAAGTAAAGTATTAAAAGTGAACAAGATAACAAATACAAAACATGTTAGTATCAAATATTAAAGTCTATGTTGAGTCTACGCTATACTTATTCTGACACCATTAGTGTAACATTTTTATATTGAAATAATAAACTTAATTAAATATAATGAAGAAGAGAAATATAAATAAATAAGATAAAAACATAAATAAGATAAAAGTTAACTAAACAAAGAAAAGGAAATGAAAAGCATAAATAAGATATTAATAAAAGCAAAACTTAAACATTACAAAAAAATAAAGAAAAAGAGTAAGAATATGATCTTGATATGAAAACCAAGATGCCCAAATGCATGGTAAGTGCCTCCTTTTATATGTAAAAATTGAAAACCATTGATTTGTTGACTAATTGTTGAGTGGGTAGCCACATCTTGACTTTGTGACAATTCTTATCTTCTTGTCTAAACAAAATATCATTACTAACGTCAGAATTTGAATAGATTTGAAACATAAACGTTGTGGAGTTTTAAACCTTCAAATAGCATGAGATCTTTTGCAAATGAAAAGAACATCTTCTCTACAACCTTAGTTCCATGAAATTAAACGTTTAAATCCTAAAATTTTCATGAAAGTCCCCAACAATTTATCATTGATTAATCAACACTTAATTTTTAAATTTGAAATTAATCAAGTTGACACCTTTGAAAAAATAAATTTGGAGCTATATAACTTCAAATTAAGTAAGAATGAATCAAAATGAAAGGTTTGAATTGCTTTTATCAAATTCAGGTGGTCTTAAACAAAGATGACATTAGAATTGCTTTGATCAAGACTTGAAAATAAGTGATTTAGTTTGTGTCAATAGTGCAACTATCATAAAAAAAAATGATTTGGTTTTCTTATGTTCACAAACAAAGGATTCTTAATGAATCCTTATCAAAGGTTCACAAGACTCTTTTTTAAGACTAAGAGATCATATATGGATTTAAAACCTTCCAAAACCTTATAAATACTCCTTTCAAGATCAAGAAGGGGCTAGGTAGAAAAGAGAAAAAGAAAAAAAAAGGAAAGAAAAAAAGAGTAATATCAATAAGAAATATAAGGGTAGAGTAACATCTAGTTTGGATATAAGTTCATGTTGCTGGGTTTCGTTTCGGGTGTTTTTAGTGTTGTTTATTTTTAGTGCTTGATCCATTTTGTTTAAAAGTTTTTGAGTTTTTGCGTTTTTTGAATATGTAATCTATTTTTTTGCTTTCATTTTATTTTTGGGTTGTTTTCGGGTCAAACTAGATTTTTTGGTTCGGTTTATGGTCGACCAAAAAATTTTAGGTTGACCTAGTTAAGTAAAAAAAACAAAATAAAAAAATATTTTCTTTTTTCCATGCATATAGCTAAAAATCCTAAAATTATTTGAGTTTTTTTTAAATCTAAAATAATTTGACATGTTTTATTTAAAAAATATTGTATAAATTTTACAATAAATTTGTAAATTTCCAAAGGATTTTAGCCTACATTTTAAAAACACCAAAACATTTTATGTTGTTTCTTTTAATACAATGATTATGAACTTATACATAAGATATATTTTTAATATGAAATAAAAAGATATTTTTTTTTGGTATTAAAACATGTAAGTTTTTAATCTGATAAGATAATAATCTTTTTAGTGAGCGTGACTTTTCTTAAACCTTAGATAAACTACTGGTTAGAAATTATTATTTTTTTTAGTTTATATCAAACAAATAAATAATACAACTTACCTCAAGTAAGATATATTAGGGGTGGTAATACATTTTATTTATGCAATCAGTCCTCTCTTTTTATATTTTAGGATTAATTAAGATTTTTAATGATTAAAATATTAAATGGTGAGGTCCATTTTTTTATTAATAAATAACTAGAATTCATTATCTTTTTTATTTATATCATTCCTAATTATCTCAATCAAGAAAGATAAGCATCGCGACGCCACACACATTATCAATGTTTTTCCTTCTTTAAAAGACTTCGAGTTAGAATCTCTTTTATAATTTGAAAAAAATTCATTAGAGCAGACATCCGCTTGTTATGCTAAGTCATATTAATCTAGCTCTGATTTCGTGTGCTATATCATTAGAAGGAGGCATGTTGCTATAAATCTAGCATAGTGAATGTAATAATTAGGAGATAGCCATTCGAGTACTGTTGTTGTATTCCCGACATTTATCTAAACAGCCGGAACTTTTTTCTTTCAAGTGCTTAATTCACTCCTTTGATTTGCCAGAATTCAGCTAGCTGCATGCATTGAACCTTCCCCCTTCACACACATTTTTTATGCAAACTTTTACTGTCTATTGTCTTCTAAGATTCCCCTGGTGATGATTTATTATCTCTCTTTATACTCAGATAAAGCCATGGTTTTATCTAGGTTCTCAAATATCTTAGAGCTAGACTGCATATTAAATTGCAAGAAGAAAAGAACAATAAATATATATATAATCATAGAAAGGAACATCTGAGCGATTGAACTTTGGTACATGATTACATCTACTTTGTATCATTAAACTTTCTGCGTTAGAATGTTTTAATGTCATTTGTTAGTATACCTCGAGGAGACGTTGGGAGCGACGTCTTTCTGCGAGCATCTTATTTATACTTATGATTGCGATCCTTAATCTCGCAGAAAGTGGTTTGCGATATTTGTTGGTCCTAACTTAATCCAAAATTTTAATCATATGCTGTGCAATTTTATAGCACTTGGGCCCCAAATTTCTAATCCAAACAATATGAAGGGATCGTGATTCTAATGTTTGATGGAGAAGCAAATGCTTTCTCCAAAGTCAGCTGGAAGAACTCCATGATATGATGAAGAACCTCATATGAAAATACAGTAATTGGGGGTGCTCATCAATAGCTGATATTATTGTTAAATCCAGGTTTGGTTTGCAGGATTAGGCAGTGGCATGAAATTCTTCTTGATGATACTGTAAGAAGGAGGACATGTTTGCGGTCCATCAACATAGTCCTTGACCATGTAAACATGGTTTTGTCCGTCTTTTCTAGTGATAGTTTTTACTTTCTAGGAGTCAGTATTGGGTTATTAACTTCTTCTTTTTATAATGGTAAAGGTACTTTTGAGACAATTCACATTTCAGTCAAGACTTAGTATTTTCCCATACAATTTTAAAGTTGCACTCTTCATACGTTTGTTTTCAAATGAATTTAATAAACTTTTCAAGATGTTGATCTTAAAATTCGAATTCAAAAGTTAAAAAACCAAGAAAAATTTCTTAACCTTCAAATAAATCCTTTAAATTTTAGTTTTGATATACAATCTTAAAGCCACACTGATCTTAATATTGATCTAATACATTCAAGAGAATTTATTAATTTTTTCTAAATGATAATCTTAAGATTCAAACATAATAGTTGAGGAAACAATAAACTTTCTAAACCACCACATCAAACCCTTAAATTTTACTAAATTAATAATTATTACTCTATAATTTTAATTTCTCGATGCAAGTATTGTTGAAGAAGATGTTGTTTTAGAGGCTTCTGTGTTAGTAATACATGCTCACTCGCAAATTCTCTCTTTCTATATATATATAAAACACAATAATTTCAATTACAAGTAAAAAGAAAAAAGAAAAAAGAAAGAAAAGTAAGAGTATTCACGATAGTTACAAGTCTATGAAAGGTACAACTATCAGAATATCTACATGAATCGAAGGTCCATAAGAGAAGATAAAGTTTCCCATAATCGTGGTTCCCATAATCATCAATAAGACTTTGGACTAAATAACGCTTTCCATATTCCCATATCTTTTGTATCCTTGTTTTTCTAGCTCAATGGGAGACCTAATGGAACTTAACCTCTATACATACAAAGGGCAGTCATCCTCCGTCCCTCAATCCCATGGCACATTTCATTTGAACTCGAGACCTTTAATTGGGAATTTAAAGTCTTAATCATGCGTTGGGCGACGCCTTTGAGATATCTTTTGTAGGAAGTGATCTTAAATATTGCTTGGTCTTGGATTAAGGTACATGACCCATTTTATTTTTTTAACAAGTTGTATATATGTACGATGCTTTGTACACACACACACACACACTTCCTTAACTGGTCCACAACTTGAGACTGACTGTGTTAATTAGCTCATACCACACTTTGAGGCAATGACAAACCATATTGTTAATTAATGAGAGCCTGGAAATTGCATAAATTGTATGAAGATAGGACATGAATCCAAAATCTTTACTTGATTATTGACCAAATCGTTACCTCTTTTTCTAATTATAAAGTATAGGTTTTTTTCCCATTTAAGCTTATTAACTATAGGAAGTGCTGAATTATAGAAACTATGTTGTAAATATATTTACTTGTACTTCCTATGAACTAAGCTTGTTAGCAGCCATTCTCATTTGCTTCAAGTTGTTAAGTGGCGACATCTTTTTAACTACATAGCCTTAAAGATGCATTAAGACAAGAGGTTTTAGTCATCGGCGAATTGAAATAATTATTGAGGGGAAGTGATTTTGGATCGAAACTCTGCCCCGTAATCATGGGGTTTAACTTAAAGTCTTAAACATCACAAGGGGCTCTGGGACTAGTTTCGCAAGGTTATATGTGCAAGTTTTCCTTTCCTTTTTTTTTGGCCAAAAAGGAATAGATAAGCTTGGTGTACTGTTTGCTTCAAGCATAAAAGGTATGCCTATCTTTTTCTAATTTCTAATGACCAAACAAAAGCTGACAAAATGTCTTTCTGCTACACGTTTTCTGTAATTATATTGAGTTTTGGAAGCTTCCTGTGAAACAACAGAAAAAAAGTTCAAAACAAAAAATAAGTGAAAAGAAGGCAAATAAAGACATGATGATCAAATGCTAATAGTTTCTTCTCTCTCTCGTTTTTTTTTTCCCTTCCCAATCGCCCATCATAGTAAAATATTGTTCCTAATACATCCGCTTAGCAAACCAACATATAGAGGAAGCTCCCACTTCTTGACGCAGCTTTAATACCGATTTAAGTTGATCTTGAAACCTGTAGCAAGAAGCCCAGTATTTTAATGAGTTCTTTGAGGTATGTTTCATGAAGCATCCAAGAAGAAAAGGAATATATAGGAGAGAGAAAGCGTAGGGACTCTCATAACGTAATTTTAAATGCATTAATGAACTGCTAAACCTTGCTTAGAAACCCTAATGGCAACCTTAAACTAATACTTCATTGGAATTGCCAACTGTAAACAGTACTAATCAATCTCATGTAATCTTGAACTGATTAAAGAAAAAATAAAATCGTCCCACCAAGAGAGGAGAGAGTATTTCATGGAATTCCAAAAATTCTCTCCTGCCTAAATTAAGCAAGAAATGGTAAGTGAGGAATTAACTAAATTTGAACATGAGAAAGTGGTAATAATTAAATGACTAGACTAAACAAATGCTCCACAGCAAGCTTCCACCTAAAGAAAACACTACAAAGGCAAAGACGAAGGAGAAGAGAGAAGCAGGAAAGAAAGATCAGAAGGACAAAAAGATGATCAGAAGTTCAAATTGACTATGGAAGCCTCTGAAACACACAAGTGGATAGTTATGCTTCAGAGATGATTACCAGGAAATAGCTTTCACCATGATGCAAGCTCTGCATTAGAAACCCAAATTCATTAGTGGGTACTGGCACTCCAGAAGAATGGACCAACACTACATCTTGACCAAACATTGCTTTCATGTCTAGTGGCCCCCTTGGAACTTCTGTGGGAATCCCGTTGATGAACACTGTGATGAATCCTGAACAACAGCATAGAGATGGTATTTTTAGAAGAAAATCTAGCTCATCATGCACCAAAAGCTTTCATTTAATTTGCTCCTAGTAATTAGCTGAGCACATGACAATAGTTGATTTTCTGTCTACCCCTTTTTCCAAATCTCAAAATTGAAAACAAAATCGGGGGGATTGACAATTGAGAAGGAGGGAGAGGGAAATGGAATAACATTATGTACGGTCCAAATACAAGAGAGGTTTAGAATGAAAGTTGAATTTCTGCTATAAGTTCCTTAATCTCAATTCTGAGACGGTAAAATTTCAAAATCTTGTAATCGATCTTAGTGCTTCATAATTAAAAAAAAAACCGAAAAGGACACTGGATAATTTTGAGGCCCTCAAAACTTAAAGATTTCATGTGGAATTTTTCTAGGTACTGTAAGTGAATCAGGAAGGGGGGACCATTGTTTTTCACGGACAAGTACAACGAAATTTTCAGAGAGTAAAACATACAGCTACAGTCACATCATTAAAAGCTCCTATCTAGTTTATTCCGTAGCACTCTTGTGCTCTTGATGAAGAACAAAAAATAAAAACCATAATTGAAATCTAAATTAGGTTGCAGCAAAAGAAATTTCCGCTTCTACACAACTTTTTGAGGGGATAACAGGAGTACATCTTTCTTGAAGAAAAATCACACCAATCTTCACAAAGATGGAAGGAAAAGAAAGGAATTGGCCGCTAGAGTTACTTCGGAGATATGGGGTTAGCTCAGGTTCACGGAGGATGTGGATTCCGATCATAGAGATAATATTTGGGACAAGATTGTGGCTTCCATTTTGGGAAAATAAGAAATTGATAAAAAAAAGAAAGACGAAGAAGAAGAAAGAAAAAGTGACGCAGCCTTGCACTCACCAGCAGTTTGGTAAGTCTCCGATGGGTATAAAATTGAAGTTACACCAGAGGTTTGCTCCATTTCTTGAAAGGCCATTTGATTAGAGAAAGAATACAGACCCTCTCCACCATGATCTTCATCAACAACTCCATAAGAAGAAGAGGAACCAACAAGATAAGAAGACGGGGATTGAACTAAAGAAGGAGAATTTGCAAACCCAATAGAAGTGTTACAACCTTTATATTGAATTGCACCACCACTAGCTTGAGCCTGTTGATTAATTGTTTGCTCTCCTGCAACCAGACTAGCCTGCATCTGGCGTTGCCGGCGGCGAGATCTTGATCGTCGGTTTTGAAACCAGTAGAAGACATTTGCATCACCAACAGAACCAAATTTTTCTAGAAGTTTCCTTATTCTCACAGTTTCATCCTTTGGTGGGTTTACCATTCCACTGTTAAAGATGGACTCAAGTATCAATATTTGCTCTGGCTTTGGCGTCCACCGTGACCTAACCGGTTCGCTTCTTTCGGTGGCATGGTTGCTTGGACTGTTAGGGTCTTGGCCTTGATTATCTTCCATTTCTGTGAAATGAAGAAAATTAATGTTTGTTGATGATACCAAAAACTAGTTTCCTCCTCTCTTTTTTTTCCCCCTTAAAAAAAAACTAATAATATAGGAGCAAAACAAAGTGCATAAACACAAGTTAGAATGCTTGGAGAGGTGAAGCTATATATAGAGATGAAAGGAATATTACTTTGAGAATTTACATAATCATCCTTGGTTTGACAGCACTCCATTGATTGAATTTACAACTTTACCTAATTTATAAATTGTTATGTTAATCTTGCTCTTGCAAGTCAACCTCCCAACACCTGGCCTGCTTAATTAGTTTATTCAAATACACACACACAGAGACACTAGTCAAAGATTACTCCTGAGTCATGTTAGTAACAAGAATTTAGAAGCTAATTATGAACTAATTAATAGATTAAGCAAGTGTGTGTTACCGAGAGAGATGCAGGGTATTTGATTAATTACATCGTACGTTCAATATATCACATTACAACATATGAATTAGTGAAGAGCTCAAGTAAAATGTGTCTCAATAATCAATATTTGATAGACCGTCCTCTTTGACAATTTTGCCACCAACATGCAATGATTAAAAATATGGGTAAAAATTCAAATCCTAGAAAAAGCTCCCCACTTGCATGTTGCTTAATTAACTAAATTGTGTATATTTCCCTTCATATATGTACTATATATAATTCTGAATTCTACTCCAATAGTTAATAATAAACTTGTTTGTATAAACATATCTTTAATTTAAGATTCTTTAAGAATTAATAATTTCACCAGTGAATTCAAAAATTAAATTGATTATTCACATTGATGATCATATCCATAATTTAGTAAAACATTAGTTTAAAACAAAGGGTCATATTTGATATTCTTATGAAGCCTTACTCAATAATTTAACTTTAAAATCTTTCAATTTAATTTTTTTACCTAAGGGCTTGTTTGTTTTTGTATTTAAAGTGTTTTTTAAATAAAAAATGTTTTATATTTTTTGTTTTAAATTAATTTTATTATGTTTTCAGATGATTTAAATGTGTTAATGTCAAAAATAATTTTTAAAAAATAAAAAAAATATTATTTTGATAAATCTTTTAGTAAAAAATACATTAAAAAAGAATTACTTCTATACTCCCAAATACCCCTTAAATTTTGTTAAAATTATCTTGACATCACTAAGTTGAGTTGGAGGACCAGAAAGACTCAATTAACTTGGGGGGTTAAAGATAATATGGATTATTGTTAGAATATTTTTTTTAACTTAAAATAAATTGAAGTTGATTTTTTTTAATATTAAGATAATAATAATTGGATTGATTGAAGATTTGCAGCTAAACATGTTAAATATACAATTCTAGTAATAGAATCCATTAAGTTGAATTATTTTGAAAACTATTTTTATTTAATTAAACAATAACAAAAAATAAATTCTTTAAAAATTGATTATAAACTAAGCACAAATTAAATAATGAGATATTTATTTGAGACTACAATAATTTTATAAAAAATAAATTTAAATAATTTATAAAGATAAATTCAAAATAAAAAAATTAAAGGACGAATTTAATAAAAAAAGGGGTGAAATTTTCAAAAAAAATGCGAAAAAAAAACCACCTTCTTCATTGTTGATATTAACAGTGAAGAAGATGTGTGACCCCAAATCTTTTAGAGTTGCAAGGTAATTTGCAAATAATTAGATTATCGTTTTCTCTTCATTAGTATTAACTAAAAATCGAGGTTGCATGGGAAAAAACTCTCAAAGGAGTGGTCAAAATGGTAATGTGAAAGGTAGACAGGCAAAGTTGGCTAGGGTTTTCCAGCTTTGGCAAGTGCATGTGCAGGCATGCATGGAAAGTTGAGTCTAGAGAATTTTTTAATGCAGGGATGAGAGGAAGAGTCCAAATAGACGGTCCAGAACCGTGCAATAATTTATTAACAATGACGTATAAGGAAACATGGCTCACTGAGTTCTCTACTAGATCTTCTCTCTTGATCTAATCTTTTTTATATTAAACGAGAGGAAGGCAAGGGGCCATAAGGTTGGCTTATAGATCGAACACTTTTTTACGTGTATCTATATATGTCTACAACATCTAACACTTCATATTCATATTCTATTACTGCGTTTGCATTGCACGAAAACTGCAGGAACCGACTACTTTTGCTGTTTCAGACGAGGTTCCCTCGTTCCCCTTCTTTTGCAGGAATTCTGGTATTTATTTGTACCTGATATTATATCTATATTAATGGGATTGTAAATTACCGAGGGTTACTAGCTTCTTGTAATTAAAATACAAAATTTCATGTGTTAGCTGTGTAAAATTTGATTACTCATGGTAACTAATAAACAAATGTCCCGTATAATACAAACTATATATCAAGATATTTCAGTAGTCAAGATATGATTTATCATTTTAGGTATGATGCGATTTCATAAAAATACAAAAACTCATAATCTTTACAAGAAAGCTAAGATTAAATTTGTGATTGAGTTTGACATAACAATAATTTGTTCTAAAACTTATATGTAACTGAATCTTCACACAACATCTATAAAGATATAAAGAGATATGTATAAAGATGCGAATAGAAAATATAAAAGATGCCGTAAAGCTTTATTAATTTTTTGATAAGTCGGAGTAGTTCAATAAAGAATAAAAAAGTATGACGTTAACAAAACCTCACACACACAACAATAATTGTTGAAATCCAAGTCTCTCTAAAAAAAAAGCTAAATAACTCAATTTATAATAAGCAAAAACATCCTCAACAACGCTAAAAAATAATAAAATAATTCTAAATAAAAAAAAGAATCATAAATCCATTAGAAAACTAATACAATTCTTGCATAGTAGCATATGAACCTTATCGCGATCCTTTTTTAATATGTTCTGTTGTCCTAAAATTTTAATCTAATATAAAATAAAAAAAATTTCAACCCAATCTAACAGTCAGATAAAACATTATTTTTATTAGAGTACAATTATGTATTAGAAAAAATAAGTCTCTAACTCCTAAAATTAATTAGTCCATAAAGTTGATGGATCAAACCCCTTTTGTGCATAAATCAAATTGAATAAAATCTAATTTTCATTTGATGATGTTACCTCCTTGAAATCCACATTAGGCTTTTATATTATGAATAAGATCATTGAATACATATTTAAGCTTATTTATCCTTGATATTGTTATTGACTCAATTGGAACTTATAATAGATTTTTTTGGAGTAGTCTTGAATGTATCATCCTATTTATTCTAAAAAGGATTCGTTTATGAATTATCATCTACATCAAGTAAAGAGGTATCAGAAATATTGAAAGTAACACTAACATCATACTTACCTAATAGATCTATTTTATAGGCATTATAATTAATTCTTTAAAAGAGTTAGAATAGTCCATCTCCTTTTAACATCAACTTAGATTTTCTTTATTAAGGAAATCTCTCTTTTTATATATGGACAAAAATTAACCCTTTTTTACTCTTTAGTAGCTTTGAATACATATTGTTCATTCATTTTTTTGTAATTGTTGCCTCATATTTTCATAAAGAGCCTTTAGTACCTATATTTTTTTATTGCCTTCAAGACTAACCCTTTCATCAGTAGAAAAAGAAAATAAATCCAAAGAATTAAAATGATTAAATCCATAGATAAGTTTAAAAGAAAAATAATCAATAGTAGAATGCGCACTTCTACTATACAAAAATTCAATAAATGATCAATAATTTTTTTTTTAGTTTTTTAAATTATTTTGAATGATAATTCTTAATAATATAGTTATAAGATCCTATTAACTACTTTAATTTGTTCATCTATTTACGGATAGAAAGTAGTAGAAAATAATAATTTTGTTTCTAATTTCCCTCATAAAACCTTTTAAAAGTAGTTAAGAAAGTTAACATCATGGACAAACACAATGCTCTTAGGTTCTTATGGAGTCAAACTATGTCTCTAAAGAATAAATTCGATAAAGTAGTTACATCATTGGTTTCATGATAAAATATGAAATATGACATCATAGAAAACCTATCCACAATTACAAAAATACAATCCCTATAGCTTTTTGGCCTAGGCAAACCTAATATAAAATCCAAAGATATATAAACTCAAGGTTTCTTAGGCATTAGCAAAAGAGTATATAAACCATGAGGTAAAACTATAGAATTAACTTGTCTATAAGTCATGCATCTATAAAAAATTCTTTGTACATATCTTTTCATCTTAGGCCAATAAAAATACGTATACAAAACATCTAAAGTCTTAGCAATTCCAAAGTGTCCCATTAATTTTTTCCTATGAGCTTTATGAACTAAAAATTTAAGCATAGAACAATTAGGTATACATAATATTTTTTTCAGATCAACATATAAACTTTGTTTTCACAAAACAACCAATACATTCTTTAAATGTTTAATATGCTCATCTAAATTATTGTTATCGATCAAAATATCATCAAAATAAACCATAAAAAAATTATCAATAAAACTATGCAAAACATGGTTCCTTAATCTCATGAAGGTATTAGAAGCATTAATAAGTCAAAAAAGCTTAACTAACCACTTATATAAACCATATTTAGTACCATTCATCTCTCTCTTTCATTGTCATCCGATGATATCACTTTTCAAATCAATTTTAAAAAATATACAAAACCCATGCAATTTATCTTAACTATTATAAAACCTAGAAATTAGGTATCTATACTTTGCTTAAATATTATTAATAACATGAAAGTTAACACATCTTTTTCAAGTCCTATATTGTTTTGGTACTAATAACACTAGAATTGCACATGTCATGCTTTCTCTTATGTTCCCTGTTGTTATCAATTATTCCATTTTCATTTGAAGTTTCTTTATCTTCTGAAGATTACTTTTATAGGCTTGATGATTAGATATAGTGCTCTAAGTACAAGATTAATTTGACACTTAATTCCTTTAATATGTGCCAACCTATTAGGAATCTCATCAAGAAATATGTCTTTATAATAAAGAAACACAAACATTATAAAGACATTGATAATGTTCATTAGTATTAAAATATGTATCCTTATATATAAGTAAAATTTTAGGCATGTGAAAAAACAATCATACTGAATCTTACTTCTCTTTTCATAAAAATTATCATGTTTCTTTACTTTTGTTCACCATTCCTTCTTTTTTTATTTTTCTCTTGTCTCTCATCTAAATCCCAATTAATTATTATTTTTCTTGAATCTATCATTCTTACCTCAATTTCTATACAATCATACTAAACATAAAAACATAACCATGGAAAGCAACATTATTATTTCATAAAATACACATGTTTTATTACCACTTGTAATAAGTCATAAACATGATTTATGTCTAACTTTGTAACTGTATAGATTGGTTGCAAAATATTGATTGATCTTGTGGTCATATTTAACAATTAAGGTGTTTTTGCTCTTATTTTATAAATTAAATTTACAAAGTTTATATAAAATTTAAAACTCAAATAACAAAATAACCTAGACAACTAAGACAAATAAATATAGGCAAACCTTATTACCATTTATGTTACATAAAATAATCTAAAGAAACCTACCAAAATCATGGATGAAATATATCCAAGGATTCAATTTCTTACCTTTTTCTCTTTACTATAAAAGTCTGATTAAGTTTTTTTCACTTATTCATCCAATTATCTAAGATTCAATTATGAAAAAAATAAAATATAAACAAATATTGTTTAAAGATAATTATAATCAAATTAATTAATTATAATAAAAAAGTTTAGAGAAAAAAATAAAGTGAAAACAAGAGAGAGGATATACTGAAAAAATAAAAAAATAAGAATTTAAGTTAGACTTTGATGGCAACAAGATGTGGGTGATAGTGACATCATTGTTTGTTATAGGCTTGCCCTTGGATATTGATGATAGGATCATAAGTATTAGGACAATAGATTTATAAAAGGGCAAGAGTTTGAAGTCTATATATAAAACTAAACTAAGTGTAAACAGAAAAGATAAAATAATCATATGGTCGTGTAATTTTGATGGAAGCTTCTCAGTTATGTCTTATTGCTTTATAATCAATAGTACCTTTTCTATTAATGATAGAGTTTTTAAAGTTAATGTTTGGATTAAAGAGCCCCCTTTCAAAGTTCAGGTATTTCTTTGGATGACAATATAGGAAAAAAATAGTACAAGTGCTTTTCTCCATTACCAGAATTTATTATTAGCCACCACTCAAGCTTCATGTGTCTTTTGAATCTCATATTCAGAAACTTCAAAACTCATTTTTATATACTGTAACTTTTCTAGAAGTGTTTGGATAAAAGTATTAGGCTGGTGAGGTATTCAATACTGTTTGTTGAGAACACTAAACTCACTGCTACTGTAGTGGTCTAGAATTGTGCAAGTCAAGTATCAAAGGTTAGCTCAAAGACTAATCTCTAGTAGTACCATTTTGATTATTTGGTTGTTGAGGAACATTATTATTTTTTTAGGAGAGAACAATAAGTTTCTTTGATTATTTCTCCATTATTCGTCATTGAGTTGCTATTTGGTTGCTTGCTTTATATTCAATCATCACTTATATAGGAAATGACCTCTTAAGATCTATTGATGACATAAAATTATGGTGTAATAAGAAATCTTAGTTAGTCATTTTCAGTTTATCTTCTTCTTTTATGGTCTCTTTGTTTTTTTATAGCAAACCAACACTGGTTTCTTTTACTTTTTAATGTATTATCTTCCTCAGTTTCTCTAAGTTTGTTCCTTTTTTTTGTCCTATCCTTTTATATTGCTTTTATTGTCGACTTTATAGTCTTTTCAATATACTTTCAATGATTATCCAAAAAAAAAATCAAGCTTAAGAAGACCTCTCATATTTAATGTAATGTATTGTTGTTTATCGCTTACACTAAGTGTATATCATATATTTTATTAAAAAATAATATAAATTATATTTTGAAACTTCACTTCTCTCTCTCTCTCTCTCTCTATATATATATATATATATATAAAAGTTGTGTGAGAGAGACCTGATTCATTTATATTATATCGATTCTCTCTCTAAACTTAATTATAATAGAGAAAAAGAAAGAGAGTGAGGGAAAGAGAATCGAAGGTAGGATAAAATTAGATTCAAAGATAAAGCTTCATATGAATTAGGGATTGATTGATATAGAGTCAAAGAGAGAGATACACAGATGTTTGAAGCAGAAAAAAGATGGTTTATGTTGTGTAACCGTTAATCATAAACATTAAAGTAAAAATTAGAAAAAAATCTCAAAACTAGTAGCAAGTAATTGAAATGTAACCGACTATAAATACATGATGAATTAACATACTTTTTCATAATTCAATTTGTATAATCTTAAACACCTCATTATAAAATATTCTTTTTTAAAAAAAGAATGAGATGTCTTGAAAAATGTTAGAGATAAATTTATAAAGTAATTAATTTATTTAATTTAAGAAGGTATATTATGGGAAGAAATAAATTTTATATGTGATGCAAAGAAGTAGAAAAGAAAATAATTAGTTTTTTTAATAAATGCACACTTAAAAAAAATAAATCAATACGTGCCCCCCGTAACATCTAAAATTCAGGACAACGATTTTTGGATTTGTAGAAATATTTGTATGAAAGTTGGAACATTTAATTTATTTTTGTTGACACCTTCATTCTCAGTTTAGAATATTACGTTGATTTGACATTAATAAGTATTATGCTTGATGCAAATTTTGACCACCCAATGCAAATAGGATATAATGCAGTAACATATAAACCTTAGAAAAATAATTTTTAATTTGTAAAAGTCTCTTTACGCAAGTTGGAATGGTTAATTTATTTTTGTTGTGAATTTCTTTCATAGTTTACAATATTACATTTCATAGTTTACAATATTACACTGCATTGATTTGACTTTGATACTATAAATAATATTTTTAATATAAAGTTTCACTACCCAATACAAATAAGATTAAATAAATAAATAAATAAATAACAACAACAACCATGACATGTTTAGAGACATGTACTTATCAATAAACTTATGTTTGAACTTGCAAGATCTGAAGACCAGTTTTAGTTATGATAGTATCATTTTTTTTTTGAAGGGTTTCTTATCAATGGACAAGGATCAGATTGTTAGGCATTCATCATTGATCAAGGTAATCAATTATGATCAATAATCACTCTAGTTTGAATCTAAACATACAATGGTAGAGATCAAAATAATATAATTTTTGTATTGCATGTTTTATATATATATATATATATATATATATATAAGTCAAGACTAAAGCCCAAGACTAAAATAAATAAGGAAACATAGTTCTAATCAATTCATAATATAAAAATTAATACAAACTCTCTGAAGAGTGTTTAATAGCTGAATCATTCCTAGAAAATGGATGGATAAAAAGACTAAAATTCGCAAGTCAATCAATAGGAAGTATGTTGCACTTGAACTTTCCAATCTCTACTTAAAGCTTAAAGCTTCACGAGCTTAGCTAGTCAAGGTAAAGTTAAAATTAACTTTCACAAATTGCTTCATGATCTAACCTAATCAAATTTCAAATTACTCTTGCATGTTGACTAAGCAAAACTTGCATGTTCTGGGTACCACATGTCCTACGATTGGTAATATAAAAAATCATTCACTTGTTAGAAGGGTGGTTCTCAGCATCACTATTATATATTTAGTAATACTATATATATATATTAAAAATATATTAAAATAATTTTTTTTTGTTTTTGACATCAACATATCAAAACTATAAAAAAAAACCTAAAAAGCATTAATTTGATGTTTTTCAAATAAAAAATAGTTTAAAAAGTAAGTTCAACCATAAAAACAAACATTTTACAAGTAATGTTATTTAGCATCATAGTAATATTAAATAGTCAGTCATTACTCTTCTTTTATCTTTTTCATGGGCAAAAATTATGGAAAAATAACAAAACATTGTGCAGGTCTTAGATGGCCCTACCTTAACTCATTAGAATAGAGGACAATTGTTCATGGACGAGGAATCAACACCATTCCCAGACTAGCGAGAGGAAGATCATAATTTGTTATTCACAAGGAGACATAAAAATTGAACGAAACTTAACTTCACTAGTAGCTACATTGACTCCAACGAACAAAATACCCTCTCAACCATTGTAGTTTGTGATGAAATAGAAGCCTTTTAAAGAAGGAAAATCAAATAAAAAAATAAAAAAAATAATTGTATCGAAGATCAATAAACTGAAAATAATTAACATGCACAAAGAAAATCCTAAAAAGCTTTCAAGATAGGAGAGCGAGACGGGAGCTGAATTAATTATGTGGGAGCTCAAAAATTTATCAAATGTTTTATTATTGGTATTAAAAGCTCATTGTTAAGAATAACATTAAATGAAATCAAGATTTCAATTAAATATGAAAAAAAAATAGTTAGTCTTGGAAACTCTTAACAAAAATTCTCTAATAAAATAATTTTGATTACTTAATAACCGAACCTGATCACAAACTTAATAAATTAAAAAAATAAATTTGATTACTTAGTATCTTTCAAATTCAATCGCCCAACCTCATTCTCTAACAAGCAAACTTCTTTTAAACTCAATGCCCTCAACAACTCAATCTGATCACAAAGTTAATTGAGAAATCAAAGCCAAGATGAATGTTTTCATAACACATACCATGTTTGTTTATCTCGCGAATAGCAAATAGTAAATTAATATGAGTTTATTTTAAAATAATATTTTAATTTTTTTAATAAAAACTAAAATAATATCAATTTAAACAAGAATTAAAAAAAATGATGAGATTGACCTAATTAGGTATCGCATGAGTTTGAGTGGGTAAATAGTTTCATGAATTGACTTAAAAAATCACTTAAATTTGACTAAATTAACTTTTAAAATAGTTTGAAAAAAACACTACACAAATCAGATTTCTAGTTGGCAGATCAACCTGGACCAATCAAGTTCAATAACTAAGATTAATATAAAGTATAGCATTAGATAAATAATTTTTTTTATCTTTTTTGCGAGTGCAATATGTCAATTGAATTCATTTTTGTATATAAACAGCCAAACCATTTTTTAATCTCATCTTCTTTTTTTTTTATCTTTTTTTATATTATAGTCCGGTACGGGGAATCGAAGCTAACAAATTTACGATTTGGTTACTACGCATACCGATAACTCTATTTTGTTCATTTCACATGCGAAACGAATGGTAAGATTAATTTTAATTATATCTATCTTTTAATTAATTTGTTATTATTTATAAATATAGTTAACTAGCAATATTTTTTTCTTACAGACTACGATTCATAGATTTGAGTGAAGCCTAATTGAGTTTTTTTTTAAGACGTATGTACGAAGTGAAGACCACTAAAAAAGGTGTAACGGTTCATCGACAACCACACTCAATACTTTGTGATATGTTCGTTTAACCATTTTCTTTCATAAGTTATTATTTTTTTCAATTAAATTTAATGATTTCTTTATTTTCAGGAGGCATGTAACAGCTGGTTGAGGGAGAGGTATAAAAATGATTCTTCAACCCACCTAGATTTCGATCCGGATTTGTGAAAGGAGGCAAATCATCTAATTGTCCCGATATAAATTAGGTGTATAGACTCTCTAATACTACGATCGAGAACTTGTAGACAGCCCGTAGTGTTTTAATCATTGTGAGCTAGCAATCGATACCGAGCACCCAGTCTTTGGAGTTTGCATCATTGTTATAACAAGTGCAAGAATGTATGATCCACTTACATGAAAAATATGAACGACTCTTTGCAGAATATGAAGAACTCTGTTTAATGGTCATGGATATTAAATCATAGATGGGTGGTACATATGCATCCCCCCTTTTTTTGCCCTATGGTGCCGAGCACGACCGGTCTCTTCCTCCAGCTCCACTTTTGTTTTTTTATATGAACATATAATTTTGTAATTAATATTTGGTTTTTATATTAAGATAATTATTTTTACATACTTTAATTTTATACAATTTATTTTTTAATTATTTCCTTTTTTTATTCAATAGATTTTAAAAATATATATATTTCTTAATTATTAAAGATGAAGTTACCAACAAATTCAATTCATCAATATACTCGAGAGAGGTGGAAAATATTTACTACATATGCCACTTCAACTGTTATATCACTGATGAAATTATTATATCGGTATTTTATAGAGGGTTGGAATAAAATTACTCTAAATGCCATTGCCAATCACTGACAGGATAATTTTATTTGTATATTTCAGAGGGTAAATTTATTTTTGGTGTGTATTGTCTGTCTATAAAACCATCAGGTTTTTTTTACTAATAGAAATTTTGGCAGAAAGTAAAATATAGACGAGGAGTTATCTGATGGACAGTTTTTGTCCACGAATCAGTTGGTAAAATACACACCGACTAAAATGGTATAGTAAATATCAATAGAATATTTTTTCTGTAAAATTATTAAATGTAGTGATTGTAATAATATTTTTTTATTACAAGTGAACTCAACAATAAACCAAAAATTATCGGCAAAAGTTTTATTGACAAAACATTTTCATTTGTAATCCTATTCGTAAATTAATTGCTGACCGAATGATAGTATAAATATCAATAAAAAATTATATCGATAAATATAAAATTTTTAGTAGTGATCCATGTGCTAGTTATCAATTATTTATTATTCAATGGATTTGTAGTATTTTACCATTTATGAGTTTCTATGAAGTTTAGCATGTGAAGTGAACTACAAGAAAATATTAAACTAATCAAGTGCCTCAGGGAAAAAGAGGATTATTATTTCAAGTAGTGGTCTTTTAATATCCTGATTATGGTATTAATTTAGATTTTTTATCGAAAAAGGGCACATGTAGCATTAGTTAGTCAGTCTTATCTTGAATTAAAGAAGGAGGGCGAAGGATAGGTTGAATTAAAGAATTAGGAAGAAGCATAAATTTGTCCTCTAACTGTTACTTGATTATTGATCAGGTCCCCGTAAAAAAAAAAAAATAGAGGTATAAAAAATTTAGTGCCTGTACATACTTGTTTAGTTTTTTTTTTTTTAATCAAGTAACTTTATATATATATATTTGGGTGCCTTGTGCTTCTACCGGTTTAATGACGTTGGAGGCTCCTGTCAGATCAGTTTTTTTTTTTTTTTAATAAAGACACGTGCGTCCATTCAATCTATCCCGCACTCGACCCTTTTTTTCTTTTTTCTTTTGTTAATTTCAACTTTTGAAGGCATGGAAAGACCCGTCTTAGGTTTCTATTAGTACACTTTCAGGAGAGAGAATAAAAAAAAAAGAAGAAGAAGAAGAAGAAGAAAATTTCATTAAAAATTAAAAAAATCATAAGAAAAAATTATCAAACAAAATGTGCAATTTTTCTGGTAATATATAATTGAAAACTTTTTGTTGTTTTGTTATTTATTTTATTTCTATTTTATTATTATTATTATTATTTTTAGCTTTCCATTCTAGATTTCTTTTTTATTGTATTTTTTTTCTAGCTCATTTTTTTTATTTTAATTTAAAAAGAAAAATAAAAATAAAAAGAAAAAGGAAAACCTTTAGAAAAGATATAAAATTTTGAAAAGATTGAACACAAAAAAATTAGAAAAGTATGCCAATGAAGAAAATACACATTTAGCATCATCAAATGTGTTTTATACAATATTATTAGAGTATCTTTTAAAAATTATAATATTTTGTAACCGGTAATCAATTTGTCATAGGAAAAATAAGTACACAGCTAAGAAGAAGTTTAATTTATATTGTATTTAAAAAAATATTAATTCAATAATCTTCTTTGAATTTCTAACCAATCTTTCTTTTGTTTATTTTTTTGAATTGAAACCAATATAACTTTACCTTGTGTTTCCTCTTGCATTTGATAGTCTTTTGTTTCTTGTCTATTAATTGTATTTATTGGAATCTATGAGGTAATGTTTGATTATTGTTCTAAGATAGAAGAGATGAAGATAGTAGAAATAGTGGTGGCAAAAAAGAAAAAAAAAATTGAGAAAAAATTGTGTATGATAGTAATGTATAAAATAAAATAATTATCTTTATATCTTGCTTGGTTAGTTTAAGGCTATTATGTTTTAAGATAATAGAGTAAAATGTGAAAAACTATATTAATTTTACTCTTAATATATGTTGTTGTCAAACTTATATATTTTAAAAAATAAATAAATATTATTTTCTTTACCTTAGTTTATATTTGAGAGCTGAAATTAATAATATTATAATAACTTCAGTTATAAAATCAAGACTCGTCTAACATTTTGATCTAAAATTAGGTTGATCTGGGACCTAGACTCTTTAGAATTTAAGAGAAAATAGAGGAAAAATGACTCGATCTGATATGATAAAAAAATCCAGGTCAACCTAGTATATACATAGTTAGAAAGCCTATTGATTTTTTCAAAAAAACATTTTTGGTAAAAAACAAGGTTAGTTTCTTTTATTATTTTCTTTTAAAAAAATTGGGTCAACCAGGTTGACCCTCACAACTTTTGATTTGAGCCTAACTCCTAAGTCGGGTTTCAAAACTATAATAATAATAAATTTTATCTATATGATGACTTGGGTCAACCTATATTGACCCTTATAACCAGTGACTTGAGCCTTGCCCTGATCGACTCTCGAGTTGAATTTTAAAACTATAATAATAATAACTTTTATTTTTACATTAATCTAAGTTGACAATTCTAATTCATGACTTGGATCTTGCCCCAGGTTGATTCTTAAATAGAGTTTTAACATTACAATATTAATTACTTTTATTTTTATGTTGAATCTGAAATGCCTTATTGAACAAATCCATTAAATCATATTCTGACCATGCATTCTTGTTTACCTTTTTGTCTTTTTTTTTGGTCTTTAGAGAGAAAGAAATACAAAGAATTGTCATCTCCTATAATGATGTTTGGCTTCATGGCTGAACAACGCAAGTCCTTGTATTTGTTTAAACATAAGAACATACGTGATATAGTGATATAATTGTTGTTGTTGTTTTTTTTTTCATGATTTAAACTAAATTTATAACATTTTCATTTTCCTCGAGCATCTTCAATAATGTTTTCCATTTTATATATAGCAGCTCTATCAACATTCAAGGTGTATAATATGGCTCTCCACTGTATTTACTGTGAATCATAAGGACCACGTAAATTTTCTTGTCTAGCCATATAATTAATTTTGCTCATCAAAGCCAGCAAGTTAAAACTAAACTAATGGTGGTTGGTTCAAGTGATCCAATGCTTATTTCATTTAAATAAATTCTTGAGTTTGAGTTTTATGAATAGAGTATATCATTATTAGAAGAGTTTTATTTCTTAGTAAATCATCCCGACTTAATCAGATTAACTAGTTAGAGTTCAATGAACATCTAGACATTAGGATTTAAGTAAAAAAACAGGAAAAGGAAAGTAGAATTAATGTGATAACGTCTAATAATTAGTTTTTAATGTTTGGCAAGAGAATCAATATGATGGTAGGCACATTGACCTGTTATCGTATGCTTCAAACATGATTTCACTTTTACCAACATTTCCACCATCACCTTCGAAGAAAACTTAACCAATAATGATGACAAATGAATAAATAAAACGCAAAGACAATGGTCGATGTTGGTTAAGGAAGAACAGTCATTATAAGGCCTGTCTTAATTCGTTTGGCTCTTAGTTGTAAATTTCCCCACCTCGTCGTGTGCACGTTGCCGGTGTTTGATTTTTTGAAGTCAATGTTGCACGCACATATTCTGCCGACTGTCCCAACATGGTTTGATGGTTTGTTTAAATGTCGAGCAGATTAAAGAGAAAAATGCTCACCACCTGTGCCCTAAAAGCAGAACTAAATGCTGGTCGGTGTCTGATCATAAAAAGATCTGCAAATTCTTGCCCAGAAAGAGAAAAGTAAAAGACCAGAGGGAAAAACAACAGCTTTAATTATAATATACGTGCAGTTGCAAGTGGTCTGTGAAAGTCTGGTAGCCTACGCCTTAATCTGTCACCTTTACAAGGTTTTCTAGGCTTTTTGGACCTTAGCTACAAATGGAAAACTGCCAACTTATGTTACAGTAAAAGGAATCTCCACTGTGGGTGGTGACTGTCACTTCACTGCTTGTTCTTGGTGACTTTGATTGATTTGATGCCACTGGCGCATGCACATCAGACCTCACCTAGCGTTTGCGGTCTCGGAAATCATCAAACCAAACTATTTACTTTACTTGTCTTTTTAGTTTTTTTTTTTTATAAGTATATTAAAATAATATTGTTTAATTTTTCAAAATTTATTTTTAAAATCATAATATTAAAACCATTCAAAAATATAAATATAAAAAATTAAATAAAATAAAATTTAAAATTTTCAAAGGCAAGGCCATGCTACAGTGCCTAACAGGCCTGCTGCTCGAATAATGCGGTCTCTTGATAAAAAATCTTGCAATAATCATATAAAAAGCAGCCGTAATTAAAAAATTCATTAGGAAAATTAATTAACGAGCCAGGCATATGGGAGCTTGTGATCAACACTACTCTTTATGTAATGCTACTCATATGGGAGCTTGTGATCAATACTACTCTTTATGTAATGCTACTCCACATTCCATTATAATATAGTTTTGTGATTTTACAATATTAATTCTAGTAACCCGACAGTTATATGCATGGGATATTTTGAGAGAAAAATATAAATATAGAATTATAGTGCCAACTTATCAAGATTTTGTATGAAACCTCATACTAAAATTGCATATGTAGGAGTTGTAGATCCCATTAGTTATGTTTTGCATTGTCAACGAGCTCACGCTCATGACTTGGTTATGTCAATCCAAGAGCAAAAATAGCTGCCAACTAGTGTGTACAAACTTTACCCATGAAGTCTCGTATTTAGGAATGCAGTTGAAATTAAATTTAAAAAAAATATATAATTTTTTTTAAAATTAATATTTTTTAGATATTAATATTAAAAATAATTTTTAAAAAAAATTAATACATTGCTAAATAAAAATTATTTTAAACCAAATCTACAAACGCTGAAAACAACCTAGGATGCGCTCAAATAATGTTTGTCCACTGTGCAGAATCTGTTCATGCCATTAATTGAGTTGACTTTCGACAGCCTAGTTATCAAAACGTCTCATTATTTTAGGGCCAATAAATGGATTAATTCAGCCAGTCATTGCAACAATTGTTCAGCTAGGCCCTCAGAAGACGAAGGCCCAAACAAGATAAAGGTCCTCTTAATATCATGGTGGCCCTCTGTAAGGAAAGTGCTTATCTAGGAAACTCTTATTAAATTAACTAATTAAAAGTAACTAAAACGTTTAGCGAAAACACTGGACACTCACATTATTAGAGCAGATTGTAATAATGATGTGACTTTCACTCTTTTTTTTTTTCATTTTATTCTTTTATATTGAGCTTTTTAGATATTAAAGAAAAAAATTAATACTTGATTGATGCTCGATTTTGTCATGTAATTAAAGATTTTGAGATCAATTTTTAATATAAAATTATTGTTTAGAAACTAAATTGAATTGAATGAATAAAAAGAAATGGTTAGCACATGTGAGAACGGTCATTACACTTGGATTATATGTCTGATGACCTCTAACTTCTATTGTCAGCCTCTAACCTCCATTGTTGATTTTTTATAATGTTATTTGATTTGTTTTGACTTCCTCCCTTTTCCATTGCCGCACAAGTATATAGATGAAATTTGGTTTGACTTTAGTGATCTAATCTTCATTTCTTTTTCTTTTCTCTTTTATTTCATTGATTTTCATGTTTTACTCTCTCCAAAATTGAAAAGTGATCTATCACTTATTCTTGGATGTTAGTTTTAGTTCTCAATTATTGGATTTAGGGTTTTGTTCCTTATTATCATTCTCCAACATTACGTGAACTGAGAATTAAATTTTTTAATTTATTTTATTTATTTTTCATTACTTTATCTCAGTATCATGGTTTGGGTCACAAACTTCACAAGTTAGCCTAGGTTGACTAGATTGTTTTGTACTTTTTTTATTTGATTATTTTTCAAATTCATCTTTCTACATTTGGTTGATTAGACATTGAGATTTATATTTTTTTTTTCTAAGAAGTTATCTCAGGTAATAACCTATGATATACTAACCATGGTTATGGGTGGTTTTGTTCCTTATTATCATTCTCCAACACGATTTTTGTTCCTTATTAACAATCTAACCTTGTTTAACTAGGATTTTTTTTCTTTTTAAACTTAATTTTATTTTTAATTTTATTATTTAACATTGAATTGGTATAAAATAGGGCTTCATAATATTTTTTAATTTGCTCTCCATCAAGTTATCACATTCTCATGATAATGGGAGGTTAATTCACGTAGACTCGGGTAAGTTTTTATCCCTTTTTAAAATTAAATATTTTTTATAATTTCATCCTTCAATATTTTGGTGATTGAGAATGAAGTTTTATATTTTTTTTCTTGTTATAAAATTATCATGGTCTCATAACGTGGGTTCTAAGTATTTAGAAACAAATATCACCGAGTATATATATATATCATTCATTTTACATCAAATTTTGAATTGATGATACAAAAAAGTTCTTTCTAGAAAATAAACACATTAGCAATAATTGGGTATTTTTTTGTAATGCTAAAAAAAATTAATATGACCTATAGCATAATATAAGTTATTGATCTAGATTAGTACCTATCAATGCTAAACAAATAATTACTTAATTCCTTTAGCTTAACTCCATATGGAATTTTGGTATTCTTATTTGTTTTTAATTTAGTTGTTGGTTAGGTAATCTTTGGTTAATATCCCAGGACAGGAGAGACTAAAATATTGAAAACATAAATGTGTTTGGTTTAAAAAACATAGACATGGATATAAACATAAAATTTTCATTGGTACAATTTGGAGGAAATTTTTGTAGTTATAAAACATGAAGTACAGAGGGGATATGTTCTTAAAGATATTTTTTATTCCTAAAATATCATAGTAAAAAAAATTTTAATTTCAAAATTATTCAACTAAGACATGTAAGAATAAAAATAGTTATTATTATAGTTTTTAAAACCAAACTTGGGGGTTGATCAATTATAAGGCCCAAGTCATGGGCTAAAAAGGTCAACCCAAGTTGATTTTAGTTAATAAAAGAATAAAAATAATTGTTATCATAATTTTAAAACCTGACTTAAAGGTCGACTTAGAGTAAAGACTGGGTCACCTTTCGAGTTGAGCATTGACCCCCTTTCGACCTAGGTTAACACAAGGATAAAATTGATTATTATAATAATTTTTTATCTAACTCTAGGTCTTGACCCAAGACATTGCCCAATTCATGGATCGAAAGGGTTGATCCATGTCAACATAAAAAAATAATAATTATTATGATAGTTTTAACATCAGGTTTGATCTAAGGCATGACCCGAGTCCAGTTAATATAAGAATAAAAATAGTTATTATTATAATTTTAAAATTTGACTTAAGGCAAAGCCTAGGTTACGAGTCAAAAAGATCAATGCAATGATAAAATTTATTATTATCATAAATTTAAAATACAACTCGGAGGTTGACTAGTGGTAAGGCCCAAGTCATGAGCTTGGAGAGTCAATTAGGGTTAACTCGAGTCAATATATGGATACAAATATTTATTATTAAACCTCTATTTGGGAATCAAACCAAGGAAAGGCTCAGGTCTCGAGTTTGGAGGGATAACCCATGTTGATCCAATTATTTTTTTTTTAAAAAAAGAATTATAGTAACCTTGTTTTGTCCATTTTTTTTTTAAAAAATAGTCAACAAGTTTTTGACTCGTGTTTTATCTCGAGTCAATTAGTTCGCAAGTTGACTTAAGTTTTTAATCGAATTAGATCAAGTCAATACTTTTTTTTAATTTTTTCTTAAATAAGGATCGATTCCAGTCTCAAGTTAACCTATTAGGTGAATTTAGGTTTTGTAAACAGGGTTATTATAATATTAAACATTTCAACACTCAATATAAATTAAAGTAAAAAATACTACTTATTTTTTAAAATATATAAGTTGATAGTAATTCATATAAGGAGTAAATTACACTTTTTCATATGTTATTTTGTTTTGTCCACCATAACCAAATGTAATAATCTATGTCTTTTTTCTTTTTTTTACATTGTCTTTTTTGGCTCCTCACTTTATATATGTTATGTTATGAGATAATAACCAAACACTACTTTAGAATTATAAACAATTTAATTGTATATAAAACACCTTTCTTTTCTATTCAAATTTTCAATATCTCATATCACAAATAAAATCAAAATAGCACTTTTAAAAAGCAATTGATTTTCAAAACATAAAAAATAATCAATTGATCTAGTCAAGAGACTACTGTAATTTTAAATGACTAGCAAATTTTTAAATAACTAGCCTATAAAATTATTAAAAGTTTAAGGATTAAATGATAATTATATAGTAATAGTATTAGTGGTATGGCAATGCTAATCAAAGAAGCAAAAGCTATAACTACAGTGGTATTTATGGCAATACTAATCAAAAAAGCAGAAGCTGTAATTGTAGTGGTATTAGGCTCTATTTAGCCTTGCGGTCCAACTATACTTTTAAAATTTTATTACTTTTCTTAGCTTCAAATTAATTTTTTGGTGATTTTGGATCATTTTGATATGTTAATGTCAAAAATAAATTTAAAAACATAAATAAAATTTTATTTTGATACATTTCTAAAAAAAACACTTTGTAAATTAATCACTTCTACATTCTCAATCAAGCCCTTTCCTAAAATCATGCTAGAATTAATTTTTTTTTCCAACAATAAACCTAAATTACAAACTAAAACTAAAACTAGAACTAAAACTAAAGAAACACTAAATCTTAAGGTGAATCTAACGTGGATTGTATTGTGGACCTTCTCACATTCCACTCTATACTTTAATAGTAAACAAGGTTTGGCTATTGCGTTTTGATTGCTTTTGGTCTTAATTCATTAAGACATGAAAAAGTTGCAACCATTTATGTTTTATAATTTTTGGCCTCTAGTTTACCTTTTCTTCTTCTTTTTATTGTTATTGGTTTTCCTAGAAATAAGAAGATAGAGTGGAAGAATAAATCAAAGTGCTTTATATAAGATTCGTTGCTTTTTTGTCTAGTTTCACCATCCATTTCCTCTATCTTTTTCTTTCTTAAAAATTAATAGGCCAGGATGGTAAAAGAGTCAACAATGACATCCCATTAAATCATCCTTCAACAACATGCACAATGAACTACCATGTAACAACTCAAAAATAAGTCACCAACAATACCCAACTTGAAAGCTATTGCACCTTCAATAATGGATAACCCAGTCTCCTTTAATTTAGGTTAAATACCTTTAAGGTAAATTTATAAGCTTTTTTATAAGGCTTAAATTTTGAGATTTCAACTAATTTTACTTTATTAATAGTTCGTTTACAATGATTATGTTCATTAGGATGATGATTGCGGTTTAGTTTGTTCTTTTAGATTCTTGAACAATATATAAGAGGACAATATGTGAAAGTGGTGATAAATTTCATTACATTTTTTTCTAATTTGTTTTTTTTTATAAGTTGATGTTGGTGAAATTATTAAATGCCTTATCAATGTTGTTGTGGTTGTTGTGAGTTTTATATAAAAGGTTGATAGGAGAAGAGGAGTAGCTAAAAACAATATACAAAAGGTGAGTTTGATTACTTTATTTTTTGGGTTTTAAATATGGTTGTCAATGAAGATTGATATATTTTTACTCCCACTTCTTTACTTTATTTGAATTTGAACCTTTTTATTAGGTGATAAAAAGTTGTATTTGTGTAACATAACATTTTTTTTCTTTTTCTAATGGTTTTAGGATATTTTTTGTGTTTATAATCAACCATTAATTATTGGTTTTCATTTTTTTTTTTTGCTTCTTAAATCATATACACATATTTGGATATGTTATTAACGTTGTTATATTTGGTGTTGATTTTAGTTTCACAAGAACCAGTGAAAGGTAAGATGAGACAAAAAAGGCATACCAAACATATTTTAAGTGAAAAACCTATATTTGAGTGAAACATGAGAGGAATGTAAACACGTAAGGGAGTGGGTGAGAAATATATATTTCTTATCAACTAATCAATTTTCATATTCAAAGATGTCAGAGGCAAGCAACAACATGGCACCACAAAGAGAAAACAATGAAATTATAACTCAATTACGCATTATGAATCAGGGGATGGATTTAATGGTTAATAAATTTAAAAACAAGTTGGATAGGTTTGAGAGACAACGTGTTAATGATCATGGTGGAGTTCAAAATATGCCTAAGCAAAGAGAAATGTTAGGAGGATTGTTAGGCGAGTTAACTCTAATGTGATTAAGTTTGTAGCTGATAATGCAGACATTAGATGATCTATTTTCAACTACTATCCTTGAATGTTGACTATCAAGTATTTGAATTGGTAAATAAGCATTTATTGTGTGCTTTATTTTGAGAAATTGATCACACAACCAAAAGATTAATTTCTTCTTCTAAGTGTAGGAGTGCCGAAGTAATAAATAACCCAACAAGACCGGGGTCGAACCATAGGGAGGTTAATTGTATAAATTATAAATAACAATAACACCACAACAACAAATCTATAATAATAATACTAATAAAGAGGAGGAGGAGGAGGAAGAAGAGATAGAAGATTAATGTAGGGATTAAACAATGATAACAACAAATGTTAAAGTTAGAGGATCCACTAATGATATATCAAACAAGTATAGTATAAACTTTTATTATTCAATTGGAAACCATACATAAAGAAGGTTCCAATCACATTATAAATTATTAACATGATTACATTAGTTATCTTATTTGAATAATGCTAATACTTATGAATGTTATCAGACATTTATGGCTATAACTTATATTAACAACAAATCACTTTTATAGGCCAAAATTGAAAACTATTGACTTGATGATTAATTAATGAGTGGGTGACCAACTCTTCACTTGGTGATAATCCTTATCTTCTCTTGTCTGCCCAAAATGTCATTGATAACATCACATTTGGAACTACTTGAAAACATGAAAATTCTAGGAAATTTTCTTAGCTTTCCATTAAAAAAAAAAATTGAGGTCATTTGGACTTGAAAACGACATTTTTAAATCTTAGACTCCAAATAAAAGTTGTACGCCTATGTCTTACCTTTTCATCCATAAAAATTAGACCTAAATTCGAGATCTACAGCTCCAGAGATAACCTAATTACCGAACAGTGTTCTAGTTTGGACTACATCAGCATCTTTTTTATAAGTTTAGTAATTTCTTTGTCCTTTCAATTTCAGTACTTAAACTCATCAATCAATCCTTTTATTTATGTGATAGGCCTGCATTTAAGATGAACATTTACCATAAATTAAAGGTATCTTATATTATTAGATATGCTATTATAAAACATGCTTTAGTTAAGGAGTCAGTGATACTTCAAGTGCAAAATGATGATATAAAACCTTGATAAAAATACACTTTTAAATACTAATTACTTGACTTAGAATAAAGGAGCCATTATCATATCCTATTTAACAAAAATAAAACTAATTTCACAAGATAAAATTAAAAAGAAAATGTTGACCTGCGTTAAGACCCATAACTTAGATAATTAAATCAGAAGCATTATATATGGAAAAATAGTGAAGCATAATCCTCAACAAATTTAATGCTAAAGTTGGAAACATGCAAAAAACAAATTCAACAGTACAAAAGGATCTAAAATATAAATTTTAATTAAAATAATGATGGTGAAAATCAAAATAAAAATCAAAGGGTGACAAAAAGAAAAATTGGAGTGTTAAATTAGAAAGAAAAATAATGCCAACAAAAAAGGGGAAATTAAAATAATGAGGAAAAAAATAAAAATAAAAATAATACACCATGAACTAAGATTGAAGGATAAAGTTCAAAACCAAGAAATGTTTTATAAAATGACTAAGAAAAAAATAGAAATAAAAAGAACAAGGACCAAATTGAAACAAAAAATATGTAGAATTGAAATTAAAGGACTAAATTAAAAAGAAATAAAATTTTTACAAATGGGCTATGGAAAAAATTTAAAAAGAAAAAAGACATAAATTTCTATTAAAGGGTTAAATTGAAAAGAAAAATAATTGTAACAAAATAAAATAAAGAATGGGTACCAAGTTAAAATAAATAAAATACCATAAACTTTGATTGAATGGTGTAATTAAAAACTAATAAATTTTTTATAAAAATAATAAAAAAAGTCAAAACTTAAAAAGAAAACTTAAAAGTAATCAAAAATCAAATGAACAAAGATCACATTTAAAAACACAATATATGGCAAATTGAAATTGAAAGGCCAAATCGAGAAGAAAGAAAAGTTTTTCAAAATGACCAAAGATATAAATAAGAAATTAAAAGAAAACAAACCAAAGTAAGGAAAAAAAAAACAAAGAAGACTAATTTGTAATTTTTTTATGGGAAGGGAGATAAGAAAAAAAAATGAAAATAAAAACTCACTGGCGATAAACCAATCATCAACCATTGAAAAGTGTCATACTAGAAGGAAAAAGACAAAGTAGTGCACTTAACAATACGATAAAAGGTTAGGTTCAACCATCAAGAGAACCCTCAAGCATCGTCTAAAATGTGTGGCACTTAGAACGTGCTAATGTATTTAATCCACGAGCTGATAAATTTTTTAAATTTTATAATTTTTAATCTTGATTAAAACACCATAATTCCCTCAATAAAATAGTAAATTAAAAAAATCAACATTAAAGGCTAAAAATTAGCCTTGATTAGAGGCTTTTATTTTATGACTTTAAAGGCATTTATGTAATCCAACTATATATTCAAAAATAAAAAACCAAAATTACCCTAAGACACCAAAGATATATATATCTATATATATATATATATATATATTCTCTAATGACATTTTTTAATATTTTTATTTTTTATGAAAAATGAAAAAGATTCCATTACCCTTATCATCCAAACCAAATGTTTTTGGTTTGAGGGACAAAATTATAATTTCATTGCTCCAATCCATTATGCTCATATGTCATGTGCTATAATATTTTACACTATTCAAAAAACCCTTTCTTTTTAGTTTGTTCTTTTATTCCATATCATTTACACTCTTCCCTCTCAACAATTCTATAATCATTATGAATATAGCCTATTATCATAATATGAAATTTTCACTATCATGATCAACCCATTCAATAGATATAATTTTCTAGATATCTTTTTCATCTACATATTACACCTTCCCCTATACTTTGTCTAATATCAATCTTGTTTGAAGACATTATTTTCAATTCATTATATTTTCATCTTAAAAATTCAATTATTGGTATTATTATTTAATTTGTCTCATATGTGTGCGCACTTTCCTACGAGGCTGATAAAAGTTATAAGAAAAATATATATTTCTTATAACTTTTTTCATATATATGTATGTATGCATGCATGCATGCATGTATATATAAGGCATGTCGTATATATACTATTTTCATATCCCACCCAGAAAGCATATGTATTTTTTTTTATTCTGCCTTAAAAGAAAATTATATTTAGTGTTCTCATGTATTGCCTCGAAGGCATATATATTTTCTTTATAACTTTTTTCTTGAAAGGAAACTGCATGTAATTTAATAGACAATAGTAACTAAATTAATTCCTAAGATGAGGGTTGAATCCTTATCTGAAGTCACCCGTACACGAACTCATGTAAAAGCATCAAATTATTTGAGTTCAATGAAACATAATCCATTACCTTTATTATCACCATTTCTTGTACTAAATTTCATAATCATGCCACCTTGTTTCTAATTTCTGAGTTATTCAAATAAGCTCATTTTATGTTATAATACATCATTATTTAATTTTCATGTTTTCAACTAGATTTCAAATATATGTAAATTCTTAATTTTATGTTCTAACTATTAAATTAATGGCCAACTATGAAATTCATCAATTACATAAACTTATAATACATCATTATTTGATTTTCATGTTTTCAACTAGATTTCACATATATGTAAATTCTTAAATTTATGTTCTAACTATTAAATTAATGGCCAACTATGAAATTCATCAATTACATAAACTTATACTCATTCATATCTCTAATTCACACCTTGCTTAATTATTATTTTTAGTTTTTAATTTTCATAATCCTTACCAAGAATTTCCTCTTATGATTGATTTGAAACAAAAATCAATTTTCACAATTTAGACCTCATTTTTCCTTAATTATTTCAATTTAGTCCATCTATTTCAAATTTAAAACAACATATAATATCAATTATCACTATTTTCTCCAATTTTCCATTCTTGAAACTCCTCATCTTTAACCACTAATAACCAAGTGCCAGTTGTTTTTAGGTCAATCTCATTAGTAAACATACACTACAAGATTTAACAGTTTTACTGACGGAATTTTTTCATTGGTGTAAAACACATATTTCATCGGTAATTATATCACTGACGGAATCACTAATAGAAATAATCCGTCAGCAATCGTTTGTCGGTAATTTTTTATCTATCGATAAATCCATTGGTATATTATTACGGATTTACTGACAGAACAGACACGTTAATAATATTTTTTATTATCAACAAAATTACCGAGGGATATACCAACAGAATTTCTATCGATAATTCTATCAGAAATTATATTATTTTTAAAAAAAATTATTTTATAAAATTATAAAATAATTAAATTAACATAAATCAACACTCTATAATATATACTCAAAATGCTTGGAAAAAAGAATAAGAAAATCAACTCAAATAAATTTGCAACAAATAAATAAAACAAAAAAATAAATTCAACTAAAAAAATTCATATGAAAAAAATGAAGTTGCAATTGCTAAAAATTTTAAAATTCCTATAAATAAATCAACTAAAATTGATCTCATATGAAAAAAAATCTCACAACAACACTTATACAATTATTAAGAACAAAAAAATTAAAAATAAAATAAAAAACAAATATAATAAAAGAAATCATGAAAAAAGAAGAAAAAAAAATCTTACCTTAATGTAGTTGCAAGTGAAGCTAAGGAGAGAAAAAAAATCGTAAAGCATATTAATTAAAAAAAAACTAAGATGATAAAAGAAGAAAGAAGAAGAAGACATACCCGAGCATGAAGGGAAAGAGAAGAAGATGAGGAGAGAAAATAAGAGAAAGAAATAGATATGACTTTTTTAACATATAGTAAAAAAGAAGAAGTAGAAGAAGAATAATAATAAGAAATGAATCTATCTCTTATGAAATAAGGGGATCTAGACTTTTTATTGAGGCGCGTTAGCGATAGATTTACCTACAAATAATTAAATATTAATATTTTTTAATTATTTTATCGGTAATTCCATCAGTAATATTTAATTTAAATTTTTAATTTCGTAAAAAGTTTTTAGAAACTGTCAATAATTACTGATAATTTTTCAATCCATCAGCGATTCCGTCTGTAATATTTAAATAAAAATTTTAAATTAATTGAATTTTTTTAGAAAACCGTCAAATAACACTGATGACTTTTCAATCCGTTGGTGATTTTGTCTGTAAATAACAACAATTAGTAGTGCAATTGAAAAATGAACAGTTTTGGAGCTCTTTGGATAATACCGACGGAAAATTCCATTGGTGATTCTCTTTGTAATTGACATGATGAACAGTGTTCACAGTTTTCCAATAAATTTACCGATGAAATAAATTTCACTGTAATTTTCTCGATATATATTGACAAAATATTTCTGTCGGTAAATTTTTTTAGGATTTTACCGATAAAAATATTTCATCGATATTTTCATTTGTATTCATTAATTTTCTGATAGTGATATTATAATTATCATAATACTCACAAGTCACAATTTCATACTTCTCCTAATTTTCTCTTGTCAATTTGACTATAACTTAAAAAAATACATGGATGACCAAACTTCTTTAATTATTTCATACATATTAATTTCAACCACTAACCCACCTCTTTTAATCAATTTAACGTTTCAACAACATCAATTTATTAGGTTCTCCTTTTTTTACGTTCCTAAACATAGATTAACATACAAGTTGTACAAGTATTAGGCAATTTTTATCTTTATTATTATCAATTAACCTTTCACAACTCAACTAACACAAACATTTTATACAACACAAATTCTCTTATCCCTCAAATTTAATATCTACATGGTCAGCCACTCACCCTTTAAAATCCATGGTTTTTTATTCAATTTCTCATTAAATTTGTTGTCATTCATACCATTTCAATGCAAAGCAACTTATAATTCATCAACACAAATATTTCCCCAACAATTTGCATAAATCCTATAATTGAATTTTAAGAGTTTTTCATCTTCCTAACACAAAATCAAGAAAACAAAGAAAATTAATCAAAACAACTATCTTACCCTTAATAAATGAACTCCCTTTAGGAAGTTCCAACATAATTTGTCCATAAATTCTCTTTCTCCTTCATTAAAAGCCATTTGTTTCTCTTATTTTCTCAACTTTTAAACTCTATCTCTCACTAGGTTTAATGTGTTTGCATGGTGATTTGGGTAGAACTCACATACCCCTAACTTCCATCAACTTTGATTAAAAAAAACCAAAAAAAGAAGAAGAAGAAGAAGAAGAAGAAAAGAAAGAATTTGAAACTCCACAAGCCAAAAAATAGTTTTTATAGCCAGTAGGTTTAACTTTAAAGGAAAGAGGGGATTTTTCATTTAATTACCAAAATGCCTATTAAACCTTTTTATTATTTCTTCTAGTTTTAGTATAGCATATTTTAATTTTTTTACCTCTAGTCATAATAAAACATTTCTTAGAATTTTCATCATTTTCTATTAAAGAATATGCAATTCAATATGGGTTTACATTGGCAACCTGCATTTTTTTTGCATAGTTTTATCCATTACTTTATGTAGAGTTCTATGTTAATATACTGTGGATTTTTTAGCACCATCCATAAAAATTGACTTTTAAATAATTATTTTCTCTCATTGGTATATATTTAATTTATCATGAAGTTTATATAGTTTCTCAAGCAACTTTAACTTTCATGGCCAAAATTAACTATAAGAAGATATTAGTCACCATTTTTCATAGTCAATTATTCCAAAAAAGAATGGCAAAGTCATATGATAAACAAGCTCATTCTAGAGAAAATAACTTAATGCTAAAGAAGATTTTTCCAATACCAAAGAAAAACAAAAGAAAACATGCATCCAACTATAGAGATCCTTATATGATCATTAAGGCCTTTTTTAAACAGAGTACTCATTTTATCTAATATGGATGGGGATGATCTCTCAAACATGTAAACTCCGATGTTATAAAGAAGTATTATACATGAATGTGTTAATTTCATTCAAAGCAATAAAAATAAAAATAAAAATTCAAGCCAAATATCTCTTTGCATGCACCTGATTTTGTTTCAATTATCACAATTACCTATTTTTTGTGTATATTTTTAAAAGCTACAAATAAATCCTCACAATCAACATTGAGTGATCTTGTATTAATATGGTTGATGAGATAATAAGCCTTACCATAACTTTATAGCAAACTTCATTAGATTTATGAAAATTCTTTTTGATAAATACATGTGTGACATTTCCCTAAGAAGAACTTAATTGCATGTTAATTTCAATAAATAACTTTACGTTTCCTTACAACATTTTACATCTCATTCCACCATCTTAGCATATGGGATGGAAATTTTGTTTAAGAAATGTATAGGTTAGCAATCATGATTCCAAAGAGGTTGTATAAACAAAAAGAGGCAACCTACCGCTCAGTGGCCAAAATTTAAAAAAAAGAAGAAGAGAGAAGCCTTTTAGTTTTTTTAAACACATACTTAACTCGTATACCACATATTTTGATTTTACATTATAAATAATGATACATAATAGGTTTAAAAATCATAAACTTGTGATAAATAGTTATCTACTAATTTGAAAAAGCTACACCAAATGAGATTAATGTTTATTAATCTAAGCAGTTTGCATTCAAAATGAAAAAAGATTTTATTTGATTTCATTAAAAAAATACACACATCCCTTATTATATCACTTTAAGTCTAAGAAAACTCTTTGCAACAAACCTTGATTAATCAAGATCCCAAATAAAAAAACATATCTAAAAAAGATTAACAAAATCATAAAAAGATTAACAAAGCCTAAAGTAAAATTTCAAAGTGACCACAACATATCTAGAAAAGCCCACCTTGACATCATAAATTAGAATTGTGAAGGTCACATCAATTTTTTTTTTTTTGAATTGTGAAGGTCACATCAATTTTTTTTTAAAAAAATCAAAGTGTAAAAATCAAAAATAAAAAACAAAAGGTAATGAAAGATCAAAGAAAAAGGATGTCCCATTAGTTTATGGTAATGGGTGAGGCAATTTTTTTTAATAACAAGTGGCACCGAAAGTTGAGCATCAAGGAGCATGTATAAAAAATAAGAGTTCATGCTTATTATGGACAATTGGTTGAAAACACTGCAGGAGTACGTACCCCAAAGTGATCCTAGCCTTTTGAACCCTTTAAATATATTTTGAGCTTATGAATTTATTTATTTTATCATAAACATGTGCTTTAATCTATATTATGTGTCTTTAAATTTTTTTTCTAATTAAATAGTGATTTGATAATATTGATAAGTTGTGACCTTAAATAACATGAGATTATATATATATATAATTTTGTTGATATTTTATATTTTATATTATTATTATTATTATTATTGATGGTAATGCAATTTTTAAACACTTGAGATAAGTATATGTTTGGCAAACCCTGTGCATATACATTTATTTCTAATATCTTGAATTCATTGAATCTGAGAACATGACTAGCTAGCTATATCCATCTCCCTTGTAAAAAGAAATTGCTTGGAAATTCTAAATGCACGTCCTGTTGAGTTGTGATCTATTTTACGGACGAAATATAGAGAGAATTATTATAGGGTGAATTTTATTGTTTATTTTATTTTCATAGTTTATGCATAAATGACAAACATTTCCATGCAAGTTACAAGTTCTTCTGTTCTTAAAGAAGGAAAAATAAAGAAGAAATACAAAAGTTAAAAGAAAATGTCCAAAGCACACACAGCAATTGCTATTTCTTCGGATGACTGTGACAGTGTTTGAGAAAGAAAAATTGCAATATATATTATAATTATAAGCACAATATCAATCTCAACTACAGTGCTCTTGGATTCTTTTTCTTCTTCCCTTTACCCTTAGGTTTCTTTTGCTTTTTCTTGCTGGCTTTTTTGCTGGGAGGTGAAACCTTGCGTTTCTTTGGGGGACGTGGGACAGTAGGTTTTTTCTTCGGATTGAAGACTCTGCAGTTTTTTCTCACTTCTCCATCCTTTCCAACAAGAACCCCAACGCTCCCCATCTTCACCATTGCATTTCCAAAACGCTGCTTAAATCCATTCCCATCTCTCGCAAAACGTGAAACGAAACCGGAAGTAGAGCTATCTATGGCAAGTTCCTGGTCAATATGCATTATTCCTCTCTTCAAAAGGAGCTGTTTGTAGAACTCATTGTCAACCGCAAAACCTGTGCCTTGGTCCAACAGTACAGTAGGATCAGTATTTGGATTAGCACAGACATTTGTCAGGTTGGCAGCTAAATTAGCATCCATTGATGGATCATTTTGAAGACGTTCACTGAAGAAACTACAATGTGCAACACCAACAGTATGTGCACCTAAAAGGATCACCATTTCTTCAAGGGTTAGACCTTTTGCTCTGAAAATTTGAAATGCTTGAGACACATCCACTTGTGGTCCAGGCAAGTTCACATCACCCGCTCTGGAGACTAGCCCGTCACGTCTTCCTGTAGGCACAGTGTAGTTTGGTCCTCCAGCAAGAACTACAGCGTCTCTGGTTGCAACTGTTATGATGTCTGCACATGAGACTTTTGAAGGGCATTTAGCCTCTAAGGCTTTCTTGATCTCATCAATAAGCTCGTATTCACGGACAGTCTGGTTCGGTCCTGCATCTTTCTCTGCTTGGTTTTGAGTGGTTGAATCTATAAGAATAGATGCATCGCATCCCTGCAATAAGAAGTTTCTCGTGATACCTTTATGCATGAATCTATGTAACCCAAGTTGCGCGCACATAAACATGTTTATTGCACTAGGATTTGTAACATTATTACCTCGAAGAGGCAAAGTTTATGAGAATACTAAGTTAAATAATTAATCTATTGCTCTAGAAATTTCAGTAGTTTTCAAGTAGGAAAATCTTACTCTAACGAAGCAATCATGAAAATGCATGCGAAGCAAGGCTGCGGTTACGGATTTATCTGTGTTGAACCGCTTTTGCACTGCCTGAAAAATGATAGATTCTGCGTCAGGGCATGTTGGTTTGTAAAACCCAACTCTTAGATCGGCTAATACAGCCGGAACAATGAAGAGAATGAGCAGAAATGAAGATTTCATTCCCATTTTTTCTTAACGAGTACAAGAGTTTTAGCTATGGAGTTGATGGCCACTTTGACGGTATTTATAGATGAAGAGTTACAGACAGGTGCAGCACGACTAGTTTTTTGAGAAAGGCATGGCTCCTACTTAGAAGTTTTTTTAATAATCATTTCAAAGAACTTGATATTTGAAATGGCTATCCCCTCCCAGCATACAACAAAAGATGCCCTTGTTATGCAGCTAGCGAATATTGCAAGTTTCCTTAATATGAAAACAAAAATGCAGCTAGCGAATATTGCAAGTTTCCTTCAAGATAAAAATCATTGCTTTGACTACTTAATATGAAAACAAAGTAAGTTTCCCACGCTAATGCAATTAAATAAGAGTTTTTTATATTAATTAAATGGATTAAGCTAATCATTAAACGATAACAACAGGCAAATCTCAAGGCCGGCGAGAAAATAATGATGATAAAAAATAATATCGTATTCCGACCATCTGTATATTTTCCGAAATTCCGAAACCATTTGTCATTCCTCTCATCAAAATAATAATAATAATAATAATTAAATTTTGTTTAATATCTGCTACTGAGATTGAGATGTCGTCTCAGCTGTCTACAACTTGCAATGGGAGATCTCCAGATACTAAGAACATATCGATGACAAGACCATATACAATTGATATTTAAGTATATTATTGATCACAGAATTAATCTCCAAATGCCTCTAATCATGCTAGTCCTAGGTATAATGAAAATATAGCAAGAGAGTCACAGGATCAACAATATCTCTGCAAGTGTCTAACTTGAAAGCTGTCAAAAGCTTTTTAAAGATCACCCTTTGTACAAGCAGATAACCAGGGACCCGTGATCATCGTGATCACCTTGATTAAAAGAGATATATTTAAAAATTTGATAATGATTATTTTTTAAAATATTTATTACTTGAAAATACATTAAAATAATATATTTTTTATTTTTTAAAAAATTATTTTTAATAGTCATATTTCATACATCAAAATAAAAAAATAATAATAATTCTTTACAAAGACAGTTTCCGTAAAGAGTTATCTTAAAGAGCAGCCGTCAAGAAAAAGTAGAACAACGTTTAATCAACTTGTGGGTATCCACAACGATTTCTGGGTTTCTTTTCCTTATCCAAATGGTACTGGCACTGTCAAAACTTGTTTAGTTTTTGGTTTCTGATATTCCGCATTGTAAACCTAAGGAAATTAATTCATGTCCTGATGAAATTACAGAATTTGAATTTATTTCCCCACAGCTTTATTATATTGTCTTTCAAAATTTGAAGGCGGCCATATCTGTGAAGAATCGAATAGTCATACCCTTCGAGTTTTATACCAGGGAAAACAAAAGATTAAATTAAAAAAAAAAATCTGTAACTGTTGAATCATTCATTAAATGACAAGGGAACAGGCCTGCACGTTGAATGCAATTATTTGCCTGTTTCTACGCAGTACAAGCATAAAACAAAAGTTGTAGGATGCTAAGTTTTCATAATGTTGACCTAGATTCAGCATCCAGGATGGTTCTCAAAATGTGGACGAAATTTGATGGTAGCATGCTCTACGACCACAGCTATTCTGTCGGTAAAGAAACAAAAAAGAAGGAAAGTAAGAAATTAAATTTAGTTGTTGTTCTCTTTTATGGGTCAATGGAAAGCTTATTTCAAAGGGTAAATGTTCTCTCTCTCACACGCACACAGTGACTTGTACAGGGCCATCACTGTGTCCTGCTGTTCCATGTCAAACTTCTGAAATAAACCCATCCCGCTGGGAAAAGTAGGAAGAAAAGAAAATTGCGGGGAAGGAAAATATGGCCCCTAAACTATTGTGTCTGTTCCAATTGAGTCTCCATCCCTAAACAAATAGCTATGAATAGTTCTCATTCCCGAATGTCAATTCTGAAGCTGGTTCAGTTTTTCTGTTGTTACAAGAGACTACGATATAATTAAACAGAATTCGTAATATGGCATAAAATGCAATAATTATATAATAAAAGATACCCATTATTGATGCATTCATTGCTAGATAAAACTCTACTGTAAGTATGAATCCTTGATAAAAACAATTTGTGTTAGACGAGTTCGATAGAATTCTTATTAGATCGTAGAGCCTGTAATTTTCTATAAAGATTTTCATAATTACAAGGGTGTTAAAGGGTGTGATCAATTAATTATAAGAGCCCGGGAGGTTAAATATTTGTGTGTTAGTTTCAAACATTTGTTGTCAGAGCTTGAGTTGATTAGGATAACAAAGAAGCAGCAACTGTCTTATAAAAACCAGACATAAGAGCTTCACTCTCGTAGCAGCAAAATCTCCAAGCAACAGTAGAAAAATGCAGTAGCAGTCCTTCGAGCAAAACACACGCAGCAGCAGCAGTATAGACACAGACTCCAAGAGAGTAGCAACTCCATACATAGCAGCAGTGTCTACTTAATTCGCATAGCAGCCTCCATTGACAAGATTTTTGAAGGAATGCGAGATTGACCAATTAGGCATCGACAAGGTGAAAGGAATGATAAGATTAGTTTATTATTTTTCCTCAAGCAGAAATGGATTATAATCTACCAAAAACAATTCCTACTTGAAGAGATATAGCTTTGTGTAGTGCGCAATGGAAACTACAAGCTTTATCAAACAAGAAGATTTATTACCGGATAAAAAAATGAAATTATCCTTAATAATATCTATTTCATGGACGAAAGAAGATTAAAAAAAAATGTTTGTTAATGCTCTGACTATTTATCAGCAAAAGCAAGATATGCTTCGCAAAGTAAAACTTACTTTAAAAGATTTGGTTCCATTAATCAACATATTACTAGATTAAGATCAATTAAAAAATATATTTTCAAGTCACTTGCAGTACTTTGCAAACAAAATATAGAAAAAGACACTGTCAAATTGGTTTTATTTTTTAAACTAGGAAATTACTAAGTGTTTTCACTAATGAAGATCTTGTTTTAGATCCTCGTTGTTAAACTGTTTAAGAGAGATTATTAGATAAAATCCTGCTGATCTCCTGTTATCTGTCAAATTCAGGATTTTGGCTGGTCTTGCGTTTTAGATTAAAAGCAATACAATAAGGCAAGTAATGTCTGCTTCTTTTGCTCAAAATATTATTCCGCTCGATTCTTTCATGTTTCCAAACTTTCAAAGGAAACTTGGAAATTTCCTCGTCTCATTTATTTATTTTGGCTCTGTTGTCAAGCAGCACAGGAGTCTAAAACTCAAGCATATCATACGATGCGACTTCAAAAATCTTTCCCAAGAGCAAAATTACTTGACCCACATACAATTGTGCTAAAGGGCGTTTGATTATGAAAGTTAAACTGATAAACATGCTGGAAAGGTCATAAAGGACACAAAAACCCTTCCCCTGACAATATTTCTGAAGGGTTTAAAAGCAAGAGTTGGAATCTGCTTTAATCTGTTTAATGATGATAAGAATGACTTTACGGCTTTATCTAGGAAATTGCTGAAACCATTCTTTCCAAGGAGATGACTCACAAGGCACATGTTCCTTAAGAGTGGTGAATCGTTCCTGACATAGGAAATGGAACATTTTTTGGATAAAAAAGAAAGGGAACATAAGCAAAGGTTCAAAGATGAGTTTATTATGATTAAAGAAAGCATGTAAATGGAACATACACCAACTTAAAAAAGACAAGATCAAAAAAACAAACTCACCATGTTTTAAAAGGTTCTCCCCTGTTGGAAGTACTGACTGGCACAAGGAAATGCATTTGATTACTTGAATCCATAGACAAAATTGACTTGCCTAGGGCAGATGTTTTAGGCTAGTTTCTTTGTAAATCAACAAGGAAGGAAAATTCTTTTGATTGAGGATGGCCTTGAAAGCTGTGACAAAATATCTGGGAGGAAAAAGTGGACAGATGAGCCTCACCATCGAACTGTTGAGAATTTTGACCAGCTTTTCACAAATGAAGCAAGGAGAGTAAAATCCTACATAATATCAAGTAAAATTGTCTCTAGTGGGAGATATGAACTGTAAAGTGCAAATCAATTTCTGTGAACCTCGAAATATTGCAAGACTTTATTAAAAGTTCCAGTGGTACCAGCAGGCGTTACAACATGTCGTGTATCCAAACATGAGCAGCAAATGTGCGTTGTTTGCTTCCTGATTCTCCCCCTTAAATGTGACATCTCCACCATGGCAATCTTAACCTGCATCACGTCTGGAGTGTCAACCTGGGATATTCTTGAAAAGTACATAAAATGATCCGAAATGCCTGTTAAGCTTCCACAACAGATAGAAGTATACATTTTGAAGGATTGAATAATCTTTGATTTCTCTCTCCAAATTATGACTCATAATACTATAGTACACTTTTGATCATTCTTGCAGCCCCTACCAAGCTACAAGAACTTCAGGTGAAATTTACTCAGAACCTAGGTATGACCTAAATTACTCAACTTTACAAGCTCGGGCACAAAAAGATTCAGTAAACAAGTGCAAAATAGTACAACTCTAGAAGAGATTTACTATTCCAGCCGACATGGTTGAGATATAGCAAACGAGAACACAAATTACAGCATTTGAGAAAAGATACTGGACTTCAGAAAACTTCGGTTAGCCTTCCAATGGATGATGGCTTTAATTTCTACATACAAGCCAGAGCTTCATCTTATTTTTCTGCAGAATCCAAGCAGTAAGATAGGTATCAGTGTATTAGTTGGAACCTAAAATAGGCCGTGGACCATAACCACCACGCATTAAACAACCTCTGTTATTTACAATGACGACTTGAAGAGATGTGTTGACAGCACCGCTGATTATGTAGCAATTGATTCTGAAGAACTTGCCTTTCAGACTTCAATCAGAATTAGCTGAGCAGAAATCTCATGCTCTATGAAGGAAAATCAATGTGGTATACTCTCCACAGAAAACACATCCGCATGGTTATGCCTAGAGAAGATCACGGACGCAAGTGAGGTTCACAATGGAAAATCTCAGCAGGTGTCCTTTAGCCACTCTCCTGGAATGTATGAGAGCGAGAAAGAGCTGCTGGGTTTGCTTCCATTACATGAGTGATATCAGATACATGGCGATAGCATTCTGCTTTGGTTTCAAAATTCTTGAAGATAGTACCTTTTGATGCGGGATCCTTCTGATCAGGCTTAAGACCTAATGCAGCCCATAAAGGACTCTTTGAAGCCTCACTTGGGTCATCAATTCTTAGTGTTTTTGGGACCAATATACATTTTTCTGCCTTCTCTTCTTCCATAAATTTTGAATCTCTGGAATGCTTGCCTAGGGTTGGTGAGCCATTTCCTGAGCAGCAACTTGTGTTAGTAGAGGTTGATAGAGAAAGGCAGCCATTCGATCCACTCAATGATACATTTCTTGTTCCAGCAGTCCATGAGGGCATGCAACCCCAATAAGAAGCAGGTACAAATTGTAAAGGAATGTTTGGAGGGCAAATGCTGGGAACAGCCAACATTGGTGTGGGGCACAATTGAACTTGATTGGGAGTATTTGTCACGCAAGCCTGGCCAGTGGAGTGCTGAGCTGCGGTCATGGAAGCAACATTATTCCAACCCGGGTTCCAAGGAAAAACCCATGAAGGGACAGAATAACAAGGCAAGGAATTTGGTGAGCTGAGTTCGTTAGAAGATACTGGCACATCAACTTGCTCTTTCTGCATAACATTTTCTCGCAATTCATTTGCCCAAGCATTGGAAGCTGTCTTGGAGGATCCACATGAAGACGGCTCTTCTACATTATCTTGATGATTGACTGAACTTATCTCAACATATCGTTTTTGGTCTCCAAGATTCAGCACATTCTCCATGGAATCACAAAGAGGTGCTTCATGACCGAATTTTAGAACCATTCCATTTGCTACTGAGGGACTCAAGATGGTTCCAGATTCAACAGAAGATTGAAGTTGGTGACTGATTGAGTCTGAGTTTTCCATTCTGGCAATAGGCATCCCATCAGAAGATACTAATATCTGACGATATTGAGTAGCCAAGTGCTTATTCTTCCGTCGGCCAGCACCAATAGGGACATTTCTCATTGATCCCCCAGCTGTCCAATATCTTTGGCAATTCTTGCAGAAATGCCTTGGTTGGTTGACATTATAGTTATTGAAGTAACAGAATTTTGTGTCTAAACTGTTGCATCGTGGACATGGTAGAATTTTATCTGGCTTCTTAAGGACTTTCTCTTGGTCTGTGCCATTAGTCTCCAGTGGACCTTCCTTAGGCTTAGCAATTACTTGTGCCTCATTCACTCGCATTGCAGCTTGGCTTTCTTCCTTGCCTTGTCCAGAACCAGAGAACATTTCAGGTTCTTCTGAGCTGTCTTCACTAGGACCCTTGGTTTCTACTCTTGCTATCTCACTGCAGCTTCCCTGATATTAAACAAAGAAAAAAAAACATTAGACTAGTTATAGAATTGAAAATTTAAGAGAGAGAAAAAAAAAGATTAGCAGAGGTGAAATGAAATTAAGGGACTGATATATCTTCACCGCATTTAATTAAAGTAGCTTTATATCAGAAGACCCTAAATAACATTAAAGAGAACAAAACAAATAATAATTTAATTCATTTCCAAATGAGATTAATGGACTCCTGCTACCTTCCTATCTTCTGACATTAGATTTGTGTCATCAACGAAAATGAGCGTGCCTTGAAGTGATCATGCTCAGCCACCAAATTTGCAATTACCACATTCAAGCATGATTCAAGAAACAGAAAATTTATAATGAAAAAGGCAACTTTTGACAGAATACAAAGAATGGGAAACGAAGTTGATCATCAACCTGCTTATAACTTTCCAAGAAAAAATAATTAAGCACTTGGAAGTTTGATTGGCATGATTGAATCAATTTTTGATACAGCACAAGAAAAACTATGGTGAATTATTTGTTTTTAGCCCCACTACCCATCAACTGGAAAACCAAAATCACATGACTAGCTCTGATCACTGTATTATGTATTTCACCATGTTAGTTACCATGTTAGTCTAGAAATTTAGATTTTTCCAATTAAACTAGAATCAAATATGAAGACATTTCAGAATTTAATTCAAAATGAACAAGGAAGAACAAATGCAACACACAACCTATTTTCACAAGTTTTATCTCCTTATAAAAGAAGAAATGCAGAAATAGTTCACAGATTTCCCTAAAAATAGTAGTTTCATCTTTCCATGTACACCAGTTCACGATAAAATCCGAAATGAAAATAGTATGTTCACCATCGAGCTAAAATTGCACATGCACAAAAATTGCCAATCTTGAATATCTCACATTAAAAAAAAATTATAGATATTCTGGGACCAATTTTTTCCAAAATTCAAAGTTGCAGTTATTATAATTCCTCAAACAGGTAAATGTCTTCTAAACAATACGCAAATGGAAAGAGAAAAACGAAGAAAGAAAGGAAGTTTCCTGTTTCAACAACAGAGGAAACAGAACATGGCATAGACAGTTTCCTGTTTCAACAACAGAGGAAACAGAACATGGCATAGACACCTCCTTTTTAACACTATTTTCCATTAAAAATGTTTCTACAAACAACACATAACATCCTTTATTTTTTACCTACAAGCCTTACAACAACTCATAACGCAAATACCTTCACTATTTATTTCCCATCAAGAAAGGACCACTTTTCCATGCCAGCGTTTACTTAACCATAAACCAATACCATGAAACAACACCATACAGCCTCTACAACGTTCATTTCAAGATTCATTTAAGCTCAAGCTCATTCTTTCTTGTACCAAAACACAGCCTAAAACATCTATTAGTTCAAAAACCAATACAAAACCAACAACCCAGATAAAATCTCAAGACTTTCAGCTAGCAAACTAAACTACAACCCCAACTCAAAACCAAAAACCAAAATAGGTATTTCATTATATACATACACATATCCCTGTAAGTAAGTACCTTGGCTAGTGGTTCGGCCGGAAACTGAGTATCAGGTACAGGAATCTTCCTACCAAAGAGCTTGAAAGCTGGATCTTTAGACTCACCCTTCATGGTTTTTTTTTGTTTTTCTTGTATCAAAATAGAAGTTGCAGACTTTGAAGGGTAGTAATAGTGACACCAAAACCCATATAGAAATTAGTACTGCAACAAAAAGTAAAAAGAATGTTAAAAAAGATTGAGAAAAGGAGAGAGGGAAAAAGATAGGCTTTTTTCTTTTCCTTTCTTTTCTTTTTAGACAGTAACAAGCTTTATAAAGTTAAGTTGCCTCTCTCTCTCTCTCTCCCCCTCACTAAAAACCCACGAAACCCTCTCAAAGTTAGCATACTTCCAACAAGTCTCCACCCTGAAAAAGTAGCAGATGATAGACAGCATAAAGAACGTGAAGGATCAGAAGGTTTATTTTTTATAGGAAAAAACTTTCTTGCCCCTTTTTTTCTCAAGATATTCAATTTGTTTATTGTTCATCAAGTTTAGTTGGTTCATAGATGGGAGAAAAGGCTGTCATGATCTCCTTAATTTTGCCACCTGTTCTATTTATGTCAGCTTAAAAATGATAGGCTGCTGGATTATTTTATGCATAAACTTCGAGAATAAAGTATTACAAGTTGTCGTATTGATTATGTGCTTTGAATTTATCTACAGATTCCTTGAAGCTAATGCTCAAACTTCTAAAATTAGATAATAGTGTTTTTTCTAACTCTTTCTTTTCTCAATATTTTTTCATTTAAAATCATAAAATATTTTTGTTTATAAAATAGGAGTGCAAATAAATCAACCACATAATCTACAGCATTTGTTAAAACATTTATATCACAATTGAAACTTAAAACATTTAGATAGAGGGAATTAAAGAAACATCTTTTATGATAAATAAATTAGTGATGGGACTAGTTAAACTCAAAATAAAATAATTTTTTCTTGAGTAATGTTAGAATATATATATATATATATAAATTTGGACCCAAATCACTTGTTACTATGTAAACAATGAACTTGAATTTTCTCAAGTAGAAAAGGAGGACTCCAATTAGAATTATTTATATAATACTAAGAAAAAAGAAAAGAAAAGACAAATTAAAAGTGAATTACTTGGAAAAAGTGTAGGAAATAGGATTCGGTGGCAGTTGGCATCCAAGTCAGCTAAGGGGGTGACCTATTGACCAAGCGATGTAGTGGCTAAGGATGAAGCTTACGCAGGAAAGAAAGACAAAAGCAAAAAGCAAAAAGCAAAAAGGAAAAAGGACTTTTTATGGGCCCACGTCAGAAAAAAGCAGAAAGTTACAAAAGACTCCTCTCCTAAGGCTCTCGCCTTTTACGCCGCCTTCAATGCCTTTGCTGGATTGGATTTTTTTTTTTTTTAACCAGCACAGTTTTGAGAGAGTTATCAGAAGTTGCACAGTTTTGACAAGTGTTAGAAAAATAGAATAGTTTGTAAAACATTATCGTGGGACATCACGGTTGTTAAAGAAATGTTTTGCTTATCATGTTGTTGAAGAACTGATATTCACAATAATAATGATTTAAATAAAAAATATGATTTAGTATTGCAATTTTAATATAACTTTTTAATTTAAATATAACTATTATTCACAATAGTGGTTCTTTAATAATTCTGATCATGAATAAGGGTTTTATAACAAAACTGTAATTTTAAATTGTGTTTATAATGCATTTTTAAACTTCATTCTTTTTCTTCAAAGTTGCTGCTCTCAAGAGGAAAAAAAAACTTAGAAATTGAAAAAACTCAAGAGAAAACCGTCTTTAATCGCCTTCAATTTACTATCAAAACACTAAAATTATCTTCTCTTTATCTCCACGGGCATTTCTACTATTTTTTTTATTATAAACTGCTAGTCCAAGCTTTTGTATTCAGCCTCTTTGCTGCCACAACCGATGAAACTATCATCTATATGTCATAAAAATGAAGATAAAACATTAATATTATTTGTTAGTTTGATTAGTTTAGTTACTGAATTGATAAATTTTTTGTTTTGATTAAATTAGGTATTTGTGTAGTGTTTGATAATTACATAATTTTATATTTTGAATGTTGCAATTATATATTTTTAATAGAATTGATGGGATTTATGGAATCAATTATGCTTGAATTAGAGAAATTAGAGAAATTAGAGTTTAAATTAATGATTGGGTTAGTTGTCGTATATAATTATATTATTTAAATTGATATAAATTTGATTTTAATTTATGCAATTAGACTAGAGTTTGCATTGATTTTTTGTAAAAAGTATGATAATTGTAGATTTTGTTCAATTGAGATTATTTTTTTTAATATTCAATTCCTGTATATTAGTTTTTAGATGTAAAAATTGTTCAATTGATTGGTTGTAAAAATTATCATAATTGAACTTTTGAATTTAATTATTGTTTTATTGCTATTATTATGGTCTACGTAATAGCAAATAGCAAATTGTGTTTGTGTTTGTGTTGAATTATAAGATAATTTATTTTTGATGAAATGAATATTTTTATTTTACAAATATGTCTTTAAACTTTTTTATGTTGTGTTATTATGGTGGTACTATTGTTCTTGATACAAATAATAATATCACTAATATTAGTAGAAATATTGTGTCTTGAATGGTACTAATGGTGTGTCATTTGAAGATACCAAAAAAATTATATGTGGCAAAGTTGAGTTGAATTATAATAATGTTGAAATAGATATCACTTTGAGATGTCTTGTTGGGGAACATCAATATTTTTTTTATAGAATAATGTGATGTGAATTTTAAAAATATGATGGAAATATTCTTCCAAAATAGAACAACGATAATGGAGTTGTATATAAGTAGCCAACCTAAACTTAGTAGCTCATATAATATGGAGCATGTAAATACTATTTTTTATGGGTTGATGTTGTTAAATGATGACAATTAATTACTTGTTGATATTTAACTTTTTAGATATTAATAAATGTTAAGAAATTACTACGTAGGTTGATGTTGAAATTTTTTATATTTATAAATATTGAGAAATAATTTTTCATGGGTTGATGTTGATAAATGATGAGAAATAATTGCATTGTTAATATTTTAATAGGTTGTGTGGAACCCTTTTTCAAAAGATAATATAACTGCTCTTGCTATATGCATATCGACCATGAATTTATGGACATTAGTTGTCCCTTTCATATTTTTTAAGCTTATTAAGATGCATTGCCCCGAACCATGTAATGCAAAAATTTAGCTTTAAGCAACATATTTCATCTAACATAAATATGAGTGATCAATTGTATTCCATTAGTCATTCAAGTATGCACACTGATTATAATTAGATAATCTACAATCTCTAACATGTATCGATGTGGGATGCATAAAAAAATATATTTTTAGAGAGATATATCATATAATTTTTAAGGAGGAATACATGGGTTTGTACTTGAGTATAACATGTTGAATCATTACACCTAATCTAATGCAAGTTCCTCCACATGAGGAGATGGAGTATGAGCCACTTGCACATGAGATTTAAAATGTTGTAAGTATTTGTTATTTTTATAGGTTTTGAGAAAGAAAAAAAAAACATTGTATTTTATTTATGAATTAATAAATTCTATTTTTTTCACATTAGGTTGAACAATTGTTACATGATGGTCAGCATATTGCAACTGATCTTTATGATCTCGATGATGATAATGCACTTGCTCGTTATTATGAATCTTGATATGTTGTATTACATTTAACTTGTTAAAAGAAATATTAAGCCTAAATGATGTTATCTTAGAGGATGAAATCATAAAGACAAGTGGAAGTCATGTTATTGATGAAGTTAATCCATCTACTTGTTGTCGTAAAAGACATAGATAAAGTCAGATGTATTATTATATTATGTTATTTTTCTAGTTAAGATTTATTTTTATTATTACTACTTTTGTAATATTATTTTTGCTAATTATCATGTTGATTTTAAAGTAATTTTACACATTATGCATTTTCATACTTAGTTTATATAATCATGATTTAATATTGTTAATTAATAAATTAATATATAAACATGTTGTTTAAATTTTCAAATCATCCATTAACAACTTCAAAAATATGCATAAATAAAAAAAAAATATTTAAAAAACACACATATTAATTTGAAATTACAATTAACAAATAAAATGATGTTAAAATAGCCTTTGTTTCAATTATGGGTTTGAGGTTTGGTAATTTATGGTTTTGTTTGGCCTTTGGTTGTGCTGATTTAGACTTTGTGGTTTTATTTGGCTTTTAATTATGGTGATTTAAACTTTGTTTTATATAAAATTTTGGAGTGGATTGTGCTGCTTGACACAACCCCTATTGATAATAGTGGTTGGTTAATATTTATAAACACCCGCTATTGTTATTAGTGGTTGTTTAAAACGATCGCTAATAACATTAGTAATGATTAATAAACCATGTTTTTTAATAATAATTGAGTTAAATATATATTATTTACCAAAAGTTTATCTCTCTTATGGTATTTCTTTTTTTTTTTAAATTATGTTAATTTGATAAATGACCCGCTAAATTGTTGATCTTAATAACAAGAAAAAGTGAGAGATTAGAAACAAATAAAAAAAAGGGGGTATTTACTCTTGTTAGCAAGGTTATTTTCTAATAAACTTTCAGTTTGATAATATGTGTTTCACAAAAATTTAAATGCCTTAATAGTTTTAGATTATTTTAATGAGTTGATATCAAAAATAATTTTTTTAAAATAAAAAATATTATTTAAAGATATTTTCGAGTAAAAAACACTTTGAAAAGTAACTATTATCACGCAACCAAACACCTCTTTAATCAAAATAAGTCCATTATTATTAAATGAATTTAAAAACATATTTTTATATTGATTGAATATATTTATTAAATTTTAATTTTTTTTAGGTATCAATACTAAGATTTAAACTCGAAATATGAAAAATAAAGTAAGTTATTTTAGTCAACCACTTAAGAATTTTATTATAATAATATAACTTAATAAAATCACAGGAATGTGCTATGGATGTTCTCATGAATGGAGCAAGGGAATTGCAGGCAAATGGGTCCAATTCCTTGCAATTCGCATGCAGATTAATGTTCAATTTGGCAAATAACATTATCCTAAGACTAGCTTAGCTACCAAATCATCATTTTCTATGTTTGGATACTGTGGTCGTCCTTCTTTCCCTTTTCCATATTTAGTTGCCATTTAAGTAAAGTGAGACCTTCCCAAAAATGTCAATGGTCATTTCTTTATCGTCAGATTACATATTGATCCTCTAAAGAAATATACCGAAATCGTTAATTGCCCGGTGTTGAAACTATTATAAATAGGGACTTATAAGAAAATCAAATTAAATTTGATGGAGAACTATTTTTTCCTGAATTATAAGAATATACGGATTTGATAGCACAAATTATTATAAAAAATTAAACAAAAAGTTTTGTTTTTACTTTTTTCTTTACTATGGAGGTAGCAAGATAGAATTTAATTTTGTCAATTACAAAATTAAAACAATAGGGAGCATATATATATATATAAAACAACCCTTCTTTCTATTTTATTGTTCATGGGGCCATAAAACTATAGTTTAGTTTTTTTATTTTTGATCCTTGTGTTTTGAAGATTTCACGTTTCAATCCTAAATCTATTTATTTTGCATTTCAATTCCTAGAATTTATGAGGATAGAGAAAGTCCGTGGAAATATAAGAGGAGAGAAAAAATATTTGTTCTATTATATTTTGACTAAAAAAAACTAATTTTGATGTTAATAAGTTATTATTGATATTTTCTTTGAACACATCACAAAAGGCAGTCCAAGACCTCTAAAGAATTTTTTTTTTTGTGTGTGTTAATTCAGTTGGATTTTGATTTTTTAAAGTGATTATAAGGCTTTTTTTTTGGAGTTTGAAATGAATTTATTAAGATTTTTAAAATAGTTTTTTTCTTCTAGCAAAAACACAAGTAGAAAACTTGGTTTTTGAAAGGTAACGAAAAGACACATCATGTACTATATATACAAAACATTAAGACACCATGTCATTCACATTTTGAAAAGAAAACTAAATATGTGGGTATAAGGTTCTAGGACAATGTGTGCCTAGCTTTCTTCTTGGGTCATTGGCCTTTTTCTTAGATATTCTTTTATTTTTTTTTTATTTTTGATTAAAAAATCTCTTTAAATTAATTGTTTTAAATAATATTTATGTGATCATCTAATTATGTCATTTTTAAAGAAAATTAAGTCATTTATAAAAATATAATTGATTATATTTTGAAGGATTATATGTTAGTCTGCTATGCAAAATTCTTAAAACATGAGTAAAATTTGATTTTAAATCTTTATTTTACTCTCATTTCCATGTTGATAGAAGAGATATAAAATTTTTAGAAAGGAAGAGGAGAGAGAATAAACTATTTGATGATATTGGAGTCCCACACACAAAGCTAAAACTAATATTAGAGGCAATGTGTTTATCTTGAAGAAGGGAGTTTGATGAAGGTAGTTTACACCTTTAATCATGTTTAAAAAATAGATTGAACTCATAAAGTTTTTATTTTATGCAGTTTAGTTGTTGAGTTTTGTGTTTTGAGATTGGTTGGAGAGTATTTTTTTTTTATTTGAAAATGAGATTATTGAGATTTTTATTTTGTATTTTTTTTAGTGTTTTTAGATGAAAATATATTGAAATTTAAATTTTAGGATCCAAATACCTTGATTTTTGAACCATTAAAGTTGACCAAAATTTGTTATAGAGAAGGTAATTAAGATATTATAATTGTATTTGATAATTTATTTAAATATATGAAATCTAAATGAAAATTCCATTATCCACTGATTTAAAAATATATGTATTTTTTTATTTGTATATTACATTTAAAAATTGCATTAAAAGAAAAATTAATAAAATCTTTTTTTATCAAAATCTTTAAATGAAGATTTCTCATTATATTTATTAATCATTTTAGCTTAAAACAAATAAGAGATTATATTATAAGTTGTACATTGAGATGTATGTTGAATAATTATGATGAAGTGGAGACCATGAAAACAAAAGGCATTGAAAATATATCAAATACTAAGGTCAGTCCATCTCAAGATCTCTTAAGTTGACGAGAACTTATTATAGTACATAAATTAGATTAGATTTTTATTTAGACCTTTACAGTCTTTCAATTAAATTTGTATTTAATAAAAATATTGAAAATAAATGTTTAATGATAAGGTGATGTTATTGATGGTGATGAAGTATGCAACATTTATCAAGTGATGATTCTATTGATATTTATACTGGTAATAAGGTGATGACAGTGATAAAATTAAAGGGGACAATAAAAAGGTATTTGTGATAATAATTATAATGTTATTATAAAAAAATTTAACAAAAAGCAATGGAAGCAGATGAAAAATATTTTATCGGTAATTTTTGGATTTTATTTCATTTAATTTTTTGATAGGATGTCCATTAGCAATTCTATCAGAAAATGCTTGTCAAGTTTTCAATAAAATTACAAATGAAATTTTTATTATTTTTTATATTCTATTATAATTTCCATAAGAAATTATTGATGGGAGAAATTTCATCATAATTTCTATGGACAATAACTCCTCTTTTTTTTTTTCTTCTTCTTCTTTTTCTACTTGCCCAAACAAAATAGCAACCCCATAACCATCTAATAGGTGGTCCAGTGGTAAGAGTTTAGGATTAAAGGATTTGCTTTTCCTGTGGTCTCAGGTTTAAGTCCTGTAGTTGCCAATATCATGACTATTAAAAGCTTACATGGTCAAATGCTTGTCAAGTTTTCAATAAAATTACAAATGAAATTTTTATTATTTTTTATATTCTATTATAATTTCCATAAGAAATTATTGATGGGAGAAATTTCATCATAATTTCTATGGACAATAACTCCTCTTTTTTTTTTTTCTTCTTCTTCTTTTTCTACTTGCCCAAACAAAATAGCAACCCCATAACCATCTAATAGGTGATCCAGTGGTAAGAGTTTAGGATTGAAGGATTTGCTTTTCGTGTGGTCTCAGGTTTAAGTCCTGTACTTGCCAATATCATGACTATTAAAGGCTTACATGGTTATTAACTTCAGGATTCATGAGATTAGTCGAGGTATGTACAAGTTAACCCTGAATACCCACGTTAATAAAAAAAAAATAACAACCCCATCCCTCTAGTTTCTCACAAATCCATCCACCTCAAGTCGCTTGCGTTTATCTCTTGGTTTAATTTTTCATAGAGCTTTTCTACAATATGTAAGAAAACCTATTCATTTGTTTTTGTAACCAATTTATGATTTAGGTTAATTTATTGATTTTTTTTTGTACTATAAATAGTTTACTTAAGTTTTACAAATTTTCATATAGAATTTTGTTGAATAAATTTGTGATTTGTATGTTAGGGTTTGTTTAGTATTTGGGGGAAATTGATTTCATTTTTCTTTTGATGAAATTAAGTTTGATTTTTGCAACTTAGGAGTGTTATAATTGAAGAAATGATAGGTTATTTAATAGGTACTAACATTTTATCAATTTTATTGTCTTGAAAATTTGAGGAATTGCTTTTTTTTTTTTTGGAATTGATAGTAATTTAAGTTGAATAAGTTTTAACTCAACAAATGATGGATCATTAGTCCACACCAATTATTTATTATTAATTTTAGTTTTTTTTGTTAACATTTTGATGCAAAACTAAATTGATACATAAATGATAATTAGTTATTGGATAGTGAACTCATTTTGAATAAAAAAATTAAATTTTAAATTGATAGTTACATCATTGATAAAATTTTTCATCAATATTTTCTATAGATTTTATAAGCAATAAATGATTTTTCTTGGATTTATCAAAATTCTTCTGAACAGTTGTATATGCAAGATTGTTGTTATAACTAAATTTTAGGTTCCCCTACATTTATATTTTTCTTTTATACAAAAAGAATAATAATAAAATATAGAAAGACAAATAACTTGGTTAACAAGAACAAGTTGAAGAGGGATCTACATATATAAATGAGAGATGAAAGGACTAAATTGGATTCTCAACAATAATGTAAAGTTAATTGCACCTTTTAAGGACCTAAATGTGAAAAACAATGCAAATCCAAGATTAACTTAAATGAATATTGGATGACTTTGTATAAAAATTAATTATGAGGACTTCATTAGATTTTTAATAGGTGGATTTTATTTAATCATGAGCTTAATTAAGTTTATAAATTAATTTAGGCTAAAATTAAAAGAATTAATTAAATGCAATGACTTAATTAGACTTGTAATGGGTCAATTAATTTTATTAAGGACTTAATTGTTGAAAAATTAAATTTGAAAGCTTAATTTGGGTTTAATTGATAATATTAAAATTTTAAAGGATGAAATTTAATTTTTATAAGATTTATTGAATGGAACCAATGGTGAAATTACAAGAAAACCAAAATTTAGTGATCAATTAAGGACTAAATTAAATAAAGTCAGAATTAAATAAAGGAAAAACATAAAATCAATAAAGCATTTAGAATAGTTAATTTCAACACAAAATATAATTCCATAAAAAAAAATTAAAAAAACACATTTCACACCAAGACCAAATAATTACACCCTGAATAAATTTGTTAGAACTTGACCCTCCCAACCTCATCGCAGGATATTAATATCAACTTTATTCCATCTTAAAAATAAATTCTTCAGTAACATTATACTTTTAAGTTTGCTATACATCAATATGGACCCAACACTTTACATATTTCATGGCAATAAACAGTTAAATAAAATTATAAAAAATAATTAACATTTAATCATACTATTTAATAACAATCAAAATATTTTATAATTATTTGGGATTTAAAATTAATTTCTTAAATTGATCAAAATCAATTGGAAGTTATTAAAAAAGCTGAGAAACTACTGGAATTAGGCTAAAACAATGGTCATATATGATCCTACTTGCAACCATAACTACTGGCATTTGGATAGACATGTTTATTGAAGATTAGTAGCTAGCCTTCAAACTATTTTTTTTCTATATTAATGGTGAGATATACAAGGTTGGGCTTCATAAAGTTTTGACTTTTCATCCATTTCTTTTTTTTTTCTCTATTCGTTGATTTTTATAAAAGTTATTATTTGTAGGTGTTGTTAAGATGCTTTATAAAAGTTATTATTTGTAGGTGTTGTTTGTAGGTGTTGTTAAGATGCCGTAAAGGAGGTCATGGTGGTTGGTGATATTGAGTGTAGCTACTTGTAGTATGAGAAATATAAAAGAAAAGAAATATAAGAGAAAGAGAGTTGTTTTTGGCTGGAAAAAAAAGTGGAAAATTATTATAGATGTTTAGTGTTCTAAATATGAAGGACAAGATGTTAAGGGTTGTGTTGTAATGATGGTTAAGTGGTGGTGTTCTATATGGCTATCATGGATAGGGAGACTAATTTTTGGTTATTTAATAGGAAGTTTATAAAGATAATGCTATTGTTTTTTTGTTTTAAGTTGCTTGGGGGAGGGTTTGTAAAAATTCATGTTAGGCACTCCTTCTTTCCTTAATTATCACTATGCTCCTTAATTTTTTTATTGATTTTTTTAATGTTTTTTATTTTTATTTTTAGAAAAACTATAAATGCTAAAATGATAAGCAAAGGGTAAAGAATTATGAAATGGCTAGAAATTGTCCAGCATAAAAAATGTATTTTCTTATAATATTATATATGTTTTTTAAAATTTTTGAAATTATATTGAAGAAAAGGGGTAAAATGAGTGATGACAGTTGTGTTATAATATCAGTGTCGTTATTTATTATTTTTTTTAAATATCAAATTCTGTAATGAAAAAGAAAAGGAAAAAATTTGGTTATGGTTTAAGTTTTTGTAGAGTTTGCATATCAAGTGATAAAACAAAAGTGTAGATTTTTCAAATTAAATTATCTTAGCCGGTAAACCAAACAAAATAAAATTCAATATTAAGCAAACTAGTTCAATTTTATTTTTTAAAATTATTTCTCTAAGAGATATATCACATAAATAATCATAAACAAACTAAATCATCATACTCATTTAACATAAAATTATATATATAAAAAATACCACCAACAATAAAACATATTTTTGTAGTTTTAAAATATCATAAACAACAAATCATGAGGGATAACTTAACTATTTAGGTTTTACAAACTAGCTGAATATTTATATTATTAATAAAAAAAATATAAAAAACAACAAATTAACAAGGAAAGCTCAAGCATTATCTATACATTAACCAAAACTCAGAAAGTTACAAGTTGTTGTTAAATTGAGAATATATAGACATGGCAAGAAATCACAGAGGATAATTTTATCATGACTTAAACAAAAGAAATCCATAGTCTCTAAAGTATTTTTTAAAGCTTTTGGCCATTAAAGAGAGTGTTTTCTGCTTCTTAAAAGAACGCTTTAAATCATAAAAATTGTTTTTCGTTTTTCAAAATACTACTCTTTGATCCAAAAAGTGACTTTCGCAGATTAATTTCTTGAAATCTCATAGAAAAGAGATGAAAAGGTTTTAGTTGGATACTTTTTTCGCAAGCAAACAAGATCTTAGGAAAAAGAGAGAGGATAAGATCCTCAAGGATTTTGTTGATACAGTTTTGAAGAGATGAAACGCAGAAAAGGAACCCTTTTTTTAAGCTAACTTTTTTTAAAACATGCAGGGTCGTAGTCAACTTAATTTAATAGCAGGCCAGGCCTTGCTCAATCTAGGTTAAACCCAACCAGTGTACTTGATGGGCCAACGTTTCAGTCTTATGGCAGCTCAAGATGCTTTTTTAATTATGATTTTTACCCCTCAGTTGTTAGAAAAAACAAAGAAGAAGGATAATGATGTTTTAACGAGGAACTCGGTGGAAAGAAACCTCGTGATTGGGCTCAACAAATATCAACGGGCTATGGCCTAGACAGAGGACCTAATATGGGCATGTCCATTGCCTACAGAGCTCATCAGATTATTAGCCAAGCGCTCTCCCGTTGCTATGTATTCATTCTAGGTAAAATATCTCTCACTAATATTTTGGGTAAGACTAGATAGAGATAGATTGTGCCAACCCAATTTTCTTTGAATGCGAAAAAATACTGAAGTGATGCAAGTATTCTAAAAAACTAAAATAAATTTGAGACCCGGGTCTATCATTTAATTAAGGTTACTGAAGTGATGCAAGTATTCTAAAAAACCAAAATAAATTTGAGACCCGGGTCTATGATTTAATTAAAATTTAATAAGCTTGACTAATTTAATAACATGAATAAAAAAGCATAAAATTGTAGGTAAAGTGAAAAAAATTACAACAAAAAAATAAAAGAAACTCGACCTCAACTCATTCGAGTTAACAATCTAAATATGCGACTTGACCATGAAAATAAAGTATTTTTGCAAATTGAATTAGAAAGCTCAATTATTAGACAACTCAATGTTAAAGGGAAAAACTGTAAAAAAAATCTATTTTTTAAAAAGAAACAAAAGCCCCCCGAATCAAACCAAGTTAATCGACTAAACACTATGGTCATGAAAATAAAATTGGAATAACCTTATTAAAAAAAAAAGATAAAACAAAAATGAGCACTAAAAAAATCACTCTTAAAAAAATCAAATGTTGAATGATCTTATTCAATAAAGATAAAAGAATTAAATAAGAATATGATAACCTCTTTGAAAGAAAAATACAAAAAATTCAAAGCTCAATTCTTAGCAAATGAAATATTGATAAGTGAAATTAAAGAAAAAAATATTTCAAAAAAGGTCAAAAAACCCGTCTGAGTCCAATCAGATGAGCATGCAAAATCTGAGACCTGGATATGGTATCAAGGTTATCCTGCCAAAAGTAAACTACATAAAATTTTAAAACTTAATTATATAACAACCAAATGTTAAAAAATAAGATAATTCAAATTATATTAAAAATAAGTGAAATCCAATAGAAAACAAATAAAAAATTGAAGTCAATCTCCAATTAAATAAATGGAGAAGGAAGAAAATAAAAAAACATAAACTTGAAAAAAAAATTGCAAACCATAATGAATTTCTTAAACCTGGGTTAGTTTATTAAATTCTTAACATGTAAAATACTAGACTTAAGCTTAATTGAAAATCTTAATTTTCAACCAATTTAATATTGATAGGAGAAATCAGGAAAAAACAATTATCAATTCAAAACACTTGCAGAGTAAAAAAAAAATTAGTACTTAAAAGAATGAGTATCAAATTTGTTAGGAAAATAAAATAAAATAAGCATGAAATTGCAAAAAAAAATTTAATTTTAAAAGTTATCTTAAATAAAATATAACAAATAAAAGAACTATATAACCTAATTGTTGACCACATTTTTCAAGAATTTTCCAAAAACAAAAAATCCAAATATAGCAAAAAAAAAAATCCAAAAAGTATATTTTTTATGCATTTGTGTTATTTTTGATATTTCAAATGTCTTTTTAAAAAAAATTCAAAACTCAAGATTTTGTTTTTAATGCATTCACTAATTAATACATTCATTCAAAATCATTGATTAATCTTTCTCATTAAGTTTGTCATAACTTATTTCTAGAATATTCTTCAAAATCAATTTTTTTATAAAAATAAAAAAAAAAAATAAAATAAAGTTGGCAACGCAGAGAAAGCATATCATGAAGGATTAAAAAAAACATGAAAATCAAACTGTAATTGTGAAGGAAATTTAAAGCTTAATTATAACCCATTATACCAAAAAATAGGGAAATAATGTAGATTCAATGTGAAAATTAAGTGATTATTAGACGAATTTGCATAAAAAATTAAGTCCAAAGATAGAATTAAATCTTTAATAGGTCAATTTGATTTAATCATTGACCAAATTAAAGTTTAATTGTTTTTAAGAATTAATTTGGATTTAATTAAATGATTTAATTAGGTGTAAGGACTTAATTATACTTTAAATAGGTCACATTAATTTTATTAAGGGTTTAATTAATAAAAAATAAAGTTTGGGAACCTAATTTGAGTTTAATTAAGAAAATTGAAATTTTAAGAAATGAAATTCAATTTTTTCCAAATCAATTGATTCAAATCAGAGGCAAAATAGCAAGAAAATCAAAGTTTTGGGGTTAATTAGGGGTTAAATTAAAGAAATTCACAATCAATGACGAATCTGCAAAAAACACCGAACTATAGGGATCTAATTGATTAAAATCAGGGGTGAAATTGAAGACAATAAAATTTTAATGGTCAATTAGAGGTTAAATCCGAAATCAAGGACTTAAAGGAAAAAGATGTTGAAATCTAGGGTTTGAAATTGAAGTTTTCTAGGGACTGAATTGCATTTAATTAAAAATTTAGGGTCAATTATAGGTGTAATTAATATAAATCATAAATTGAAAGAGAAAATTGAACTCTAGCCATATCTCTAAATTAAAACCCTACAAAACCCTAAAACAGTGCCGCTGTGTTAAAAACAAAAAGAAACAAACCAGATGATGCGTGGTCTAGGTTTTGTTCATTGTCTTCTTCTTTTATTTGAAAAAGCTGCTCAGGTCACCTATTTTGTTTGTGCATTTAATACATCTAATCTCACCAAATTTGATAAAAAAAAAATGTGTGGAAATGATCACTTGATATCCCATTACTCCTTAATATAGTCCGTTTAGGCGAAGTAATATCACAGCTGACCTGCCTAAAGTAGCCAACTCAGATAGCCTTGAACTGTCAGATTTGATAGTTCATATTGCCTGTTTTGAATTAACGGTTATAATCCTTCCCAACCAAATCAAAGGCCGAAGGTTTTCTCCAATGAAGACAAGATTTTCCTTTTCCACTTCTTATAAATGGGGGTGGATTCCATGGCTTGAGAATGAAAAGATCGGGTTCAAACTTGGTAAAAAGTTAGTTTTTTCTTTTTTTTTCAGCTTTCATCTCTCTCTCTTCTTTCTCTTTTTGTCGCCCCTTCTTCCATTCTCACTATAGCACCGTCAAGACCAAGAGTGACTCAACTATCTCCACCACCAACTCTGCCACAAGCGGCTAACACTGCCAATAAAGCCACCATTTGTTCCACTAACACCTCCATTTAGTTCACGTCAGGCGATTGACAGGAGCTCCTTCCCCTTCATATGATTGCCTTCTATTTCTCTCTACAGTCTGCAACTGCAAAATTGATTGTAGAATGTTAGCTATTGTTCACATTCTGAAAGTGATTCATTTCTCTGGTAGGCCAGACCTTATTTGGTCTATCCTAGATGGTTCTGCCAGGTTCGGCTTACTCCCAAAACTAAAAAAAAAAAAAAGAGATCTATTGGGTTAAGATTGGCCCAGCCCAACCTAATGCCCTGGGGCTTGGCCCAACCCCTAGAACACACACACACATATATAAACGAAAAGTTTTCCAAAAAATCTAAAAAATTTATGATTTTCTTGCATATGTTTTCTACCAATTTTGCTTAATATTAAGTTGTAATTTTTACATTGTAAGATATAAATCCGGTATTAAAGCACAAGGTTTTCTTTTAAATTTCAAAAAAATATTTAAAAACAATTCAAAACTTTTAAATTAATTTCCTTTTTTTAAAAAAAAAACATGTTTTGTTTTCATGCACACGGCTAAATTCTAAAAATTTTAGAAGCATATTTTCATAAAAGAAAAAAATTATATCTTTATCTTGTTTAAAAAAAAATAGAGATCATAAATAGTTTATGATTATCCGTTAGTGTTTAACCACAATATCAAAAACCCTTTACCAATCATTTATTTTTTTTCTTTCTCATATTAGGGTTTAGATGTAGACTTTAATATTTGAAGATGTGAAACCATATAATAGAGTACACCCTTAGGTATTAGAGATATAAAGTGAAAAATAAATGTGACCCAAAAGTTGGACTTTCAAATGTTACTTAGGATTAAACCTAATGAGGTAGAAATTCTCTCACAAATGGAGATCTATCTTAAACCTTAGATGACACTAACAAATAAAAACCCAATATAGAAAAAAAATCAAATAACAAAGTAGCTCACCTTATGTAGGATGCATTGGGGGTGATGTGTTTTTCCCTTGCATAACTAATCCCTTACCCAGACTCCTGCAGACCATAGGTTCCTCGTAACCATAATACTAGATGACAACTCCTGAACCTTAATTGTAATCTTATGATTAAAACCAAATTCATTTCCTTTCCCAACAACACAATACCTCCTTAGGAAGCATCAAAAGCTCTCCGTCACTGACAATGTCACACCGGTTGTCATAACTTAATTTTGGGTTATTCCCCAAAATTAGTTTCTTTTTCAAAATAAAAATAAAAAATAAAATAATGGCTGGTGATGTGAATAAAGCAGATCATGAAATTAAGCAACAACGTTTTAGGAAAATTTAAGGTCTAATTGTACCCTATTATATCCAAAAAAAAAAAGAGAAGCAAATTCAAGAACAAATTGAATGATTATTAGACAAATTTGCATAAAAATTAAGTCCAAGGACATAATTAAATTTTTAATAGGCCAATTTAATTTAATCATAGGCCAAATTAAATTTTAATTATGTTTAAGAATTAATTTGAGTTCAATTGAAGGATCTAATTAAGTGCAAGGACTTAATTATACTTTAAATGGGGCAAATTAATTTTATTTGGTGCTTAATTGGTGAAAAATTAAGTTTGGGTGCCTAATTTAACCTTAATTTAGAAGATTGAAATTTTTAGAGAATAAATTTAATTTGTACCAAGTTAATTAATTCAAATCAGAGGTAAAATTGCAAGAAAATTAAAGTTTTAGGGTCAATTAGAGGGTAAATTGAAGAAATTCAACACCAATGATCAATTTGTAATAGCCGGCAAACTATGGGGGTTCATTTGACAAAAAAACCAAGGGTGAAATTGAAAAAATTGAAAGTTTAATGGCCAATTAGGGGGTTTAATTAGTACTTAAAAGTGCATTTTTATCATGATTTTATATCATCATTTTGCACTTGAAGTATCAATAACTCCTTAACTAAAGCATGTTTTATAATAAGATATCTAATAATATAAGATACCTTTAAGTTGTGGTAAATGGTCGTTTTAAATGCAGGTCTATCACATAAGTGAAAGGATTGATTGATGAGTTTAAGAACTGAAA
>NW_011500012.1:0-68731 GCF_000495115.2 Populus euphratica | reverse complement strand
TTATTATTATTATTATTATTATTATTATTAGTACTACTACTACTACTACTACTACTACTGCTACTGCTATTATTATTATTATTAATATTATTATTGTTATTGTTATTATTATTATTATTGTTATTGTTGTTATTTATAATTGTTATTTATAATTTGTACAATTAACCTCCTTATGGTTCGACCCCGGTCTTGCCGGGTTATTTATTACTTCGACACTACTGCACTTGGGAGAAGACATCAATCTTTTAGTCGTGTCAGGGTTAAATTGATAAAATCCGAGAACAGGGATGATATTGCAATAGGCATATAACTTTGGGGTTTCAATTGAAGTTCATCAAAGGCTTAATTACATTAATTTCAAAGTTTAGGGTTAATTAGGAGTTCAACTAAAACAAATTTAAAGACAGAGGACTGCATTGAACTTCAGTAAAATCCCTAATTCAAACGCAAAATGGTATCGTTTTGAGTATTTAACAAAAAAAGAAAAAAGACTAGACGACGCGTCATTAGTCACTATTCACTATCTTTTTTATTTTTCTGAAAAAACCGATCTAGTCACCTACTTTGCAAGTGTATTTAATGTACCTAACGTCCCCCAAATTTGCCAAAACTTGGACGAAATTGATCACCAGACATCTCTCTACGTCCAGGTATGGTAGTCACTGGCTCAATGGTAAATAAACAGACATGGCACCACCCCAAAAATACCACCTCAGGCAGCTTACAACTACAGATATGACAGTGCACCATGCCTATTTTAAGACAACGGTTGGGATCCTTCCCAATTGAATCAAGGGTTTAAATTTTACCCGGTGCAGAGGAGATTAACCTCTTCCACTGCCTATAAATATAGGCGGAGTTGATGGCTTGAAGGGAAAGAAAATCGGGTCCTAAAATCATAAAAAACAGCATTCCCTCTATTTTTATTTTCCTTGTTTCCCCGTCAGCCTTCTACAACTCTTTCCACCTCTTCCACAACTGCCTTTTTTAGCAAGAATGTCAACAAACCTAGCCTATACACCACTACGAACACCAGTTCCACCATAGGAAGCCAGCACAACCACCAAGCAGCCATCGCGACCCTCTCTTTATTCTCCTTCCTAGTATGGTCATTACCAGCTCACTGGTAAATAAACAAACATGGCACCACCCCAAAGAGGCCATCTTAGGCATCCTGCAGCTGTAAATTTGACAGTGCACCATGCCTACTTTCAAGCTAACTGTTGGGATCCTTCCCAACCGAATCAAAGGTTGAAATTTTACTCTGGTGCAGGCAAGATTACCCTCTTCCATCGCCTATAAATATAGGCAAAGTTGGCAGCTTAAAGGGAGAGAAAATCATGTTAAAAAATCACCATCGCCTATAAATATAGGCAAAGTTGGCGGCTTAAAGGGAGAAAAAATCATGTTAAAAAATCATTCTTCGCATTGTTTTCATTTTCCTTCTTTCCACGTCAGCCTTTTACATCTCTCTCTACCTCTTCAACAGCTACCTTCTCCAACGAGAATGCTAACAAATCCAACCTATACACCACCACGAACACTAGTTTCATCATAGGAAGCTAGCACAACCATCAAACAGCCACTATGACCCTCTTTCTCTTCTCCTTTTAGCCTTTCTCTCTCCTCTGCAAACTTCTTATTCCTGCCCAGTAGCAACTCTAGTGACTAAGCTCTCCATAAACACCGTCGCTATCAGCCTCTTTTCAGCCACCCAGACCAACAGCTCCTCCCACTTGTGTTAGGTGGCCTCCCCTTATTTCTGCCAGTTCCTTCCCCTGTTCTCGTGGCCATTGCATGCAAAAGATGTTCTATATGCAATCACAGATTAATTAACCTTGAAGGTAAGCCGAACCTGATTTGGCTCAGCCCAAATTTCTAGGCTAGGTCCGGCCCCCCCAAAAGACATGTTCACCCTTTTGTGGGATGCGCTCAACCCAGTTAGCTTGGCTGGCCCAATCCATATATTTAATGTTATATTATAATACTATTTTAAAAAAATCCAAAAGTTTTCAAAAATCATTTTAAAAAAATTATGATTTTCTCAAATATTTTTCTACCAATATTGTATAATATTAGATTGTATATTTACACTGTAAAATACAAATTCGGTATTAAAATACCTAGTTTTCTTCGAAATATTTCAAAAAAAATTCAAAACATTTTCAAAAAGAAAAAAAAATATTTTATTGCTTATAGCCAAATCCTAAAATTTTTCTAAGCATGGTTTTCATAAAAAAATAAAAATTGCATCTTTTTCATGTTTTTTTTCCTTAAAAAATCCAAAAATAAATATCAAAATGATCATCCATTAAAGTTTGACCAAAATATCAAAAAACATTTTTTTCCAATCTTTTTTTAGGGTTTAGATGTAGACTTTAGTATTTGTAGATGTAAAATTATACTATAAAGTACACCTTCAGGTATTAAAAATATAAGATGTAAACAAATGCGATGTAAAAATTTAGACTTTAGAACGACTAGGATTTAACCCAATAAGGTAAAGACTCTCCCATGAAAAAAGATCTGCCTTGAGTTTTAGAAAAGACCAACAAATAGAAACCCAACTTAGAAAAGACAATCAAACAGCAATGCAGCTTACCTTAGATAGAGTGCACTAGGGGTGATGCGTCTTTCTCTTGCACAACCAGTCCCTTACTTAGACTCTCACAAACCATAGGTTCCTAATGACCATAATACTAGGTGGCGACTCCTAAACATTAATCATAATTTTATGATTAAATCTAAAACCCTTTCCAACACACAATACCTCACACAAAAGGCACAACAAAGAGTCTCCACCATCACCAGAAGACATCGTATTAGTGCTCACGCACCTCGCGACACCCGTGACAAAGTTGACCTTAATGTTATTTAAAAAAAAAATACAAAATACAAAAAATAATAATAAGTGACAAAAGACTAAAAATACAGAGAAAAAAATGAAAGATCAAAATGAATTTAAGTTACATGTGATTTTGGTTATAAATAGTGAAACAAAATCCCATTCTTAGAAGGGAAATCAGTTAGAAAGGAAACAAAAGGCAAAAAATTCAAAATACATAATACCTCACATTCTCTCCCCAGCACAAACACATATAAAAAAAAACTCAAACCTCATTTTTACAATACCAACTAGCATCAAATTATTTGATCCATAATGCATGCATAATCACTGTTGTAATCACCTTTTTTAGCATGATTTATAACCTTAATTTTTTTTAATGCTAAAATATTATGAAATTTGGGACAAAATGTTTATTTTTTGTGTTTAACTTTTAGATTGTTTGGACATTATTGATTTAGATTGATGTGTGTTTTTTTAATGATTTGATAATTTGTATTGAATTGTAATTTTATTTTTAAAGCTGTGATTGCTAACTCAATATTAAATGTTGGTTTATGGATTATACTTGCATTTATGATAATCGAACATTAAATTTTGATTCATGAATTATGCATGGGTTTGTACTTATTCATTTGAATTAGCATGGATTCATTTGAATTAGCATGTAATTTGAATGAAGTTTATAAAACTAACAACATTTGTGTTGTGTTTTGCTTAATATTGAGTTGATGAACGATTAGTTAGCATTGAGTTGATATCCAAATTAAAATAGTTGGCACAATTATTTTATTTTTTTATGCTTTTTCAAACATGATCTTAGTTTAATTTTAATAAGTTTCCAAAGTTTTTTAGAAGACCATTTAGCAATTAATTTTGGGTCTTTTATATCATTTTTTACTCTTTTATATTTAATATTTGGGATAATGGACTTATATGTAAGGCACTCTTTTGATATGAAATAAACAAATTTAAAGAAAAATGTTTCTTTTAAAAAATTGATCTATGTTTTAAGTTGTATATGACCAAGTTTCTCTAAAAAATCATATTTGTATTTTTTGTACAAAAAAGAAAAGAAATACTAAAATATGAGAAGAATACATTGTATGATTTAGCATAAAAAAATCAAAGAAAATAATTTTTAATATTTTGCATGCATTATAGATTTAATAACAAGTTTATTAATGTCATGAAAACTTGGTTTAAATCTCAAAAACACACAAAAAATATCAATTTATTTATTTTAACACCAATGATCATGAACTTATATATAAGACATATTTCTAACATTGAAATAAACAAATACAAAAATATATTTTGGCTTTAATGGCTAGACTTGACTCATAAAGTCATGGTTCACTCTACTGGGATAGATCTACTTTAACTAATTGACAATCAAATAGATAGAAAACAAAACATAATCTTAGTAATAATCAGATAAATAAACAACACAACTTAACTTATGTCAAATATATTATGGGTGATATTGTCCTCACTATGTACAATTAGTTAGGGTTTCTAGTTACTAAAATACTAGGTAACGACTTTAAATATTTTTAAATAATAAAATGACAAGAATTCCTTATTCTTTTCAAACCTAAAAAATCTTGATCTAGAAATTGAAAATGGGATTTTATTCCTTTTATGGACAAGAAATTTAGAAAAGCATATGTAAAAATATTAGACTTGGTTAAATTAAATAATATGTAAATCACATTAAGTCATGTCGATTAAAAATCAAATTGAATGAAAAAAAGAAAGAGAAATAAACAATATATACTACGAGAATGTGGAGGTTTCAATACACATAAAGTGAGAAACTAATATCCGGTCAGTAGAATGTATGTGAAAAATGAGATTGATCTTTATGGTAGATGAACTTTAAGTGATTTATTGATTATTTTGGTAAAGAAAAGGCTGTGGAACCCAAATAGCAGTAAGTGACCATTTTGTGTATACAGATGTTAGGTAAGTGTTCAACACCTTCAAAGAAACTAATTAATTGTTTAAATGATAGTTGAAAATTTCTTTAATTTTATCTTGGTTTAAATCAAGAAGCATGAAAGATAGATTATAGAAACTAATATCTGGTTAGTGGAATTAATGCTTTAATTACTAAGTAGATCAAAAAACTAATATTTGATTAATATGATTAATGCCCTGATTACTGGATGGATTAAGAAACTTATTCTCTAGTTAATAAGATTGTTACCCTAATGAATGGGCAATTGAAAAAACTACTATTGTGGTTAATGTAATCAATGTCCTAGTTGATTGACGATTAGAAAAACTAAGTCCATGTGTTATGAAATTGGTACCTTGATTAATGAGTAATAAGAGTTTGAATAAGAATATATTGTTTGATAAAAGATGTTGTGAATACTTATACACATGTATACATAGCTCATAATATTTAATTATCATTGATTGACATTTTTAGCCATATATATATATATGGCATCACTTAGTCGGTTAGTAGCTTTATAATCTTATGTTTTTTTGTCTAATTAAATAATGTAATTGGGAGATTGTATATTTTGTTGTAATATAATTTTGTATAAAAACTTATATTTACTTATATAGATTAATAATGGATGATGTAATTAAAAGAAATTATCTATTTTAAGTATGTTATAATTTTGTTATAATTTATCTTAAATATTCTATTATTTTGCATATGTATTTGTGTCTTGAATTATGTGGTGGCTAATTAACTAAGATGTGGTTTGCCATAATAATGAAATATGAGATCTTGATATATTGATTAAAAATTATGAAAATTATTGAGTTGATATCTTGATATAAAAAGATATTGAAAAAATTTGTCAGAATTTTTGTAGAAAATAAAAATGGGTTTGTTACAACTTGATCACGAGTTTGATAGACTAATTCAATGTGACTTGGGTATTTTTTATTTTTTTTTATTTTTTTAATATTGAGTTTATTAGGAATTAACTTTTATAATTATTTCTTTATTTTCTTTCTATTAGGTTATCATGGTTTAATGATCTAGTTTGTAGATTTGACATGTTAACTTGGATCAATCTAATATATTGATATTTTAATATTTTAAAAAAATATCATTTAATATATTACTATCTATTACTATGTTAATATTTAAAAAAAATATCATTTAATATCCATTATATTTAAAATTTAAAATTAATTTTTTATTTGAAAGTACGTTAATTTTTTTTTTACATTAAATATAACATCACTCGGATGTTTGGTACATTAAAAAAATTGATTGGAGCAGCTCAATAATCTAATTTATTATTTAAATTAGGTGGGGATTGAGCCTTCCAAGAGAGGGCACCTTTGGTATTTTGTATGACAAATCTATTGATAGATTGAAGGATGATTTAAAATATAAGAAAATATTAGCAGTGATTAGACTTGAGTGACATATTGAAGATTTAAAAGGAAAGTTGAGATAATCCCCTCTTTTATTGAACTCTAACATATTCATATTTAAATTACGAATAAGTTTTATATTACTAATTATCAACTATTAAAATTTTAAATAGAATAACTAAACTAAGCATTGAGAAAAGCTTTAAAAGGACATATAAATTGATTTAGAATTGCAACTGATCCCTTAAAATTTACCATTCTAAATTATGAACCGCAAATGCGATCTAACTAGGAGCATGACTTCATAGTTATGATTTTTTGGTAGGAAATGTATTAGAACCGGTTGGGTGTCAAATAAGATCAATTATCTTTTTAAAAAAATAATATTAAAAAAATTTTAAAAAAATAATCTGTATGTTCTCAGGTTTTTGTAAAATTTCTTACCATATTTTTCTGGTCTCGTACAAGAAATGACAGCATCAACGTGGATGGGGTCCAATTATACAGATCATGGGATACGACAGGCAAAATTAATTACGTTGCCTGAACTCAAAGTTGCTTTTTGGAGCTTTTGCTTTAACGAGGAGTTGAAATCCTATATATATATATAATGCATACATTAGTACTGAGTAACAGCAAATACAAATAAATTACAAAGAGCAGGAAAGTTAAGGAACCATATTTTATACAGAGAACATTCCCTTGTAGAAAATGAAACCGCACGTCAACTTCGAATTACAGATAGATTATACACAAATAAAGATCCCTTCATAGCAAGGGATTAAGGGTTTATTCTGGATAAACAAATATCCTTCATAAAACAAGCTAACCACCAACAACGACACCCACACCTTTCTTCTCGATCGTCATGCACAAACATAAAATCTTAAAATTTGTTACTCTAAGCTCTCCCTGGGGTTTTCGGATCATGGTGATTGTTTGCTCCAGTTCCCGGGTAGTCTGTGCTTTGTAAGTCCATCCTCCCTTCAATATACCCCTCTCCCGCATCAATTAGCATCTCTCCATCAGTCGAAATCACAGCATCCTGAGAAGAAATAAAACTCCCTCATGAATATTGTGTAATTAAGGTTTAGATTCCATGAAAACAACAGAGAGAGAGAGAGAGGATCGTGCACGTCAAGTAAAGAATTGTGCGAGGGAGATAACACTGGGCTTTCTGAGTGGAATGATAGGAGTTGGGTGGTGGTGAGAAGACAAGAAATAGACACAAGATTCTATCGCTCGACAGTTGACAACTACAACATGATGCTGCTTTCATTCATTTTACCTCCATAATCTTGGTGGTTTTGGTTTGATTTATGTTACCATCATAATGGTAAATAAATGTTAATTCCCCTTCTCAAAAAACTTTTTTTTTTCTTAAAAAAAGAAGAAGAAGACATAAGCACATCACTTAACCGAGGAAAGAATACAATCATTTACATGCTGAATTATTGTTGGTGCTTCTGAAAACTTCCATGTTTGATGGACTATTAATAAACAACAATTTAATCCTCAAAACCACTCACTAACACATCCCACAGAAAGAGGGAGGGAGGGAGGACCTGAGGCAGTAAATCTTGGACTTCTGATGGGATTTCGTCATTTGACTTGAGGCTTCCTATGAAAGCAAGCAAAGTCAATGAAGATCAATAATTTGAGATAAGCGGTAACACCATGAAATTAACAAGCAAAACCCTCTTAGCTAGAAACTCACTAGTTGCTGGAACTGCTACTGAAGATAGCACAAAAGAGAGAGCCAGAAGGAGAGCCAGAAGCCTTAGAGAACCCGCCATGCTGAATCGAAATGATCAAACAAGACAATTCTAACAGATACTGATAGATGTGAAAGCAAATAAGCAACTTGTAGTGATGGCAAGAGAAAGCACATCGAGCGGTGCTTTATATAGAGGGGATACCACCACACCTATGACTTGTAAACTTTTTTCTAGAATAGCTAGCATGTAAAAGAATAAAAGAGACTACTCACCGCAAAGTCAACTTACCGTTTTATTTTATTTTCTAATGAGTTGGTGAGTTCCCACTTGCCTAACTTTATCTCCTTGGTGTCATTTTCATGTCACCCATCATGTTATTTTGTGCCCAAAAAGATGTATAGTATATGTGGTAGACTGTTGGGAATTTATATGTTTATACATAAATTCATACATTTAAAAAAAAAAAATTGAAACAAAAGTGAAAACTGCCTAAAGCACTCACGGTGCAGCATGTGTCAGGCACTGGTTTTCAATCTTGGGACTATAGTGCCATGAAATTAATCCTACTGGGCCCACGCTTCCAGCATTTCTGTCGGTCATTGTGGATTGTGGAAGGATTTTTTATCCTTTTTCCTTTTTACTTGAGAAAATTAATTATTTGTATTAACCACTACACTACAAAATGATGGATACAGCTAAGGCTTTGATTTGTTTTATAAATTTATGAATTTCGGGATTTTGACTCCTAGTTTAGTAATTCTCTGGCTCTTAGGATTGTACCAACCATACGATGATTTCCGCTAAGCAAAAGTTGAGGTTGTTAGAAAAAATATCTGAAATAGATGCTAGGATGTCTTCTTTGAATGTGGTTCATTTTCAATGTGAACATGATCAAATCCCATTGCTAATCTTTTTTTATCAAGTATTTAATAATATTATTAAAACTTAATATCTTAATTTTTTTATGAGTAATATCATATGTAATATACAACATGAAAAGTTCAATTAAAAAATAAAAAATTTCGATGCTATTTAAAATATATTAATAGACTTAATCTGTCAATGATATCATTTACGTAAATTGAACATAATAAACATTAGAATTAAAAGGTGAAAAGTTCCAATTTCTTTGACCCCAGATGTTTCAAAGTTGTGATGTTGATGTCACCAGGAATAAAATTTATCTTGACAAAATCAAAATGCATATTTATTGACTTCATTTAAAATTAAGGATGCATTCTATTAATAATTCTCTTGCTATTAGGATTGTACCAACTATACAATGATTTTTGCTATAAAAATTAAAGTTGTTAGAAAAAATATCTGAAATAGATGCTAGGATGTCTTTTTTGAATGTGGTTCAATTTCAATGTCAACATGATAAAATCCTATTGCTAATCTTTTTTATCAAGTACTTAATAATATTATTAAAAATTAATATCTTAATTTTTTTCATTAGTAATACCATATATAATGGGCAACATGAACTGTTTAATTAAAAAATAAAAAGTTTCAATACTCTTTGGAATATACTAATGAATTTAATTCATCAATGATATCATATAAATTGAACACAATGAATAATGTAATTGAGAGGTAAAAGGTTTCAATGTCTCTAACCCAAAATATTTCAATAAACATTTGATTGAACTCCAAGTTGGTATATCGACGACCTACCGATGAACAATTAAATATTAATATTTTTAATATTTCTGTATGTGTTTTCATTTGTAACATCTAATTGAAATTTTTAATCTTATCAAAAAAATTTAAGGTTGTTATGTTGATGTCACAAAAAATAAAATCCATATGCATATAACCCAATATATATATATATATATATATATATATTCTTTAACTCCACTTAAAATTAAGGATGCATCTTATTAAAATATTTTCAATGTTCACCATTAAAAGGATATATCATCACTCCATCAACAACATCATGTGAATGATGTCATGTCATGTCCTTAATAGTCTCTAATAACATGAATAGCCTTTGCAATCTAGACATGATTAGAAAGTATCTATATGAATTATTATTGTCATCTATAACTCTATGCGTATTGCTAAAACTAGAAGTTGATCTAATCATTCTTTCTACCATGGTTTTGTGAGAAACATATAGTTCTCCATGAGCAAACCAACACATATGTATCTCTCTATGAATCCTTTTTGTACAAGATGCAATGTTACAACATCTAGATCAAGAAGCTTTTTATTTTTATATCTCTTATATGAACATCTAATACCATCTCCACTAATATTTCTCGGATTAAATAGTGTATAATTAATAAAACCTTAAACTTCATTATCATAATTCATCTTACGCAACCCTTCGAGTGAATCTTGATATATCTATGAATGATCATCTATTACTTATATCAAACCTATATATAATATTGATGACAATATATATTAATTAATTACATAAAATAAATAAATTTGCAAGGATTAATTACATAAACTAAATAAATTTGCAAGCATTGGTTTAACTCAAAATTATTCAATCTATTTTACTACTACCCTTAATTCATTATCAATTATCTACATAAATTCAAATTTCTATACATTTACAAAAAAATTCAACACAACAATTAAATTAAAAAAAATATAAAACAAACCTACTTAAAAAGTCATTATTTATTTTATCGCAAAACACCTAAGTCACAAATTCAAAATATTTTTTATCAATTTGCAAATAAATACAATTTTATAAAATCTCAAACAGACCTTAACATGTACAAATCATACATGCATACAATAAATTTCTATGGGGGAGAAAAACTATAAAACAAATAAACACAAAAAAAATACATATACTACAAAAAAATATGCAATAAAAATTAGACTTTTTAAAATTGAATTCAAATAAAAATAAATAGTTTTGGTTACTTGAAGTGTGATCTTTAATAAAATTTGAATCAAAATAGTAATACTAACAAATTGAGTGTTAGGTTGACCAAATTTATAGTTGAAAGTTTATATTTTTATAAAAGGGGAGGTGTGTTGTTTGTTGCCGAGAAAAATAAAGGAAGGAGAACAAGTGGGGGAATGAGAGAGAAGAGTCACTCGTTAGGTTATAAATTAGATATTACATATATTTACAAACAGATTTAAATGACAATTTTAAATCCATCGGTAATTTTGTCTATAAAAATAACATGTCATCTTATTTTTTTGGTTTATTTATTTCATTTCTTATTTTCATATCGTAATTCTCTTGGTATATACTTAAAAATATTTTTGTTAGTGTTTACCGATAGATATAACAAGAAAATATTTTTTTTGGTAAAATTGAATATAATTTATCGATGAAACAATTCCATTGATGTTTTCATTTATATTTATTAATTTTCTATTAGTATATTTTCTCGTTGATGTTTTTATTTATATTTATTAATTTTCTATTAGTGTATTTTCTCATTATTCATTATAAAAATTGTTATTATAAAGAATAAAAGGGTTATAAGAATAAGCTGGTGCTCATAAAGAGTGAATCTCAAAAGTTCAATAAACATCCATAGATATATCAAGTAAAAATTATCAGAATAAAAGTTCATAGAATTGTTATTAATGTCTATATTGTTTATAAGTTCTATTCACATCACATGCAATTAAGAAAAAAATAACTCTTTCACATAAAATATTCATTCTAATGTCATATTATCATAATAGAAATTAGTAGGTGTTAATAAAATTTCTCCTCTAATGTACTTTAAAAGTTCAAATAATATAAATAGAATATTATATTTTACAAGTTGAAATGTGAGTGGCACACACGTACGTGCCTACACTGCTAACTATTTAATGTCCGTATATCATTTACATTTTTAACTATAAAGAAATAATATAATTACAAGTTATCAAGAGTTATATAAAAAAATGATATTTTAAAAACTAAAAATCTGAATTTAAGAATCCTAAAATTATTTATTTACGAATAATTCAAAACAATATAATAAATATTATTATTAATAGCCAAAGCCCTATTAACAAGAAATAGACATAAATAATATTTAAGGGATGCATTCAGAAAGTCATTATTATTTTCCTAATGGCAAGGCCGGTCCAGCTAGGGGATTAAGACATACAATAGGTTAGCATTTAAAGTTGTTACCATTTTGAAGATTAAATTGCATTTAAAAAAGGAAACGAAGGAAGAAAGGATGACAGATAAGACGTGCAGTCCCAGCCAGTAATAAACTATCTTTTCTAGCGTCTTTCGAGAGGTAATTTTATTTTTCATTTTGTGCTTTGTTTGGATGTCTGACTTTTTATTTTATCTATTTCATTGATTAACCTCCTTTTTCGTTTCTTTCTATTTAGGTGCATTTCGTCAACTAAAACTAGAATTATATAAAAGAAAATGGTGGGAAAAATAAAATAAAATAAAATAGAAATGGTAAAAATCTTTAAAATGATATCAATATTGTCTCACATGAGGATCAACAGTGGCTCCCAAGAATTTATTCTTTCGGAGTCATTCTTCATCACTATATGATTTTGTGGCTGGCAGCTCATAAATGATATCATTTGTTTATGCAAGGTTTCACATCATTCCCCAGATTCCCTTGGTTGACATATTGTCCATCAATTTTTTTGACTCATTATCTTATACTTGGCTCCAAATGATTCGTGGAAGAGTGTGTGATCAGACGGGGCTTGAGGTGGTTCTGAAGGTGTGTCGGTCGCTGACAATGGCGCGTTAGGGACGATTTTGCTACTGCGGAATGAATCTGAGGTTGTTCTCTTCACTTTTAATGGCGGTTACGGCCATTGCCATCCATGGAGAAGATCAAAAGCAAATCCAATTATGCTGTTTTTATGTTTACGGTACATATTCAATTATGCTGTTTTTATGTTTACGGTACAAAAAATATGGTTAGGTATTGGATAATATATTAAATTGTGTTTTATAATATGGAGTTTATTAAAGAATTGAGTCTAAAATATCATTTTTATGAAATAGATTTGATATATTTTTTTCAACTGAGTTTTATAAAATTATCTTTATTTTTATATTTTAATTTTTTTTTTAATTTTTAATTTTTTAATTTTTTTATTTCAAGTTATTTTTTTATTTTTCAGATCATTTGGATGTGTTGATATTAAAAATAAAAAATATTTTAACATGTTTCTAAGTAAAAAGCATTTTGAAAAAGTAACCATAGCTAAATATTTTATATTTTTTTTTGCTACACATAAATCTCAATTATAATTTTTACCAAACATATATTTAAATACAACTAACTATACCTAACCATATATATTTTTTTAAAACTTATTTTTTTAAAATTATAACCATAAAAGCTATTTAAAAAACAAACACATTCTAAAGCTAACTATTCTAGCTATTTTTCCCCCTATGTCTACGGTATTTAACCATTCTAGCACACTTTTCTTAAAATTTATAGGAAAATAATACATATTAAAAAAATATTTAAAAATAACATAATTTAAACACAATTATATTTTCTAATATTAATTTTGTATACAATCATCATTGAAAATAGTGGTTGTTTAATAAGAGGTCAAAATGCATGTTTCATGTAAATTAATTAATATGTATAAAAGTCAACCCAAAAATCTTATAAAGATTCATTGATAAAAAAAATAAGATTCAATGTTGAATGGCTAAGAAAAAAAATTTGATAAGTTAATGTGATGAAAGAGAAAATGAGAGAAGTAAATGAAAGAAAGGATCAACTAAGACACAGTATAGCTTTGTTTTTGACACACTAGTATTGTTAGAAAGATTTTAACAAAATATTTTTAACCACATCTTAAAAGATCACTAAAAAAATTGTAAATAACCCTAAATTTCAATCAAAATTTTTAACCAATTACAATATTATTTGGAATATTAGTCTTTCAATATATAGTTAGAATCATTTTATCAAAATCTTTTTAAAAATGTTAAGTTTGTAAAAAATAAAGCCTTAGTGTCCATTATTTATTTTCCTTCCTTATCTTCTCATTTTTTTTTCTTGTCTTATCAACTTATCTCCTCTTTTTCTTTTTAGATATTGAATTTTAAATCTCATCTTTTGACCATTGAATTTTTATAAATTTTTTAATTATATTATATACATGTTAATTTTTTTAATTTTTGCCATCGTTTTCTTTTATTTATTTTTTAATTTATTTTAATAATTATGAGCAGTACTCTATTCACTACATGTCAGTGCCAAACAATCACATTTTAGTTGATATCGGTCGTAACAGCATTTAATAGTCTCATGTGATGCCATACACACAAAAACAAAAACGATAAGAGATTACTCATTAATTCAAGATAAATGGTTAGACACTTAAATTGCTCAAAATTAAAATATTAAATAATCACGTCAACCTTTAATCAACAACTTCAAGTGACGAAAAAAGCTTGAAAAGATAAACAAATTAGAAATTAATCACTCAAACATGCAAAGTAAAAGGTTGGAACCTACAATTAAAGATTGGGCAATAAAGTTGTAGTTCTCCTTTTCTCTATTGATAAAGTCAAATATGACTCGAGAGCCACATTTCTCTCGTTTCTGTCATAAATTCTTTATCTCCTTGTTTTCTGCCTCCATTTTAGCTTTCTTGACTTGGGAGTTTCATAATATACAACACGCTTCTAGTTCATGTATGCATATATAATGCAGCGTTTACACAGCAAGTTCAGTCACTGCTCAAAATTTATATATTTTCTCGACTAGGTACATGAAATGGGAGTCGATGTAAAGGTGGTGTTAGAGAATCAAACTCCAACACCAAGTTATAGAATTCATTCAAGCTAGCTAGCTAGTGCCTACACGTTAAGAGTTTGTCTATATTTGGCTCGCACAAGAGGACGTAGCAAAGCAAGCCAAAAAAAAAAGTTCAACATGTGAATTTGGAACTTCACCCTGTTAATTTGTGCACAATAGCATACGATGATGTTGAAGAGAAATATTAAAATAGCTAGCCCAGGAGCCATAAAACATCATGAATTGTTAAGCAATCCCCACGTGCTCAACACAACGTAGAAATTGGTCGAAAGAGATTGAGAAATATTGTCACATACTTGGCTACACGCACTGAGAAATATTGTCACATACTTGGCTACACTCACAGTACCACTCCTACTTTGCATTCATTGGGAAGTGATCAACCGTAAATTGTTAATCTATAAAAAAAAATGTTAATAGTCAGAAATGAAAAACATGGGGGAGAGAATAAAAAAAGAGAAGAAGGTAAATACAGAGCATGGCTCGCAGGAAGGTGCTTGCTTCCAGGCAGCAGCGCGGTTGCCAAACCATGTTCTTTTTTCTGTTTTAATGTATCACCAGGAACAACCCTAGCTAGCAAGCTAGCTAGCTAGCTAGCCATGCTCACGTGAGGAAGAAAAATACAAGCCCTAATTTTTAATTACATGTGCGGCAACTTATTAGCATTAATTAATGAAGGTATTTTTTAAAAAAAACATGTGCGGCAACTTATTAGCATTAATTAACGAAGGTATTTTTTTTTTTTTAATTTGTTGATGACATAGTGGAAAACATGGAATCAAAAGGCACCATAATTGATGCATGTCACTTCAGATGATGGACACATTTGAGTTTGGGCGGTGGACAGACGTATGACATTCTCCTTTGTCATGTTGTGCAGGACTATATTTACATGATAGCTCCTTTGTCTCTTGGGTTACTTGCTAGGCAAGCAGTGGTGCTTGTGGCCCCTCCCTCGGAGGCTTTGCACAATAATAATAGAGAGAAACCTTCAACATCAATTCTAGTTAACCAGGGAAAGCCACATTTATCGTATCACCGAAATTATTCGGCTTAATGAAAATTGATTGATTAGCTGTTTTTTAGTAAACAAATATGCCTTGATTGTGGCTAATTAATTTGTATCCATACTTTACAGTTTAATCCCACACTTGGTTAATTACATCATTTCTTTCATACATATCAAGGTCCTATAGCGCGTTGTACATGTTTATACACCATAATGTTTTTTATTCCCCCTATGATGAGGGTCTATTATATTTAACATGACTTTGACTAAATTTCTTGTTCACGAAGATTACATTTTATCCTAACGTTGTGTAGTTATATGTATTATAGAAAGTGCTACTTTATATGGTATATATTATAGTAATTCTATTTATCAGGTTAATTGTGTGTTGTAATCTCCACAGTAACTAGTGCACACTGTCCTACCTACGTGTATAAATAGAAAAAAATGGGATAAAATTAATATAAAATAGTACTTTCTATTATTATTAACTTGATATCAAAGTACTAAAACACATTAAACTTTTTTTTTCTTTTTAATTTGTTTGTGGTTCTTTATTGTGTCTCTCTTCCCACTCAGTTGTTATCGATGACTCTTTTCTTCAAGTTAACTCCTCTTTTCTTTGTTGAAAACAACATGACAAATTATTCTAAATGCACCCATTTTTTCTCTTTACATGGATGTATTGCATTTTGTTGTTGATTGTCAAACCTCGCCCTATGTTTAGTGTATTCTTGAGCAAGCACTTGCTTCTCCATCCAACTTTTGCATTATACAACTTCATAGTTCTTTTCAAGATCTTTGTTAGGGTGATGGTTCGATCACCATATATCTGCTGTCGCACCCTCACGGCGGAGCACTGCGTCGCGACAATCTTCAATTGGTTTCGAGTCTTTATTTGTTTTAGAGAGTCGTCACCTAGTATTATGGTCACTAGAAAATCTAACTAGTTTTTCAGAGATTTGAAGACAAGAGACTGGTTACATAAAGGGAAGGTATTAGCACCCCTAATACGCCCTACCTAAGGTAAGCTGTTTGGTGTTTGGTTTGCCTTATAATTGTTATGGTGTTGCTTTTTTTTTAAAAAAAAATCCCATTTGTTTTTCTAGGTTTGGTACAAACTAAATTGATTAAGATAGAAATCCAAGAAGATTCCATGTGTTTCAAAAGCTCATTTTTTCCTTAGTATTTCAAGAGTTTGCGACTCGTAAATCGCAAGGAGGAGAGATAAAAATTTAAAAATCTAGGGCGCTTTTTAAAAAAACCTATTTTTATCTTAGTATTTTATACTCTCATGGCTTGTAAATCGAGTAAAAAATTTGAAGTGTCCTCGATTATAATCAAGGCTTCTTTCAAGGATGTGTGCGGATTTATTATTCCTAGAAAATTATTTTGGATATTTACCACTCAGGGTTTCTTTATCCAAATATTAACAGTGAATAATAACAATTATTTCCATTAATATTTTGGATATTTATCCTTTCAAGATTTCTTTATCCAAACATTAATGGTGAATAGTAGATGTATTACTCTCAAAATAATTTTTTTTATTTTTTTGGAATATTGGTCAATACCCTTTGGAGATTTATAAACATGTTATAAAATCCAAAAATGCAAGAAAAATAATTTTTGTTGTGTTTAAGAAATCCATGCAAAATCACATTTTTGAAACTTCCAATATTTTTTTATAAAAAAAAATATTCAAAACATGTTAGGGTATTGACCATATGCAACATACAAGAAAAATTTTATTTTTTTAATCAAAATACAAGCATCACAATTAAACACAAAAAAAATCATAATAAAAGCTATCTAGCCATCATATATATTATAAGATTTATAATAAGCTTAAAGCAAAAAAAAAAAAATCAAAGTCAACTCATCCCACGCAGACAACAAGAACAAAAATAAAACTATGAGTAATCACTAAGAAAAACAAAACAATGGCCGGCTAATTTCTTCTCCAGTAGGTGTAAGGAAAACAAAAAAACAGTCCCTAAATATAAAAGTTCCTAAACATGAAAGACAAACCCTTTTTACATGGACAACAACTGAACTCAAACATCATGGAAGAAATGGACAAGTGTTGGTTTTGTCTAAACAAAAATCAGCTATTTAGAGGAAAGAAAAAGTTTCACAACCGAATGACCAAAGAATGCCTATAAAAAAATAACAAAGAAGGAGAGATTGGGGCCTATACCTGTAGATCCTTATGTAATAAATAATGACCAAAGACCGAAAAATAACTCACATGTGCCTCCTTAGCTACTGGTAGATGATGAAAGAAACAAAGATACTAACGTTGATATGCTGGTGAATTGAACATTCTTCTTCTCTTGCTTTTACTGGTTTCCCCGTCACCTGCCTCTCCTTTCTCCTCTCTTTTGTTTTCTTTCACAGTGATTAAAGGATGTATGGGAACCAAAGGCTTTATGGATCAAAGAAAGAAACCCCTATGTTCCCCTATTACCTGCCATTTTTTTTCACTCCCTGCCTCTCTTGCGTTTTCCTTTTCTTTATTTTGCTGTTTTTTTTTGCACTTATCTCCTCGGTTTTTCTCTTCTTTTCATGCTCTCTCTTTCTACATTTTTCACCTTTTTTTTTAGGTCATTAAAAGGGCTTATATATAGTCTAACATATCTTTATTTAGAAACGATTTAATGCATTAATTCTAAGATGCAAATCCCTACTGAATTGCAGTAAAAAGACGCAAAAAGAAAACTACAATATTCTAATTTTTGATTTTGTGCTCATGTCTGATTTCTTTCCAGTTTTAAAGGATAATGTGGCTCTTTTCTTTCCTTCCACAGGGCCAACTGCTCTCTTTGAAATAAGGCAATAAAAAGTGGTTGCAACTCTAAAAATCAAGCGTGATGATAAAGGAAAAACAACAGGAATTTGCAGAGGAAAAAAAAGGAATGAAATCAGATGGAGGGTGCAACTGCAAGGTCTTATTTTCCTTATTCGGTGTGGTAAAAATCCAGTTATTTATGATGATCCAACCACCCTCTCCAACATTCAATATCCTTCTTCAATTCAATCCCTCATTTTAGCACTTTTCAATTCAGTCCTTGGTCCAAAAAAATCCTTTGAATCAGTCCCACGAACTTGGGCTAGATCCTTCCCGCGACAAAATTATTTGCCTTCACGTTAGATATTCAAATCAGAATATCTTGAGCTTCTAATATAGAAATCAAGTGATTCAAAAGACTAAATTTATCTACACGTCCAAAACTACAACTTTGATGAGGGAGTCAAAGTGAGATAAAATCATTTTAGAGAACAGAATCCAACAATATTCTAATTGGTCAAAAAGAATCTCCGGGTCTAATTGAGAAACTGACAACTACCGAGAATCCTAATATGACTGAGAGTATGATCTAAGAATAAATCAACAAAATTTGTGATGGAAATATATTTTTTAGTGCAAAACTCGGGCCAGGATCCTTCCCGCAGCAGAATTCTCTCCCTTCACGTTGGATATTAAAACCGGAATATCCTGAGCTTCTGATATTGAAAACAAGCGATTCTAAAGCCCAAATTTATATACACATCTAGAACTACAACTTTGATGAAGGAGTTGAAGTGAGATAAAATCATTTTAGAGAATAGAATCTGGTAGTAATCTGGTTGGTCAAAAAGGATCTCCGGATCTAATTGAGAAACTGACAAATGTTGAGAATCCTGATATGATTGAGAGTATGATCTAAGAACAAATCAACAAAATTTATGACAGAAATAGATTTTTTAGTGCAAAACTCGGGTCAAGATCCTTCCCGTGGCAGAATTCTCTACCTTCACATTAGATATTCAAACTGGAATATCTTAAGCTTCTGATATCAAAATCAAGTGATTCAAAAGCCCAAATTTATCTATGCGTCCAGAACTACAACTTTGAGGAGGAGTCGAAGTGAGATCAAATCATTTTAGAGAATAGAATCTAATAATAATCTAGTTGGTCTTAATTTGACAATGTTGAGCATCTAAATCTGACTGAGAATCTGTCCCGAGAACAATGATCCTTAGGACCTAATAAAGGTATAGGTCAATTTTTCAAGATGTCATGAGTGATAAAAAATAGCTAGGATGGTCAGATATCATAAGAAACCAAGTCAAAATTAGAGCCTAAGTTGGAAAAAAAAATTGCGATAGCAGCAGAACTATTTTTTAGTGCAAATTCTAAGGGATTTATCCAACCTTAAAGACTAGATAAAGAAGGAACAAATTTAAACATTATGAAAACTCTTGATCAACCTAATAAAAACCTGATGATTTTGGTAGCAAAAGGCAAATAACAGAAAACAGCTCAAATAAGGTTTTTGAAAAAAAATATTTCTTTCTCTACTTTTGTTAATCTTCTGGCAAACATGAGTTAAAATCTATATTGAGATATACACCATCTCCAGCACGTGGGATCCAAAATTGAGTAACAACATCTGTAGAAAGTGAAAGCTTTATTTGATAAATTATCAGCAACTGGTTGACCTCTTTCACTATTAGATTTCAATTTATATTTGTTTTATAGACTTCAAGTGAGTTCAAAAACCTAGTGACTAGTCTCTCCATCAAGACTAACCCATTTTCATATGTAAATCTTTATAGTCATCTTCTTACTTATGAGTTTTTTCATAAGAGTTCCCTCCAATCCATGACTATTATTGTTATTGCTTATTTTCTCCCGACTTCAGCCCAACCTCCATCAACCTTTGTTGCAAAATGCCAGCACTCTGGTTCATTTCACTGTAGCTTCAACACTCATAATGGCAGGAGGAGATTTTGTGGTGGTTGTAAAACAACAACAACCACCAAAACAATAGCAACATAGGTTCTGATTACCGTGGCTTTAATGGGTATAGCAACGATAATTAACAACAACCTCCGAGTTTTATTAATCTTACTCATTCTTCTCATATGTGTCAGCTACATAAATCTTTGTATGGGTCGAAACAAGTTCCTCAGGTATAGTACACTCGACTGAGTGATTATCATTTATCTATTGGATATCATGCTTTAATTGTTGATACCTCTTTATTCATCTTATTTTTGGGTATTGATATATTTTATTTTCTTATTTACGTTAATGATATTTTGCTTACTAGAAGAAATTTAATCTTGCTTTACTATTTAATCTAGATGTTGAGCTTATAATTCAAGCTCTAAGATTTAGGAGTTACCCATTATTTTTTTAGCATTGAGGTTCATCCTACTAGTATGGGTATCATGCTCCAACAAGATAAGTATATTCTTGACATACTCCATAGAGCAAGTATATCTTCCTACAAGCTAGTCGATACTCTTATTTCTACCTTAAAGCTTGTTATAGTGTCTGATTATATATTTTCTAATCCTATATGATTTCGTGAAATTGTTGATGCTCTTCAATAAGTCACATTTACAAGACTAGATATTTGTTTTACCGTGAAAAAATTAGATCAATTTATGCATACTCTTATAGATGTATATTGGGTTGCCGTTAAAAGTTTTTTGCGTTATTTGAATAGTATGGTTTCTTTTGGCTTACATATTACCTGCAGTTCTTCCTTTAGTTTACATGGTTTTACAAATATTGATTGGGTAGTAGTGTTGATGGTCATAAGTCTATAAGTGATTATCTTGTCTATTTCAATTGTTCACTGATTTCTTGAAAATAGGTCAAACACCATATAGTTTCTCGATCTTCAATTGAGGCTGAGTATAAGACTTTAGGTGGCAGAACTTCTAAGGTACTATGACTTTCTTATTTATTGACAGATCTGCATATTACTCCTACTTCTCTACCTATTCTTTGGTGTGATAATTTAGGTACCACTTATTTATCCGACAATTCTATTTTTCATGCTCGTAGTAAACATGTGGAGGTTGACTATCAGTTTATATTCAGTAGGTTGTCAAAAAAAAATCAGAATCATTCCATTTCCTCTAAGGATCAACTTGTAGATATTTTTACCAAGTTACTTTCAATCTACTGCTTCTTTCTATTTATAAAAGCTTTAAATTAGTTTCCTTTGTTCACGTTCTTAGATAAAGAAATGGTATGGCAGATAGTCTCGCTAAACATGCTTGCTCTATATAAGAAATATGCATTTTCTCCTTGATGGCTAGTGATTTTCTTATTTTTTTTATGTAAAATCCTAATTTATTTTTAAACTTTCACTATCCATCTTAAAACATGAAAAACAAATCAAAACTTTTCATAGTTTTTAAACTCTCATATCCATTTTAAATCAAGAAAAACAAATCAAAACTTTTCATATTATGTTTTCAAATGAGTGGTGAAGTTTTATACAAGTAAACTACAAGATTCTTCATATTTTGAGAGCTAGACATGTCCCCCCTCCATAGCATGGTGATTTGATATAGATCATTCAATTTTTTATAAATAAGTTAAATTATTCAAAACTTGTATTTCATTTTTATTTAGGGGTATTTGAAAATATAACAGCAATTACTTTTTAAAATTTTTTTTATTAAAAAACACATCCAAACAATCTAAAAATATAAAAAATAATTAATTCAAAATTTATTCAACTGTAAAAACAACCCGTTTAAATGTGGTGATTATCATTGTGTATTATATGATCATGTACACGATATGCCAACGTAATCTGACAGCACTGGAGCTAGCATGTGTAATTGTCACTTGTCATGTTTGTCTCTCTACCAAACGAGTCCCACTAATTTCTCAAGAATCTTCAGCTGAAATCAGTAGCATTAGCTAGTGATGCTCAGAAGGTGCATACATATATAAAGCAAAGTCACCGAAAGGATGATGACTAATCGAATTGCGGCATGAGTCAAAGTTCAAGTTTCTCAAGATTTTTGACTTGCATACACACTCCTGTTCCTTAGTCAGCCACCCTATTATTCCCCGCATTGTCAATCTCTTCTCAAAGTCTACTCAGAAAAATATAGACCGACGACTTTTTTCAACATGGATTAATTAATACGAGAGACACAACCAGAGAAATGTTGTCTCCAGCATCTCTCTCTAATAACATGGTGAATGTGCATGACATTATTGTAGTTAATATATAGTTTTTTTCTTCTGTTTTTTCCCTCCTCCTCCCTGCGAGAGCATCATGCATCTGTGCTATGTAAGCGATGGAGGCTGCATCTCTATGCCAGCTTAATATTTGCTAGGTTCCATTGAAAATCCTTTCACATGTAATTTCCTGTCCGCTAGCTGCAACTTCTAGGATAAATTAATTACTCGAGAGATACTTCCATTTTTCACAAGATTTCACACTTTTTATAAGCCCTTGTCTCCCTCTCCCTCTCTCCTTTTCTTGTTAATAAATCAAAAGTATGGGAACAGCCTGGAAACTTTGGCATAATCTATATTACTCTCCATCTTTATCGAGTAAAAGACAAGTGCGTACACAACCTGTCCTTTAATAACCTTTGTACAACGTATACATGGCATAATCTATGTCATTACCAATTTCTACTACATTACTTCCCGAATAAGAAGATTAGATAGATTGTATACTTGCATGATTAGTATGATCAATAACTTATTATAAACAAAAACCCATTATACGCAGCAGATCATACATGGAAATTATTAATTCTCTAGTTGAATGATAGATTAAGAAAAGGAAACATGGCAATCTTATTTAATCCACAATTTGGTTCATGATGTGGTTTCGTAAAAGCAATTTGTTATTTTACTTGGGTGTTGTAGGCCTCTTGACAGAGTTTTTTCTGTGCGACTGTTGACGTGTGAAGGTGATGGTACCCAACCACGTATACGTTGGCTAGAAAATTAATAAAAGAACCATGGTAATGGCAAAATCTGAACCCACCATACCAAGCTGCGTTGCTTTCAGAATCATGAAGCAAGAGCACTAGACTGCACTAGATTGATGGCGATTCATCTTCAAAAGCAGGCCAGAGCTGTTAATTTCCACTTAATATCATGTGGAAAAAAAAAGTATAGAATATTATACTTTGTTAACTATCAAATTACAATCTTAATTAAAACTCTCATCAGTAATATTTCTCGATTATAATAAAAAATATCTTAATTAAAAAAAAAACACATATACATGTTACGTAAAGACTTAAAAACGATTTCACATCAATTTGATCAAAATGAACAATAAAGAAATAATGGGTTCGTTTCTATAAAACTCTTCATCGATGAACAGACAAGCAAAGGGATCCATATAAAGGAAAATTACAATTAAAATCAATTTCATGGCATTATCCTTAGCATCCATAGAAACAAGGTGATCCATTCCGATTTCACTCTGAGCTAAAATAAAGAAGTAAAATAGTAGCTTATTTAGCTCGAAGATGAAATTAAAGGGTAGCAAGCTCATGTTATTTGTCTGAGCTAAAATAAAGAAGTAAAATAGTAGGTTATTTAGCTCGAAGATGATGAAATCAAAGGGTAGCAAGCTCATGTTATTTGGCAAATAATGAAGCATAATTGCAAGATGGAAAGAAGCAGTTTGAGCAGTTCTTTAACACCGTATGGATTCAAGTATTATACAATAAAAAGCTTATGACTTGCGAATATGAATTCTTGAATACACAAAGAACCATCCAATAAACCTTACAAGAATATAACGTTACAAAGTCATCTACAAAATGACGTAGGTTTCCACCATTTCTATACAAGCCCACTTTTCACTCACTTGTCTGCTCGATCACAAAAGTCTTATTCACAAAAGTAAACAATGAAAAAAATGGGGGCAAGAGCTTACCCTAGTCAACACAAGATGTTTGTCGCGTTATGGGAGTGTGAAATTGAAAATTTCCTGCACTATATGTGTATGTGATGATCCACAAATTCACTAGTGAGTTGATGCTACCCGAAGATGAACTAGTTTTGTCAACATGCATGCATCATTACAAAAAACTTCTGCTCTAGTTGAATTTTTCAGGCCACACACGTGTTGTGATTCTCGGGCTCCCAAAGAAAAATATCACAGCCACTATATTCAAATCTTTGAGAAATCTTATCCTTAGTGTATATTGATCTAAATTCAAGAGAATCTTCTGTTTGTGCTATTCCTATCTGTTCTCATTGTTCCCTCAAAGCACATTTTCTCTATTACATTCTTTGAACGGTGAGGCTGTGCTACATTCACACTACTGTGGGGGTATTGGAGATTTTATTAGAGTTTAAGTGCTCATATAATTGTTGCTGATCCACAGTGCATTTATCACGACAATGCAATAAAAAAAAATGTTCAGCTTTGCTTTGTTTCTTTTCTTCCCCTTTTCCTTTTAGTGTAGGGAAAAGGTTTTTGTTTAAGCTTTAATCCGTACTTGTAGGCTCAAATTTGTATGCCCACATTCTCTCGCGCGGTGGGTGGGTGGCCAGATTGCTGTAGGTGGGTGGGTGTCATATGTATTTTGAGTTGAACACATAATGGTAAGCACAACAAAGATGGGGCTTCTATGAAGCTGTCACTTGTACAAAATATGAGCCTAATCCGAGTGCTTTCACCATTAATATATTGGGTGTTTTTATTTATAGGATGTGATTATAAGCAATCAATGGTTTGGTATATAAGAAATACAACCAAACAATTATAAAAATAAATTACAATCTTTAATTATTTAAAACCCTTGATTTCATCATTTGATTATATCAATTGTTAGTTTGTATATCCTTTAGTCAATCAGTTGATTACACATGATACTATTTTATTCATATAGAATATATTTAATTTTATTAAATAAAAGCATTATTTATTTTTAATAGTCATTTATATTTAATTTATAAAATTAATGCTTGCTAAATGAATCTAGAGTAACAATAAAATTTATGAAACAAATTAAAACACTTTAAGAAGAAAATTACAAAGATGTTATAATTATGAGATTCATATCGCATCAAGGTATTGTTCTTAAATATTCCTGGCCGATACTCTCTAAATAATAGATTTTTATTAAAGTTGTTAAAATTAGTACATATTATGTTCTTTCCAATATGAAAGGAAGTAACTGATCTTATAAGTTAAGGTATGAGAGATATCTAGAACTAATATGTAGTTGAATGTCAGATGACATGTATACTGAACTGACCCATATGAAAATTTCATGTGGAGATATCACATGTATTCATGGAAATGCTCACATGATGGTCGTGAAAGTGATTCTTAGATTTGAAATTACTAAGTTATTTTATATATGAAGTTTTAGATTTTGATTGTGTTACACGTTATCTTAGTAAAGGTAACAAATGAAGAGGCATTTGATATAACATAAACTATACGAAAGTATTTGAGTGATAAAAAGAGGATTCATCACCATAAATAATATTGATTATTAAATCATTATGTAAGGTGTAATTAAATTTGAAAAAAATTTCAAATCTTATTTAAATGATCAATGACTATAATGCTGCAAACAAATAGGATTTGACATGACAGATACACTCCATTCTAAAATATCTAAATTAAAATATTATTAATGAAGGGATTATAATTACACTAAGAAACCAATCAGTAAAATGTTAAGTCAAAACACTAATGACTTTTCTAATATTGAAAACATTACTAGATGATATACTTGATTTTGAAATATAAATTAATCAATTATTGAATTGATAATAAATTAATTAATTTTATTTGATTTATTTAGAATTATAATTTATATTTGAGCTACCATATTAGGAACCTAATGGATCACACATATTAAAAATCATTAGTCAGAAATTAAATTGCAATAATTAATCAAGTGTGACTTAATTGAAGATAATTTTAGAAATTAAGCACTATACTATATTTAATTTAGGGATTATAATTATAGTCCTAGAATAATATTCAAGTAAGGACATGATTGATTAAATTTTTAAAATTATCCTTAAATAATATATGGATATTATTTAAGAGGCAAATTGATATTTTATCATTTATAAAGTTTTTAGGGTTCCTTATAAATATAAAGTTAAGTCTATTTTTTTGGTAAAAAAAAGTTTTTATGTCCAACAATTTTTATAGAAAACTGCATAAACACAAAATTAGAGCTAATATTTTAGGCTCAGTAAGTTTCTCTCTCCTAAAGAAGGATTTAACATATTTCTTACTATTAGTTAGTGTGGATTACCATTGGAGGATGGAAAATTGGATGGCTTATGATTTGTGACAATCTAGCCCTAAGAATTTAGTAAAAGCTGAAAAAGATCAGATCTTCAGGTAAATTTTATGCAATTGTATAACTATTTAACGTGATCCTAGAGACTTTTGAATAGTTTTATTTTATTTTTTTCATTATATATATGGATTTTAGAAACTCAAAATAAATTGGATTATATCACAAAATATACTACATTGAATTGTTTTTCAACATGCCTTATTAAACTTATGGAGGTTTGAAACAAAAATATTCATAAGTTTGATATCTAGATGTAAAGATAATATTAAAATCTTAATGCTTATTTTAAAAAATAACCTCAATAGCCCGCTATTCAAGCCAACAACAACCAAAGAAAAAAATTTATAATAAACAAGATTAATTCTTTGTAGACCATAAAAGCCATACTTTACTTGAGTTTGAGATTTGAACAATATAACATGAATTAAACTTCATAAACCAAAAAAAAAAAAGGCATAAAAGGCATAATATAAAAAAAAATGGTCTTTATATTGTAATTCTAAGGACAATAAAAAAACAAGGTTAGTAAATTACACAATTAGAGTTTAAATAACTTAATCAAATATAAGTTGATAGTAATGGGATGTATGATGACAAAAAAAAAAAGAATCGCAAGGAAATAAAGGGTTAACAAAAGAAATTTTTTATTAAGGGTTGTATGTTAATAATAGAAAGAAAATGAAAAAAAGAAAAAGAAAAAAGAAAAAGTAAATAAAGATTAAAATCAACTAGTGGTCAGCGGCCAACAAAGGCCAAAAATATTAAAAAAAATATTTGCTTTAATACCATATTAAAAACATAAATTATTGATAGGATGTGTTATATACAATCAATTAATATATATATATATATATATATATTATTAAATTATTTAAAATTCATTATTTCATTTTTGATGTAATATTTAATTTTTTTCATAATTAATAATTATATTAATTGGATTACAATTCAAAATATATTATCTTGATTTATTTTCTCAACTTGCAACTAAAATTAAAACGTATTGTGTTTGTGAGTGTTTTTGTTACCATTAGATAACTAGTTGAACCATATTTTCCCTCTGATAATAGAAAAGGCCCAAAACACTAACACATGGATACTAACTGTAAATTAGATAACAGTGGATTTTGCATGCAAATTTTGCTGTTAATTGTTTTTTCAAATCTTATGAGATACATGTATAACTTCAATGAATATTATATTCTTAATATAATATTCAAATTATTATAAACAAGAACTAATTAAGAAGGGAAAATTATTCTTCCTCTCCTTATAAAGTATTTTATACTAAAATAACACTATGTTATTTTTCTAAATTTTAATTTTATTATTTAACATTAGATTTATTGAAAATTAAGTTTTATATTTTATTTCAAGTTGCTTTCTACGAGATTATTATAGTTTCATGACCTAAGTTATGAGTTTTATGGTTTAACCTAATTAACTCGGTTTTTAGGTCAATTTTTTAATTGATTTTTTTCAATTTTATCCTTTATTATTTAGACTTATTAAAAATTAAGCTTCACAATTTATTTTGGTTTGTTTTTATTTTAGTCTCATGATCCAAGTCAAGGGTTTGACATGTTAAATCGAGTATTTTTTTCTTTTTTAATTGATTTTTTTTAATTTCATCCTTCAATATTTAATGAATTGGAAATTGAACTTCATAATTTGATTTTATTCACTTTATATGGGGTTATTTCAATCTTATGATTTATGTTTTGCAAGTTAATATGAGTTGACTTTTTTTTTTAATTGACTTTTTTTAAATGAGTTAAACATTGGGTTGATTAAGAATTGAGCTTCTAAATGTTTTTTATTTACTTTTTATGAGATTATCATGGTCTCATGATCTAAGTTATGGATTTTATATGATAATTTGGGTTAACTTAAGTCGATCCAATAAGTTGTTTTCTCAATATTCAAAAAAAAAAAAGGGATGTCGATTTGAAATTTTAATCAAACTATTTTTTTTAGTTATTTAGGTTATCTTTGGACTTATTAAGTTTATTGGGTCACATTGAATCAATTTCTATACAGTTTACATTTATTACTTCTTGAAAATATGTTAGCAATGTCTAAATATTTTGTTAATGTAAAAAAAACAATTATCTGACCTGCAACATGACGCAACATAACGTGGATAAATAATTTAATGTTATACAACATTAAAAGTACAACCTCTTTTAAAAAAATTTGATTCACTATCATAACTTCAATATATACTATCAATAAAAATAAATAAATTCACTCTCATACTCAATCTCTAGTTACAAAAGAACAATAATGGCAAACATTTTAAAAAGAAAAACATTAATTATTAAAAAAAAGGATATATTTAATAATAAAATATATGGTAATTTCATTTTTATTTTTTATTTACACATTAAAAAAAACCTATTTAAATCACTTTTAAATTATATAATACTATATTGGTACTTTATTTAAATTATCAAAACTCTAAAAAAAGTAATAAATCTAAAAATAATTAAATTACATCAAAATTCATGATGTTATTAAATCAAATCTTTGATTAATTGTTTTAGGCTAATTTTTATTTTATTTTTCTACCATAAATAATTACATATATTTAAACTAATTTAATTCATACAAATGAGAATAATAAAAAAAATCATATACAATCATGACTTTATCCAAAACAACATCCATATTAATATACATTCACGAGTCGAGAATTCACAAACAAATCACAAAATTATTTGAACAACAAATAAATCATATATTAGGATTCAAAATTAACATATGCCAGTCATTAGAGTCAATTGGAATTGAACCAGATTGACTAGAAGAAAAACAAATAATATTGTCGTATGGATAAACTAATACAATTGTGAGTGTCAATTACCCACTCCATCATGTTAAGGAAGCAAGTGGGTCATTGCACCGAGTGCGTAACTCTTTCCTGTTTTTTTTGATATGGACAGTGTCAATCACCTCTTTTTGAGATACAAGATCAATGACCAAATTTTTTTCTTCGTTTCTCATTCACTTTACATTGATTTTTTAGGTTGTTTTTATTTTATTATTGTTGTTGTTGTTATTATTTTTGTTATTGATGTGGTTACTGCTACTATTATGGTTAGATGATGCATGGTTGGTGGTTATAGGGTGGTGCTTGTTGATTAAAAGTGGTGGCAGTAACGATAATGGATAGCCTTGAGGTGAGAAAAAAAATCAAGAACTTGAAAACTTTGATTGCTTGGTTTTTTCTTTCTTGTGCTAGGGTTTTTGCTAGTTTATTTTGCTATAATCTTTCCTTTAATGTTTGTATGTTCTCTATTTATATTGTTTAGGATACTCCATAAAATAAGAAAAACTATTTGGAAAAATAATGTTTGGCAATTTATATATGTTTTCTTTTTAATTATAGATTCCTAATTAATTAAATTTTCTCCTCTTATTGTATATGATCTCTTTCCCATCATTTTTTCAATTTTTGTAGTCCCAATTTATTTTTATTTTTTTTCATTTTCTTCCGTTATTAATTTTTTATCCCTCGTTCTCTCTTTCTTCTTATTTCACTCCCTAAACTCTTTTTTGTTTATTAACAAAAATCAAATTAAATACTAAAAAATAAATTAGATATATAGAAAAAATAGAGATAAAAATTGATGTATGACATTAATGTTACATATAATTAAAAAGAAATGTTCAAAATAGAGCATTTATGATGTTAGGTGAAATCTTTTTATAATTATTATTTTAAGAGTCATATGTATCTATCTTGACTCCTAATTATTAAATTTTGAGATATAATTCAATTTAGATTCTCAATTTTGATGTAAGTCCAATTAAATTATTATATACAATCAAAAATTTAAAAAATATTAATTTAGTTATAAATATCAAATTTTATATTAAACTGTTTGAAATCAAACATGTTAGTTTAATAAAAAAAATTATTAATTTATAAATAATTATAAAAAAAAATTAGAAATTAGAAAAGACTATGATAATTTAGTTAAATAATAATATGTGTTAAAAAAACTAGTATACATAGACATATACATATACGCACACACACATGCATGTATATGGGAGTTGAGGGGTCAATGTTTAGGTTAATATAAGAATTGATTAAAGAGAAAATAAATTATTTTTAGAGGTGCCACATCGTTAAAACTTAGGATCTCATTAGTATATTTTAAATTTTTAGAAGTGTCCTACCTATATTTTTAAAACTCAACCTAGCCTAATAGGTCGACCTAAGACCAAAACTAGTCTGGGTTTAAGAAAAACTTAGGTGACTAAGTCAAAAAAACTCTAGTTGACTCAATAACTCGATTGACCTAGCAAGATCTGGTTGCAACTCGTTTACCATTTATTTTATAAAACAAATAACATTGTTTTGTTTATTAAAAAATATATATTAAGGGTCGATATAGATTGACTCAATGATCCAATTAATACTTGTAACTTGGATTTTGGGTCAGGTTTAAAAACTATAGCCCTTCCCCCAACAAAATCCATGATAATTCACAACTCTCAACGGACTTTAATAAATTGTTAATCTTGATTACATTAGTCATCTTATTCAATTAATGCTAATACTTGTAAATCTCGTCAAGCATTCATGATTATAACTTATGTTAACAACAAATCAAGTTCCTTTCATAGCTCAGGTGTCGGTTATACCATACATTATGGGCTATGAAAGTGCCAAGCATTTGTTGTACCAAGTGTTATACAACATAAATCAAGATTAGTCATTTAACAAGCAAAGTATTAAAGAGTGAACAAGATAACAAATATAAAACATGTTAGTATCAAACATTAAGGTCCATATTAAGTTTACATTATACTTATTCTTACACCATTAGTGTAACCTTTTCACCTTGACATAATTAACTTAGCTAGACATAATGAAAGAAAGCAAAATAGATAAACAAAATAAGAACATAAAAGTTAACTAAGTAAAGGAAAGGAAATGAAAGGCATAAACTTAATATTAATGAAAGCAAAGCATAAACATTACAAAAAATACAAAGAGAGAAAGGAAGAGCATGATCTTGATCTGGAAACCAAGATGCCTAAATGCATGGCAAATGTCTCCTTTTATAGGCCAAAATTGGGAACTATTGATTTGATGACTAATTGATAAGTGGGTGGCCAACTTTTGACTTGGTGATAATCCTTATCTTCTCTTGTCTGCCCAAAACGTCATTGATAACGTCAAAATTGGAGCCAGTTGTAAACATGAAAGTTGTAGGCAATTGTCTCAGCTTTCTTGTGTAAAACATTCAGCTCATTTGGACTTCTAGAACTCCATATATGGCCAAAATATTGAACAGTGCTCGGGCTGGAGGACAGATTCGGGCTTCTTTGTTGTTGCTACAATTTGGACTTGAAAATGGCCTTTTTAGATCTTGGGCTCCATATGAAAGTTGTAGGCCTATGTCTTACCTTTCCATCCATATAAATTGGACCTAAATCTGAGATATATAGCTCTAGATATGACCCAATTACCATATAAATTGGACCTAAATCTAAGATATATAGCTCCATATATGACCCAATTACCGAACAGTGTTCCAGTTTGGATTGCACCGACATCTCTTTTCTAAGTTTGGCCATCTCTTTATCCTTGCAATTTAAGTTCTTAAAGTCATCAATCAATCCTTTCATTTATGTGATAGGCCTGCATTTAAAATGAACATTTACCACAAATTAAAGGTATCTTATATTATTAGATATATTATTATAAAACATGCTTTAGTTAAGGAGTTATTGATACTTCAAGTGCAAAATGATGATATAAAACCATGATAAAAATGCACTTTTAAGTACTAATCACACCCCCCAACCAGCTTATTACTAGTCCCTAGTAATCAAAGCGTTAAATAGAAAAACAATTTGCAAATTCCACAAAGCAAGGTATTCATCATTTAACTTCCATTAATCTATCCATATAAACAAACTCTCATTAAATTTATATATCTGCTCAATACCTCTTAACAAGATATTAATAAACCTTTCTTTTGTGCTCAATGTATCAACACATAATTATGGGGCTTTTCTTGGAAGAAAACAAAATTTTTATTCTAGTGTTTAAGGTTAACTTCCTTGGGTTGGGATTATTATTTTTGTCTTTTTTTTTTCTTCTTCTTTTTTTTTCTCTTTTTTTTTTAAATATATATACATATAATTTTAAAACAGCATGCATCTTTAACCCATGTAACGAGCTTTCAGCTAATGACTCCCAGACCAGTTGGTCTTAGGGCATTAGGTGTTAAGACACCCCTACGAGCTTAGTAACTCGGGTTGCAGATACTGATATGTAGATAGTGCAATGTTTGATTCCCTTAAGCTTTTCTCCTTAACCCATGTAACAAGCGTTGGGCCAATAGCTCTCAAGTCAGTTGACTTTAGGGTATTAGGTGTTAAAACACCCCTTCAGGCTTAATTGCTTAGGTTAGGGAGGCTACGAAACCAAACTTATCTACATTTTTATTATCATCATTTTTTTTTCTTTTTTTCTTTTTTTTTCTTTTTTTTTCATGTTTTTTTTTCTTAATTATATACAATCTATTTCCCTTAGTTGTTACCTTTAACAAAAGAACATATATAATGTAATAATCCAATATGCAACCCACAATTATATGTTAAAGTGTGTGTGTGTAAATTAAGGTTTAAGAATACATGTTAAATAAGTATATGAGTAGAATTAAGTGATAACAATGCGAGAGTTTGTAAACCTGAATATTTCAAGAAGTATTATAATAGACCTTGTTAAGAATGGTTACTAAGATGCGTCTCAAGAGTCACTTTAACAAAAGAGCTCCTTTACTCTGTCATCCTAGTAACAAAAATTATGCACATGCTTTATGAAATGAAAAACAATTTTTTTTTTATCAACTACTACCCTCTCCCCCCAACCAAAACGAGACATTGTCCTCAATGTTCTAAGGTAGAAAGATAGAGTATAGAAGATATCACCTGAAATAACGAACACTGACAAAACCTGAAACACACTAAAACAAAAATAAGAAATAACAAAACACAATAATAAAACCAAAAGACAAAAATTCACAAATCAAGGCTCAAATCCAATCTAAGCTTTTTACGGCTTCCCTTAGATGACCAATTGATACGACTCATGGAAGGATCAATCACAGAAATGAAAGATTGTAGTTGGTCAATCAATTGTTCAGCAGTAGTAGCAGAGATTATGATTTGTCGTGCAGAAGATGTTAGAAATTCCTGTTCCACAGCATGATCAATAAAAGACAACAACTTATCATAATAACCATTAACATTTAACAAACCTATGGGTTTATGGTGAATGTGCAATTGAGCCCAAGAGGAAATATGAAAGATCTCTTCCAATGTGCCTAGACCACCTGGTAAAGCAATGAAGGCATCAGCATGGTTAAACATTGCATTCATTCGAGCTGACATTGTGGAGACCTGAAGTTCCTCTCCAATTGTTTTTTCAATGATGTCCCCTTGTGCTAAAGCTTCGGGGACGACCCCCAAAACTTGACTACCTCCTAAAAATGCAGCTATTGACACACCTCCCATTAACCCAAGACTGCCTCCCCCATACACTAAATGAATCTTTCTCTCAGCTAGGACTTGACCAAGATGATTTGCTGATTCTAAAAACTCCTTTTCTTTCCCAGGACTAGATCCACCAAAAACACAAATATTTCTTATATGATGACTTGAGGAACTTGCCATTTCTACACACTTCTATAATTTTTGAATGTATGGGTTGAGTAGAAATGAAAGGAAGGAAGAGAGGGTTTTATAGATGAGAAATTAGAAAGGCAATCATAACACCTATATGTAGGCCAGCTGGAGTCTCACACTCTCTCTCTCTCTCTTTTTATTTATTTACTTTTGAAAAAGCATGTGTATGTACAGGTAGTTGTGATTGTGGCTCATATCTTCCCTTGGTTTTACGTCCAAGAACGGCTTAAACGCCCTCTATGGGTCGGGGATAGGCTTCCCATCCAGTTTTCTTAAAAACTGGCAAACAGGGTCTTTTTTAGTCAGATTCCCAAGACTAAGTCGATCATGTTCTTTATGAAATAGTAGCCATAAATCATGAATTGCACGATGCACATCTCCACTAGGATGCGTCTCAAGAGTCAATAAAAGATTATCTAAAGACTCCTTACTCAGGCCATCCTTAATGAATTGTATTTTATCTTCACGGTTTATAGATACCATTCCTAAAGAACGACATTGTGTATTACAAGTCCATCTAGCACATCGATGACATACTTCTAGTCGTTTTGCACGACACTTCTTTGCAAAAGTGCTTTTACCTGTTCCAAGCATGTGTAAAATGAAGAAGTTAGAGAACTCACCTGATAATCGGACCTTTGCTTCAATCAACCAGCGAATATCTTCAGGAATTCCATGATTCATTAACAATCTCAATCTTGCACATCTAGCATGGTAAATTTTTGTAATCGCATTCTGAGGCAGAGCGGGAAAATACTTTTTCAATTTTTCAAGATTAGTGTCCATTTTCATATGAGAATTGGAAGAGAGATTCAAAGAATTGCACAAATATATACTCAAATATCAGTTATTGTGGGAAACTGAAAGAACCGATTTAAGTCACGGAATACCGTTGTCCGCCATTTGACCGGGGTGAGAGAAACTAGCAAAAATCACAAAAACAATGTGAGAAAAAAAAAATCAACCTTTATCTACAAGATCATTCCAACCAGTTGATTCATTTTCACTAGGAAAATTATCAAAGTAAGCTTTCAAACGATGTCCATTTTCCTTAAAAACATTGTCATTCATTGAATTCTCAATATCACAGGCCCCATAAGGATTGTTCCATCTTAATCTTAGCTCTTTAGGAAATGCATAGAGTTGAGAATTATAAAACAAAACTTTTTAACAATTTTCATAAGTTTTGCAGAATGCATGCATGTCCTTGAACATGGTAGGCCAATAAAATCCATTTTGAAAGATTTTTGTAGCTGTCTTTTTTGACGAGAAATAACTTCCACATGCTTCAGAATGACAAAGTTTAATGACACTACTTACCTCATTGTCGGGAATAAATCTTTGAAATATTTGATTGGGACAATATTTGAATAAGTTAGGGTCATCACAATAAAAATTCTTCACTTCGTTCAAAAACTTTTCTTTGTCTTGAGTACTCCAATCAGCTGGCAAATCTCCTAAAGCAAGAAAATTGATATTTTTATCATACCAAGGCATTGGATTAAGAGAAAGTAAGGTTTTGTTAGGAAAGTAATCATCGATTGGTGTGATGTAAGATGTCAAATCTGTTGTCATTGTTGACAAAAGATTCGCATCAACATTTTTGGTGCTTGTTTCATCCGTGATTTCTTCCTTAGAATAAATCATTTGCAAATCTTTAGATTCATCTAACTCATTTTTACTTAAAGTAGATTCAAGTTGATCATAAACTAATTCGTCAATATGATCTACTTCTTGTAAATCATTATCATCTCTAGGTTGCTTGCAAATGTTGAAAATATTCATCTCCAATGTCATGTTTCCAAATGATAGCTTCATCAGTCCATTCCTACAATTAATCAATGCGTTAGAGGTTGCAAGAAACGGACGTCCTAAAATAACAGGAAATGAATTACATGCTTCAACAGGTTCTGTGTCTAAGACAATAAAATCCACAGGATAAATGAATTTATCGACTTGTACTAACACATCTTCAACTATTCCTCTAGGCACTTTTATAGATCTATCGGCAAGTAAAAGAGTTATAGAAGTTGGTTTTAACTCACCTAGATTGAGACTTTGAAAAACTGAATATGGAAGTAAATTCACACTAGCACCAAGATCAAGTAAGGCTCTTTCAATTTTTTGTTCTCCAATAAAGCAAGAAATTGTAGGACAACCAGGGTCTTTATATTTCAAAGCATTATTGTTCTGAAGAATAGCACTTACTTGTTCGGCTAGAAAGGCTTTCTTTTTCACATTCAGTTTCCTCTTCACAGTGCATAGATCTTTAAAAAATTTAGCATAGAAAGGAACCTGTTTAATAGCATCCAGCAAAGGTATATTGATCTTTACCTGTTTGAAAATTTCAAAAATTTCAGAGTTGTGATTGACTTTCCTTTGTTTGGTCATGGCTTGAGGAAATGGAAGTGCTAGCGGAGAATCAGTCTTTTCTTTGCAATTTTCAGATTCAACCCCTTCCTTACCCTCAGAGATTGACTCATCATCTTTCTCATAAGGTTCAAGAATGGGTTTTTCAATAACCTTACCACTGCGCAAAGTAGTGACTGATTTTGCTTGATCCATGTATTGTCTTCCGGAACTACTTGCATTTGCATTGTATTGCCCCTTGGGATTTTGTGGTGGTTGAGATGGAAACTAAGAGCAGATGTTAATTTAGCAAGAGTATTTTTAAAATCTATCATGTTTTGAGCAAGTTGAGTATTGATTGTCTCTTGCTTTTCAATGAATACATGCAATGTTTCCTCAAGATTTCTTCTAAGAGGTGGAGCATAAAGAGGTGCATATCCATGAGAATTTTGGAAATTGTGGTGTGCTTGAAATGGTGGTTGTGAAGATTGTGCATTGTTGTTCTCACTCTTCCAATTGAAATTTGGGTGATTTCTCTAACCAGGGTTGTATGTTTGGGAGTATGGGTTGTGGTTGGCCCTTTGGAAACTGTTTAAAGCATGGGCTTGTTCATGGAGACATTCCTTAAAAAAAGGCAAGGTTGGACAGTTACTGGTTGAGTGTTCATTTGTTTCACAGATTTGACACACAATGTTTTCAACAGATTTTAATTGACCACTCTTTTTCAATTCTAGTGCCTCGACTTTTCTAGCTAAAGATACAAACTTAGCTTGAAGGTCATGATCTTCCCTAAGGTTGTACATACCTCCACTAGATGTTTGAGGTTGAGTTTTACTCGGTGCCTCATAAATACCTGCAGTGTCCCAATTTTGAGCATTTTCAGCTAACAAGTCTACGTACTCCATTGCTTCATCAGGGTCTTTATCTTCAAAAGTTCCATTACACATCAATTCAACCATTTGCCTATCTTTAGGTGTTAACCCTTCATAGAAATGTGAAACCAATCTCCATGTTTCAAAACCATGATGAGGGCAAGTACTAAGCAAGTCTCGATACCTATCCCAACATTGGTAAAATGTTTCTCCTGGTTTTTGAGTGAAAGTAGTGATTTGTCTTTTGAAAGAGTTTGTTCTATGAGATGGGAAAAATTTCTTTAAAAATTATTGTTGCATTTCATCCCAAGCACGAATGGATCCTGGTCTTAAATTTTGTAGCCATGTTTTAGCTTTATCTTTTAATGAAAAAGGAAAAAGCTTTAATCTGATGGTGTTCATGCTACAATTTAAATTATTATATGTGTTGCACACCTCCTCAAATTCCCTTAAATGCAAGTATGGATTTTCCAATTCCAAACCATGAAAAGATGGTAAAAGTTGAATAATACCTGGCTTAAAATTAAAATGAGATGCATCGGGAGGAAAAACTATACATGATGGTGCACTTGTTCTTGTGGGATTCATGTGGTCTCTAAGTGTTCTAGCACGGTTATTCTCATTATTTTCATTATGCAATGATTGATTATCTTCTTCAGCCATATTTTCTGAAAATGATGAGGATATCCTACAAAGTCTACCACTTGATGTACGTGACCACACTCTCATGCACGTGTAGGAATAGAATAAATGAAAAAAGAAAACAAAAGAAGAAGAAATAAGAGACAAGAAACAAAGTTATATACAAGAAAAGTGAAAAGAAAAAGAAAAGAAAATAAATATTATAATTTATACAAGGACTTACCTCCCCGGCAACGGCGCCAAAAACTTGACACGACTAAAAGATTGATGTCTTCTCCCAAGTGCAGGAGTGTCGAAGTAATAAATAACCCGGCAAGACCGGGGTCAAATTATAAATAACAATAACAACAACAACAACAACAACAACAACAACAACAACAACAACAACAACAACAACAACAACAACAACAACAACAACAACAACAACAACAACAACAACAACAACAACAACAACAACAACAACAACAACAACAACAACAACAACAACAACAACAACAACAACAATAATAATAATAATAATAATAATAATAATAATAATAATAAAGATAGAGAAGAAGAAGAAGATGATGATGATGAGAGCTTGGAGATCAAATATTAATGTAAGGATTAAGCAATAATAATAACAAATGTCAAGGTTAGAGGTTCCACTAATGGTATATCAAACAAGTATAGTATAAACTCTTATTATTGAATTGGAAACCATACACAAAGGAGGTTCCAATCAGATTATATATTGTTAACATGATTACATTAGTCATCTTATTCAATTAATGCTAATACTTGTAAATCTCGTCAAGCATTCATGATTATAACTTATGTTAACAACAAATCAAGTTCCTTTCATAGCTCAGGTGTCGGTTATACCATACATTATGGGCTATGAAAGTGCCAAGCATTTGTTGTACCAAGTGTTATACAACATAAATCAAGATTAGTCATTTAACAAGCAAAGTATTAAAGAGTGAACAAGATAACAAATATAAAACATGTTAGTATCAAACATTAAAGTCCATATTAAGTTTACATTATACTTATTCTTACACCATTAGTGTAACCTTTTCACCTTGACATAATTAACTTAGCTAGACATAATGAAAGAAAGCAAAATAAATAAACAAAATAAGAACATAAAAGTTAACTAAGTAAATGAAAGGAAATGAAAGGCATAAACTTGATATTAATGAAAGCAAAGCATAAATATTACAAAAAATACAAAGAGAGAAAGGAAGAGCATGATCTTGATCTGGAAACCAAGATGCCTAAATGCATGGCAAATGCCTCCTTTTATAGGCCAAAATTGGGAACTATTGATTTGATGACTAATTGATAAGTGGGTGGCCAACTTTTGACTTGGTGACAATCCTTATCTTCTCTTGTCTGCCCAAAACGTCATTGATAACGTCAAAACTGGAGCCAGTTGCAAACATGAAAGTTGTAGGCAATTGTCTCAGCTTTCTTGTGTAAACAATTCAGCTCATTTGGACTTCTAGAACTCCAGATATGGCCAAAATACCGAACAGTGCTCGGGCTGGAAGACAGATTCGGGCTTCTTTGTTGTTGCTACAATTTGGACTTGAAAATGGCCTTTTTAGATCTTGGGCTCCATATGAAAGTTGTAGGCCTATGTCTTACCTTTTCATCAAGTTGTAGGCCTATGTCTTACCTTTCCATCCATATAAATTGGACCTAAATCTGAGATTTGTAGCTCCAGATATGACCCAATTACCGAACAGTGTTCCGGTTTGGAGTGCACCGACATCTCTTTTGTAAGTTTGGCCATCTCTTTATCCTTGCAATTTAAGTTCTTCAAGTCATCAATCAATCCTTTCATTTATGTGATAGGCCTGCATTAAAAATAGACATTTACCACAAATTATAGGTATCTTATATTATTAGATATATTATTATAAAACATACTTTGGTTAAGGAGTTATTGATACGTCAAGTGCAAAATGATGATATAAAACCATGATAAAAATACACTTTTAAGTACTAATCAATAACAATGCGAGAGTTTGTAAATCTAAATATTTGAAGAAGTATTTTGATAGACTTTGTTATGAATATTACAAATAACCATTGAAAAATATTAACCATAGTCAATAAAATTCCTCTTTACTCTGTCATGTTAATAACAATAGTTTGCAAATGGTTTATGAAAAAGAAAATACAGTTAGTTTTTTTTTAATATCAATTACTACCCTCTCTCCCCAACCAAAATAAGATATTGTCCTCAATGTTTTAAGGTAAAAAGATAGAGTATAGAAGACATTACTTGAAACACATTTATAAAAAATATAAGAAATAATAAAATAAAATAATATACTATTAAGAAAACCAAAAGACACAAGGATTCACAAACAAAGGCTCAAATCCAATCTAAACTTTTTATGGCTTTCTTTAGTTAACCAATTTATGCGACTCATAGAGGGATCAATTACAAGAGTGAAAGATTATAGTTGGTCAATCAACTATTGAACAGTAGTAGCAGAGATTATGATTTGTCATGCCGCAGATGTTAGAAATTCCTGTTCCACAGAATGATCAAGAAAAGACAATAATTTATCATAAAAATCATTAACATTTAACAAACCTATGAGTTTATGGTGAATGTACAGTTGGGCCCAAAAGGTAATATGAAAGATCTCTTTCAATGTGCCTAGATAACCTGGTAAGGTAATGAAGACATCAACGTGTTTAAACATTGCATTCATTCAATCAAACATTATGGAGACCTGTAGTTCCTCTTAAATTGTTTTTCCAATGATGTTCCCTTGTGCTAAACCTTCAGGAATAACCCCCAAAACTTGACTACCTCCTAAAAATGCAGTTATTGACACTCACCCCATTAACCCAAGGCTACCTTCCATATACATTAAATGAAACTTTCTCTCAACTAGTACCTGACCAAGATGATTTGTTGATTCTAAAAAATCTATTTTCTTCCCAGGACTGGATCCACCATAGACACAAATGTTTCTTATATGATGACTTGAGGAATCTGCCATTTCTACTCACTTTTATATCTGTTTAATGTATAGGTTGAGTATAAATGAAGGGAAGAGAAGATTTTATAGATGAGAACTTAAAAATGAAGTCATACTACCTATATATAGGTCAATTGGAGTCTTAGACACATATACTCTCTTTATTTTATTTTATTTTTATTTATTATTAATTTGATTAATTTTTTATTTTTTTGAAAAAGCATGTGTATGTATAAGTAGTTGTGATTGTGGCTCACATGTTCCCTTAGTTTACATCCAAGAATGGCTTAAACGCCCTCTATAGGTCGGGGATAGACTTTCCATCCAATTTTCTTAAAAATCAGCAAACAAGGTCTTTTTCAGTCAGATTCCCAAGACTAAGTCAATCATGTGCTTTATGGAAATGTGGCCATAAATCATGAATTGCATGATGCACATCTCCACTATGATGCATCTCAAGAGTCAATAGAAGATTATCTAAAAATCCCTTACTCAGGCCATCCTTAATGAATTTTATTTTCACAGTTTACAGATACCATTCCTAAAGAACAATATGTTGCATTACAAGTCCATCTGGCATATCTGTGACAGACTTTTCAGTTGTTTTGCACGACGTTTCTTTGCAAAAGTGCTTTTACCTATTCTAGGCATATGTGAAATGAAGGAATTAGAGGACTCACTTGATAATCGAATTTTTGCTTCAATTAGCCAGCAAATATCTTTAGGAATTTCATGATTCATTAACAATCTCAATCTTACACATCTAGCACGGTAAAATTTTGTAATCGCATTCTAAGGCAGAGCGGGAAAATACTTTTTTAATTTTTTAAGAGTGGTGTCCATTTTCAAATGAGAATTGGAAGAGAGATTCAAATAAAGGTAAAGATTTGCACAAATATATACCTAGATACCAGTTATTATGGGAAACTAAAAGAACTGACTTAAGTCACGGAGTGTCATTATTTGTCATTTGACTAGGATGAGAGAAACTAGTAAAACAAAAATCACAGAAAAAAAATACAAAAACAATGTGAGGAAAAAAATCAATCTTTATATATAGGATTATCCAATTCAATAGAGTTATTTTCAATTGAAAAATTGTCAAAGTAAAATTTCAAACAATGTTCATTTACCTTGAAAACATTTTCATTCTTTGGATTTTCGATATCACAGGCCCTATATGGATACACATGTTTCACAATAAACAGACTGCTCCATCTTGATCTTAGTTTTCTAGGAAATAAATGGAGTTTAGAATCATAAAGCAAGACTTTTTGACCAACATTGAATGTTTTTCTCAGTATTTTCTTGTCATGAAGCTCTTTGACTCTTGCTTTTATGAATTCTTGAATTTTCATATGCATTATTTCTTATTTCCTCAAACTCATTTATTTGAGAATGTGAGTATGCTTATTTTTCTTTATTTGCTATTGTGTACACTAAGTTAAAGATACCAATGTTTGCATGATAGGTCCTTCAAGTGTGATGAATCGAGCCTAATTATTGTTATTATTATTATTTTTATTTTAAAGGTTTTATGTTTTGTTTTGCTTGAGGACTAGCAAGACTAGTCTATAAGGTAATGATTGTGCATCAAAAGTGTCATTAAGTCTCTTATTTTACATATGTATTTATTGTTTTTATTTGGTTGTTTTTATAATAATTGATGTGTTTTTTAGTAATGAAGTTTGTTTTAATGTTTCGATAGGTTTTTGGAGCTTAAATGAATTAATTCAGAAAATTCAACATCGGAATTCAGAACAAAGAATTGAAGAGACATTTAGTTGAACATTGAAGCAAATCTTGGTTCAAATAAGTGCTCCAAATTTGTCCCAAAAATCAATTCTATTCCAATTCTAGAAAAGAATATCATATGATTTATTTCAAGCCCAAACTTGCCTTATGTTGTGTGCAAACTTCAACCATTAAACACTCAAGGTTTCAATGTCAATCTTAGCCCAAATAATAAGTACATTTGTATACTTATTTGATGCTAAAATCAGCCCCAAAATCAGCCCCAAATCAACCCTAAATCAACCCCAAATCAACCCAAACACAATCCATGATCTTACATGTCCACACAACAAATAACAATTGATTTATTTTGGGTAATCCATTGATCCAAGAAGGCAAGCACATGGATGGAAAGCTGGAGGGGATATTTTAACATTATTTTGGGTCAAAAAGAAGAAGGAGACACCTCATAAATGAGGAAGAAAAACGTGCACCAAAGTAGTTGTAAAGCTGTCTTGATTTGATTTTTCAGAACACCTTTCGGTGTTTTGCCCATAACTTTTGACTCAGGTGTCCAAATGAGCTGTTCTTTAATGATCTGGAAAGGTGACAGAATTTCCTATAAATATGTCTCTAATAGACTTCGCGAAAAAAAGCTTCTAAGAGGGTCGAATGGCTGTCCAAAGTTAGAGTCAGATTTGTGTCCGAATTTTTTCTGAAATTGTATTGTGTTCTTCTTTATAGATTTCGGTTCTTTAGTTTGTAAAACTTATTTTTTCAGTTGGATTCAAGTTCTTTCATGTTTATTGAAGTGTTTTTATATTCTTGGATCCAAATCAAGGATAATGGTGATTGAGGTGAGTTCTTCCTTGAAAACATTGCCATTCTTTGGATTCTCGATGTCATAGGCCCCATATGGATACACATGTTTCACAATAAAAGGACCACTCCATCTTGATCTTAATTTTCCAGGAAATAAATGCAGTCGAGAATTATAAAGCAAGACTTTTTGACCAACATTGAAGGTTTTTCTATGTATTTTCTTGTCATGAAATTCTTTTATTCTTGCTTTATGAGTTCTTGAATTTTCATATGCATCATTTCTTATTTCCTCAAGCTCATTTATTTGTAATTTTCGCAGTTGACTAGCATCATCCAGATTTGAATTGAAAGCTTTAATAGCCCAATAATCTTCATGTTCAAGTTCCACAAGTAAGCGACAAGGTTTTCTATAAACTAGTCTATAAGGTAACATACCTAATAATGTTTTGTAAGCAGTTCAATAAGCCCAAAGTTCATCATTAAGTCTTAAAGACCAGTCTTTCCTATTAGGGTTCACTGTTTTCTTCGAGATCTATTTGATCTCCCCATTAACAAGCTCTACTTGTCTACTTGTCTGGGGTAATAAGGGGTGGTAACTTAAATGAAGGTAAAGTTGGAAAATCATTGATTGAGTATTCATTTGTTTTATAATTTGACACACAATGTCTTGAATAGATTTTAAATGACCACTCTTTTTAAATTCTAGTGCCTCGACTTTTTTAGCTAAAAATGCAAACTTGGCTTAGAGGTCAGGATCTTCCCTAAGGTTGTACATATCTCTACTAGATGTATGAGGTTGAGTTTAACTGGTGCCTCATTAGTGTTTGTAGTGTCCCAATTATGAGCATTTTCAGTTAACAAGTCTAAGTACTCCATTACTTTATCAGGGTCTTTATCTTCAAAAGTTCCATTACACATCAATTCAACCATTTGCCTATCTCTAGGTGTTAACCTTTCATAAAAATATGAAACCAATCTCCATGTTTCAAAGTCATGATAAGGGCAAGTATTAAGCAAGTCTCGATATCTATCCCAATATTAGTAAAAATTTTCTCCTGGTTTTTTAGTGAAAGTGGTGATTTGTCTTTTGAAAGAGTTTGTTCTATGAAAAGGGAAAAACTTCTAGAAAAACTATTATTGCATTTAATCCCAAACACGAATGGATCTAGATTTTAAATTTTGTAGCCATATTTTAGCTTTATCCTTCAATGAAAAAGGAAAAAGCTTTAATCTAATGATGTTCATGTTACCATTTGAGTCATTATATATGTTGCAGACCTCTTTAAATTCCCTTAAATGCAAGCATGGATTTTCTAAATTTAAGCCATGGAAAGAAGGTAAAAATTGAATAATGTCTGGCAAATATATTGGGGGGGGAAACTATGCATGATTGTGTACTTGTTCTTTGTAGCCATATTTTAGCTTTATCCTTTAATGAAAAAGGAAAAAGCTTTAATCTGATGATGTTCATATTACAATTTGAGTCATTATAAGTGTTGCAGACCTCCTTAAATTCCCTTAAATGCAAGCATGAATTTTCTAAATCTAAACCATGAAAAGAAGGTAAAAATTGAATAATGTCTAACTTAAAATTAAAATGAAATATATTGGGGGGGAAACTATGCATGATTGTGTACTTGTTCTTTGTAGCCATATTTTAGCTTTATCCTTTAATGAAAAAGAAAAAAAGCTTTAATTTGATGATGTTCATGTTACAATTTGAGTTATTATAAGTGTTGCAGACCTCCTCAAATTCCCTTAAATGCAAACATGGATTTTCTAAATGTAAGCCATGAAAAGAAGGTAAAAATTGAATAATGTTTAGCTTAAAATTAAAATGAAATGCATTAGGGGGAAAAACTATACATGATTGTGTACTTGTTCTTGTGGGATTTATATGTGGTCTCTAAGTTTTCTAACACGATTATTCTCATTATTATCATTATGAAGGGATTGATTATCTTCTTTGATCATATTTTCATAAAATGATGAGAATACCTTACAAAGTCTATTACTTAATGTATATAACCACACTCTCACGCACGTGGAGGAATAGAATAAAAGGAAGAAGAAAACACAAGTAGAAAAAACAAAACAAAACAAAAGAAACAAAGTTAGATATAAGAAAAGTGAAAATAGAAAATAAAATAAATACTATAATTTGTACAAAAATTTACCTCCCTAGCAATGGCACCAAAAACTTGCCACAACTAAAAGATTGATGTCTTCTCCCAAATACAGATGTCAAAGTAATAAATAACCTAGCAAGACTGGAGTTGGACCATAGGGATGTTAGTTATATAAATTATAAATAACAACAACAATAACAACAACAACAACAACAAAAACAAAAACAACAACAACAATAATAATAATAGAAGAAGAAGAAGAAGAAGAAGTTGATGAGAACTTTGAGATGGAAGATCAATGTACGGATTAAACAATGATAACTGATTGTGCATCAAAAGTGTCATTAAGTCTCTTATTTTACATATGTATTTATTGTTTTTATTTGGTTTTTTTTATAATAATTGATGTATTTTTTAGTAATGAAGTTTGTTTTAATGTTTCGATAGGTTTTTGGAGCTTAAATGAATTAATTCAGAAAATTCAACGTCGGAATTCAGAACAAAGAATTGAAGAGACATTTAGTTGAAGATTGAAGCAAATCTTGGTTCAAATAAGTGCTCCAAATTTATCCCAAAAATCAATTCTATTCCAATTCTAGAAAAGAATATCATATGATTTATTTCAAGCCCAAACTTGCCTTATGTTGTGTGCAAACTTCAACCATTAAACACTCAAGGTTTCAATGTCAATCTTAGCCCAAATAATAAGTACATTTGTATACTTATTTGATGCTCAAATTCAGCCCTAAATCAGCCCCAAATCAGCCCTAAATCAACCCCAAATCAGCCCTAAATCAACCCCAAATAACAATCCATGATCTTACATGTCCACACAACAAATAACAATTGATTTATTTTGGGTAATCCATTGATCCAAGAAGGCAAGCACATGGATGGAAAGCTGGAGGGGATATTTTAACATTATTTTGGGTCAAAAAGAAGAAGGAGACACCTCATAAATGAGGAAGAAAAACGTGCACCAAAGTAGTTGTAAAGTTGTCTTGATTTGATTTTTCAGAACACCTTTCGGTCTTTTGCCCATAACTTTTGACTCAGGTGTCCAAATGAGCTGTTCTTTAATGATCTTGAAAGGTGACAGAATTGCCTATAAATATATCTCTAATAGACTTCTCCAAAAAAAGCTTCTAAGAGGGTCGAATTTCTGTCTAAAGTTAGAGTCAGATTTGTGTCCGAATTTTTTCTGAAATTGTATTGTGTTCTTCTTTATAGATTTCGGTTCTTTAGTTTGTAAAACTTATTATTTCAGTTGGATTCAAGTTCTTTCATGTTTATTGAAGTGTTCTTATATATAATCATGGTTGGCTAAACTCTTTCTTGGATCCAAATCAAGGATAATGGTGATTGAGGTGAGTTCTTTAGGATATGAATGAATCTTAATGTTTATCTTCTTATTTTCTTCATGAATGATTTATTATTGTTTATCTTCTTATTTTCTTCATGAATGATTTATTATTATAAAGAAATTTTAGAAATCATTTAGGTGATGTTATAATCTTGAATTTTTATGCACAAACTTTAGTTTTGGTATAGAGATTGCTTGATTCAATGTCTTACTTAATATGAAAGTACTTGTTCATTCTTAAGCAATAATCAATCTTCATCTTTCTAATCTTCATTGTAATAGCTTCCGATCTAATATCACCATCGTTGATATTAGGTTGAGTTATCTTATATATGTTGAAGAAATCACCAATACATCACCATTAAAATTGATTTGGACCAAGACTTACTTTTTCTTGTCATTTAAAATCTATTTACATTTTTTTTTTTTTATCTTTAAAAACAAATCCATCAATTATTTTCAACCAAGTTATTGTTAATTTAATTTCTCTTGAGTTTTTTTTGTTACTTAGCTTAATTTCCAGATCTAGATCTCTATGGATATGACCTCGATCTTACCGAGTTAATTGCTACATCGCACATTCGTGCACTTGCGAGTTAAAACAAGTCGATCATAAAAAGCGGTCAAGCAATTTTGGCGCCGTTGCCGGGGAGCTAGCAAGCAAAGGTAACAAATTTAGATTTGATTATTGGAAAACTAAAAAAAAAATCATATAAAAAAAATTTAATTGGCTGGTTTTACCGCCTCAAAAAAAAATTAAAAAACAAATCAAGTGGCTGGTTTTACCGCCTAAAAAAAATTTGACCTTAACGTTTCGGATATTGGACTGTGGACTGGACTATTAATTGTTGGATTTTGGTTGGTTCAACCGTTTTTCTTTTATTGTCTATTCTTATTAGTTGCTAATATTTTTCTTGTTTATTTCATTTTATTTGGTTGATATTGTTTTTATTTATTGTCTAAAGTGCTTGGCCGGTATTACCGCCTTTTTTATTCATGCTTGTTATAATTATCTTTTAATGTTTATTGTTGTTATTTTTCTTATATTTATTGTCTAAAGTGCTTGGCTGGTATTACCGCCTTTTTTATTCAAGCTTGTTATAATTATCTTTTAATGTTTATTGTTGTTATTTTTCTTATATTTATTGTCTAAAGTGCTTGGCTGGTATTACCGCCTTTTTTATTCAAGCTTGTTATAATTATCTTTTAATGTTTATTGTTGTTATTTTTCTTATATTTATTGTCTAAAGTGCTTGGCTGGTATTACCGCCTTTTTTATTCAAGCTTGTTATAATTATCTTTTAATGTTTATTGTTGTTATTTTTCTTATATTTATTGTCTAAAGTGCTTGGTCGGTATTACCGCCTCTTGTTTATTTCAATTTATTCTGTTGTTTTGTTATGATTATTTTTCTTATATTTATTGTTTGAAGTGCTTGGCCGGTATTACCGCCTTTTTATTCAAGCTTCTTATAATTATCTTTTAATGTTTATTGTTGTTAATAGTGCTTATTAATTGGAGAGTGAATTTCTTAATTTGTTGTATTTTTTTTTTTGAGCTATTACTTTTATTTGCAATTTTTTTTCTTTTCTTTCCTTTCTTTTCATATTCATATAATTGTTATATTATTATTATTATTATTATTATTTTATCATGGCTAATGTTGAAGATGTAGAGGGTGAAGAGAGTGTTCAAGGTAATGGACCTCCACAATTCAATGATCAACCTAATTTTTGAACTCTTAGAGAGTATCTTCACCCGGCTAGACAAAGTACACCTTCGTGTATTATCTTACCTCTTAACCAACAAGCTTTCAATTTGAAACCGGGCATGATTCAACTTCTTCCCACATTTCATGGTATGGATTCTGAAAATCCATACATACACATTAAAGACTTTGAAGAGGTATGTAATACTTTTATTGATAGAACATGCACCGAGGAAACCATTCGGCTTAAATTGTTCCCATTCTCTCTAAAGGATAAAGCCAAGCTTTGGCTAAACTCCTTGCGTCCTAGGTCTATAGGTACATGGAGAGAAATGCAAGCTGAATTTTTGAAAAAATACTTCCCCACTCATAGGACAGCAGCTTTACAACGTCAAATGATGAATTTTTCTTGTAGTCCAAATGAGTCATTTCACCAAGCTTGGGAAAGTTTCAAAGACTTGTTAAATGCATGCCCTCATCATGGTTTTGAGATGTGGAGGTTAGTGAGTTTCTTTTATGACTCTCTTACCGCAGATTTTAAAAAGCTAGTGTCAACCATGTGTAATGGTGAGTTTTATGACAAAGAACCAAGTGAGGCCTTTGATTTTTTTGATCAATTGGCTGAAAACACAAAGCAATGGGAGACTTCTCTCCCAGTTCATGTTGAGTCTAGAAACACCATTTCTCATTCAAGTGGGAAGTTTCAATTGAAAGAGACTGATGACCTCAATGCTAGATTAGCCTCATTGGCTAGGAAAGTAGAGTCTCTTGAGATTAAAAAAGTGCATGTCATAAGTGAACAACAAGAGGAAAGTTGTGTTGTTTGTGAGAGCAAAGGGCATAGGACAACTGAGTGTCCTACCATTCCAGCCTTCAAGGAAGTGCTATATGGCCAAACTTCTGATTCAAGTAATGTAAGAAAGCCATTTCCAAACCAAGTAGGCAATCCCTACTCTGAGACCTGTAATCCTGGATGGAGGAACCACCCAAATTTTGGATGGAGAAATGAGGGCTCTTCAGTACCTCAAACATTTCAACCTCCACCCCAACCATTTCATGCTCCCACACATAACATATACCAACCACCTCATAAGAGATCCTTAGAGGATACTCTTCAACAATTCATGCAAACGCAAGGAGGAATCAACAACCAAGTTTACAAATTCCAAGACCAGACCAATAGGACCTTAGATGACATTCAAAGTCAACTAACTAAGTTGACTCAATCACTAAGCATTCAAGAGAAGGGAAAAATCCCAACTCAACCAATGCCCAATCCTAGAGGTCAGGTACACATGAGTGAATCCTCACCTAGTGAACCTTCAAACCATGAACAAGTCCAAGCCATCACTACCCTTAGAAGTGGAAAGATTGTTGACAAAGGTGTAGGTTTTAGGATTCCTAAAGGTATTATAGAGGAGAAATCTAGGGAAAGTGAAGAGGGAATCAAAACACAAGTGACAAATGAGAGTTTGAGTGACAAAGAAGGTGAGATAAATGAGAAAGAGATGAGTGAGAAAGGAGATGATTCAAGAAAAAATGGAGTCAAAATGAGTGATTTAGAATTTGTTCCTAGAGCACCATTTCCACAAAGGTTAGGGAAACCTAAACAAGATCTTATGAACTCAGAAATCTATGAATTGTTCAAACAAGTGAAAGTCAATATTCCACTCCTTGATGGATTATTGGAAGTCATAAGATAGATCAAGCTTTGTTGGATTTAGGAGCAAGTGTGAATTTAATACCCTACACTATTTACGAACAATTAGGTTTAGGAGAAATCAAGCCTACTCGAATCACCCTTCAATTAGCTGATAGGTCAATCAAGATTCCTAGGGGTATCGTTGAGGATGTGTTGGTCCAAGTAGATAAATTCTACTTTCCTGTTGATTTTATAGTGTTAGACACCACACCAATTCAAGGTTCTAATGCCCCCATCCTAGTCATCTTAGGGAGACCTTTCCTAGCTATATCCAATGCCTTAATTAACTGTAGGAATGGGGTGATGAAATTGTCTTTTGGGAATATGACTGTGGAGATGAACATATTCAATGTCTCCAAACAAATCGGGGAACATGAGGACATTAGAGAGGTAGATTTCATCCAAACAGTTTGTCAAGAACACTTTGAGAGAGTGTGGATCAAGGATCCATTGGAGAGAACTTTAATTCATGATGAAAGATTTTGTTCTTTGGAATGTGTTGATGAGGAGGTAAGAGAACTCGAGACTTATCTAGATCTAATACCTATTATGTCAATAGGTCAATGGACCCCATCATTTGAGCCTTTGATTTCACCCCAAGTGAAAGTTGAGGAATCTCTTGTCCAGCCTGATAAACTAGAAAGGAAGCCTTTACCGAGTGATCTTAAGTATGCATTTCTAGGGGAAGATGAATCATATCCTATTGTGATCTCATCAAAACTTAGCATAGAGCAAGAACACAAACTCTTGAGAGTGGTGAGAAAACACAAGAAAGCAATTGGGTGGAAAATTACTGACTTGAAAGGAATTAGCCCTCTTTTATGTACACATAGAATCTATCTTGAAGAAGAGGCTAAATCTGTGAGGCAAATGCAAAGACGATTGAACCCAAACATGAAGGAAGTAGTGAGAGGTGAAGTGCTTAAGCTACTTGATGCAGGTATCATTTACCCTATTGCAAACTCAAAATGGGTTAGTCCAACCCAAGTTGTCCCAAAAAAATCTGGAGTCACGGTAGTGAAGAATGAAAATAATGAGCTGGTACCAACTAGAATCCAAACTGGATGGCGTATGTGCATTGATTATCGTAAATTGAACATGGTGACTAGGAAGGACCATTTTCCGCTTCCATTTTTAGACCAAGTGCTTGAAAGAGTAGCTGGAAGAGCTTTCTATTGTTTTCTAGATGGATACTCAGGTTACAACCAAATTGAGATTTCTTTAGAAGACCAAGAAAAAACCACTTTCACTTGTCCTTTTGGTACTTATACTTATAGAAGAATGCCATTTGGTTTGTGTAATGCACCAGCCACTTTTCAAAGGTGTATGATGAGTATCTTTAGTGACATGGTGGAAAATTTTTTAGAAGTTTTCATGGATGATTTTTCAGTTTATGGGGATTCTTATGAGTTGTGTCTAATGAATCTAGAAAAAGTTCTTGAAAGGTGTGAAGAGAGCAATCTTGTACTCAATTGGGAGAAGTGTCATTTTATGGTGACACATGGCATTGTTTTAGGTCACATTGTCTCTTCAAAAGGGATAAAGGTAGATAAGTCAAAAGTGGAAGTCATTCAAAAATTAACTACCCCTAAGACTGTGAAAGATGTGAGATCCTTTTTAGGACATGCTGGTTTTTATCGAAGATTCATTCATTCTTTTAGTACCATTGCCAAACCATTGTGTAACTTGTTGTCACAAGATGTCCCATTTGATTGGACATCAAAATGTCAAGAAGCTTTTGAAAAGCTTAAAGGGTTGTTGACAACTGCACCAATCATACAAGCTCCTGATTGGTCTTTACCATTTGAACTGATGTGTGATGCTAGTGATTTTGCGGTTGGGGCTGTTTTAGGGCAAAGAAAAGACAAGAAACCTCATGTCATATATTATGCTAGCAAGACTTTGAATGATGCTCAATTGAATTACACTACAACTGAAAAAGAACTCTTAGTTGTGGTCTTTGCATTAGACAAGTTTAGGTCTTATTTGGTTGGATCTCTTGTTATTGTTTTCACTGATCATGCAGCATTGAAATATTTGCTCATAAAACAAGATGCCAAACCACGTTTGATTCGATGGATCCTCCTACTCCAAGAGTTTAACATTGAAATTCGAGATAAAAAGGGGGTAGAGAATGTAGTGGCTGATCATTTGTCTCGTCTTTCAAGCTATAAGACCATAATTGATGAATCTCCAATAAATGAACTCTTTGCTGATGAAAATTTATTTTGTGCAGGTACTGTCTCTTACATTGGTTCTCCATGGTATGCTGACATAGCAAATTACCTAGCCACAAGTCAGATTCCTTCTCATTGGTCTAAACTTGACAAACAAAAATTTTTGCGCAATGTGCTCACCTTTTTTTGGGATGACCCCTACCTATTTAAATATTGTCTTGACCAAATTATTAGGCGGTGCATCCCTGATCATGAAATTCCAAGGGTCATTAATTTTTGTCATGCATTAGCCTGTGGTGGGCATTTCTCTTCCAAGAAAACCATTGCCAAAATCTTGCAGTGTGGTTTTTATTGGTCTACCATGTTTAAAGATGTTCATGCCTTCTGTGTTACATGTGACCGATGCCAACAACTAGGTAGCCTCACTAGGCGTAACATGATGCCCCTTAACCCCATCCTTGTTTTGGAAATATTTGATTGTTGGGGGATTGATTTCATGGGACCATTTCCAAGTTTATTTGGTTACCAATTCATCCTTGTAGCTATTGATTATGTGTCTAAATGGGTGGAGGCCATTGCATCTCGAACCAATGACCATCGAGTTGTGGTCAAATTCTTGAAAGAAAATATTTTCTCTTGTTTTGGCATGCCCCGGGCTATGATTAGTGATGGGGGAAAACATTTTTGTAACAAGCCCGTTGGGATTTTGATGAGAAAATATGGTGTAATTCACAAGGTCAGTACCCCCTATCACCCACAGACTAGTGGCCAAGCTGAGTTGGCAAATAGGGAGATCAAGAACATTTTAGAGAAAACAGTCAATCCAAACCATAAAGATTGGTCCCTACGACTAGTTGATGCTTTGTGGGCATATCGCACTGCTTATAAGACCTCTTTAGGAATGTCTCCTTATAGGCTAGTTTATGGAAAGCCTTGTCATCTCCCTGTTGAGATTGAGCACCGTGCATATTGGGCCATTCGGCAATTCAATGACAATGAAAATGAAAATGAGGTTGGCAAAAATAGAAAGCTTCAATTGGATGAATTAGAGGAGCTAAGAAATGATGCATTTGAAAATGCAAAAATTTCAAAACATAAGATGAAAACTTTGCATGATAAACATATTCTTAAAAAATCCTTTCATGTTGGTCAAAAGGTTCTCTTGTATAATTCACGATTACATCTCTTTCCTGGGAAGTTGAGGACAAAATGGATTGGTCCATTTGTGATTAAATCCATCTTGAGCATGGTGCATTTGAGGTAGAAAATCCCAAGAATGGAAATATTTTCAAAGTAAATGGTCATCGATTGAAACTTTATCTTGAAAATGTTGTGGCTGAAGTTGAGACATTGGATCTTGAAGATCCAATACCATTGTAGTATCAACAGTAATGAGTTTTTATTTTTATTTTTATTTTTATTTTTATTTTCATTTTTTTCTTGTTTCTTCCATCTCTTATATTTTCTTGTTCATGCATTCGGGACAATGCATTATTTTAAGTTGGGGGGTGTGAGGTTCTTTATTTTCAAAAAAAAAAAAACATCAATGTTTTCTTTTATGTTTTCTTTTAGTTGTGATATGCAGGTTAAAAAAAAAAATCAAGCAAGAAGTCAGCTCATGCCTAATTCAATCAAACATTCATCCTTGAAAACAGAAGGGGAGTAACAATTTTCTAATCTTTATACTTCTCTTCTCTTTCTCTTTTACATTGAGGATAATGTAAAACTTAATTTTCGATATTTCATTATGTTGAATGCTTGAGATAACCATGCTTGTTAAAAAAAAAAAATACTTGCATTGATATGTGAATGAGACTTGTTTAGGATCATCATTACCTTTTTGGGTTCATTATTGTGTTGAACATTGCATGCTTTAATTTGGGATAGATAATATCTTATAAAGCAAGATATAGCATACTTTTTTTTAAGATTACTGAAGTACATCTTTCCTTGTAAAAGTTTTGTGAGTTGTGTGAATATGCATGAAAGATGAGTATGATGCTTTACTTGTGATTATCCCTTTTGATCTAGTCTTAAACAAGGCTTAAGTAAATAAAGTAATAATCATTACATAAATAAATAAATGTGTACAAAGTTCTATCTACTCCAATGTTTTGAGTTGCTCAGTAACAAGGGGTATTCATCACAAATGTTTATCTTTACGTCAAACGGCAGCTTGAAATATGAGTATGCAAAGCACTTTAAGTTTGTGACTTTGTGAGTAACCGGGTGCATTCATCACAAATGTTTGTATTCGCGTCAAAAAGGAAGTGACAACTTAAAGACAAAGAATAAATCATATCTTCAAAATATATATATATATATATATATATATATAGATATTTCTCTAGTTTGCTACCTTGTTTGTGTTAGTGAGAAGGGAAGATTAGAAGTTGAGTTTTCATATGAATCAATTATGTTGGTTGCACGATAAATATGACTGAATTTGGAAATTTTGTATGGATGTTTGATTTAGAGAATGTGAGTATGCTTATTTTTCTTTATTTGCTATTGTGTACACTAAGTTAAAGATACCAATGTATGCATGATAGGTCCTTCAAGTGTGATGAATCGAGCCTAATTATGGTTGTTATTATTATTATTTTTATTTTAAAGGTTTTATGTTTTGTTTTGCTTGAGGACTAGCAAAATCTAAGTTGGGGGGTGTGATTGTGCATCAAAAGTGTCATTAAGTCTCTTATTTTACATATGTATTTATTGTTTTTATTTGGTTGTTTTTATAATAATTGATGTGTTTTTTAGTAATGAAAATTGTTTTAATGTTTCGATAGGTTTTTGGAGCTTAAATGAATTAATTCAGAAAATTCAATGTCGGAATTCAGAACAAAGAATTGAAGAGACATTTAGTTGAAGATTGAAGCAAATCTTGGTTCAAATAAGTGCTCCAAATTTGTCCCAAAAATCAATTCTATTCCAATTCTAGAAAAGAATATCATATGATTTATTTCAAGCCCAAACTTGCCTTATGTTGTGTGCAAACTTCAACCATTAAACACTCAAAGTTTCAATGTCAATCTTAGCCCAAATAATAAGTACATTTGTATACTTATTTGATGCTCAAATTCAGCCCAAAATCAGCCCCAAATCAGCCCTAAATCAACCCCAAATCAACCTTCAAACCAACCCAAACACAATCTATGATCTTACATGTCCACACAACAAATAACAATTGATTTATTTTGGGTAATCCATTGATCCAAGAAGGCAAGCACATGGATGGAAAGCTGGAGGGGATATTTTAACATTATTTTGGGTCAAAAAGAAGAAGGAGACACCTCATAAATGAGGAAGAAAAACATGCACCAAAGTAGTTGTAAAGCTGTCTTGATTTGATTTTTCAGAACACCTTTCGGTGTTTTGCCCATAACTGTTGACTCAGGTGTCCAAATGATCTGTTCTTTAATGATCTGGAAAGGTGATAGAATTTCCTATAAATATGTCTCTAATAGACTTCTCCAAAAAAAGCTTCTAAGAGGGTCGAATTGCTGTCCAAAATTAGAGTCAGATTTGTGTCCGAATTTTTTCTGAAATTGTATTGTGTTCTTCTTTATAGATTTCGGTTCTTTAGTTTGTAAAACTTATTATTTCAGTTGGATTCAAGTTCTTTCATGTTTATTGAAGTGTTCTTATATATAATCATGGTTGGCTAAACTCTTTCTTGGATCCAAATCAAGGATAATGGTGATTGAGGTGAGTTCTTTAGGATATGAATGTATCTTAATGTTTATCTTCTTATTTTCTTCATGAATGATTTATTATTGTAAAGAAATTTTAGAAATCATTTAGGTAATGTTATAATCTTGAATTTTTATGCACAAACTTTAGTTTTGGTATAGAGATTGCTTGATTCAATGTCTTACTTAATATGAAAGTACTTGTTCATTCTTAAGCAATAATCAATCTTCATCTTTCTAATCTTCATTGTAATATCTTCCGATCTAGTATCACCATCGTTGATATTAGGTTGAGTTATCTTATATATGTTGAAGAAATCACCAATACATCACCATTAAAATTGATTTGGACTAAGACTTACTTTTTCTTGTCATTTAAAATCTATTCACATTTTTTTTATCTTTAAAAACAAATCCATCAATTATTTTCAACCAAGTTATTGTTAATTTAATTTCTGTTGAGTTTTTTTTTGTTACTTAGCTTAATTTCCAGATCTAGCTCTCTGTGGATATGACCTCGATCTTACCGAGTTAATTGCTACATCGCACACTCGTGCACTTGCGAGTTAAAACAAGCCGATCATAAAAAGCGGTCAAGCACTGCACATTCACCATAAACCCATAGGTTTGTTAAATGTTAATGGTTATTATGATAAATTGTTGTCTTTTCTTGATCATGTTGTGGAACAGGAATTTCTAACATCTTCTGCACGACAAATCATAATCTCTGCTACTACTACTGAAGAATTGATTGACCAACTACAATCTTTCATTCCTGTGATTGATCCTTCCATGAGTCGTATAAATTGGTCATCTAAGGAAAGCCGTAAAAAGCTTAGATTGGATTTGAGCCTTCATTTGTGAATTTTTGTGTCTTTTGGTTTTATTATTGTGTTTTGTTATTTCTTATTTTTGTTTTAGTGTGTTTCAGGTTTGTCGGTGTTCGTTATTTCAGGTGATATCTTCTATACTCTATCTTTCTACCTTAAAACATTGAGGACAATGTCTCGTTTTGGTTGGGGGGGGAGGGTAGTAGTTGATAAAAAAAAAATTATTTTTCATTTCATAAAGCTTGTGCATAATTGTTGTTACTAGGATGGCAGAGTGATGTAACCATATTATTCGATTGTTTCACCCATATTTACCTAATGTTTTGTCCATGTTTTATATGTAAAATGCCTTGATATTCTTTGTTTTATGTTTTGAAGGCACTTTTGGATGAAAAATGCAAAAAGGAGTAAATTGGAGATAATTGGCAGATTTGATGTTCAGTCGATGTTTTGTGCAGAGCGTGATTTCTAGAGATCAAAATGAAGTGATTCCAGTGGCTCTAAAAAGCTAACATCCATACCTTTCTGGAAATGTAATGCAAGAAAAATACAAAGAGGAAGATCATGGAAATCACATCCTTCAAAGTCAAATCTCGTATTCTGCCACTGTTGACCTTTGTCCATTCAAAATTCCATATCTGGAGCTATAGAAGTGATGCAAACTCAATTTTGTTGGATTCATGACTCAAAGGTCTAGAAACACTCCAACTTTCAGCCAAAAACGATGTCAGATGAGGGCGATATGATTTTTCAAAGATGACAACTGAATTCTGCCAGCAATCAGGTTTCGTGAAGAAATGAGTCCAAATTATATTTTGAAGCTTCTAAACTATCATCCAAGTTATAATTTCAGCAATTTAGCCCCTCTAGTAAATCAATCTAGAAGGTCAAGAAAAGTAGCCACCAACCTCAATCCACCAACCTCAAATCACCAACCACAAACCAACTGCAAGTTGGAATGCTGCCATTGTCAAAGAAGGAGGCTACAATGGTGGGTTGTTTGTGGTGACTACTAATGTCAAAGTTTGGCATGTTTGGCAGCCACCATTATTGATAAAGAAGCAAGAGGAGCTGCCATTGAAGCCTATATATAGACACCAAGAGAGCCAAGAAATAAGAGGAGGGAGTGCAATAGAATCAAAGAAAGGTGGTAGCAACTAGAAGTGAAGAAACACAAACTCTCCTCTCTACATACTAGAAATAATGTTTTCTTTTATCTTTAGGAGTAGTTGTTCAATAGATATGCAAGGCTAAGCTCTTTTCTTGGTTGCAAGGACGCAGAAACTTTCAGATTTCAAGAACTGTGAGATTTATTCTTCATTTATTTTCAGTTTGTGTTATGAATGAGTATGATTGTTTTCCTATGCATGTTTTCTATGATTGTTATTGATAATTGCTAGAGCGGACTCTAAGTTATTATTGTGAACAATCTATTGCTAAGTTTGATATCAGAACCGGAGTTAGGGTATATAAACTTGTGAAGCAACTAAGCTTGATAATTGTGGCGGAACTACGTTATTAAACTTAGGGAAAACATTCGATCAAAGCAACACAAGCAGACAACTTGGTTGTTAAGATTAATGAATTTATCTAGATCTTAAAGCTACCATTAGATTAAATCATTAGTGCGGACACTGTGATTATTTGTTGGTTAGGGCTAGTTATACGGCGGATCCATTAATTAACCAAAGTTAAGAAAAGATAAAAATTCAGAATATAAACTGGAGTTTCGTTTTAAGGATCAGTTCAGATTTCTGTAGGTGGATGTGTGCTTGTGACCAAGGTTTGTTTTCTTGATAAATTTCAGTTTTAATTGATTGTGTTCACTAGTTTAATTTCTTCCATAGTTTAGATTATCACAAATCAAAACCCCCCAATTGCATAATGTATAACATAAAAATCTAAACTAAATCTTCCTCGTGGGATCGATCCCTTACTTGCTCTATACTATCTTGTGTGTTTTAAGCTAGGGTAATTAATTTGTGCGACCGCGACATTGCAACATAGAGTAAAGGAGTTCTTTTGTTAAAGTGACTCTTGAGACGCATCTTAGTAATCATTCTTAACAAGGTCTATTATAATACTTCCTGAAATATTCAGGTTTACAAACTCTCGTATTGTTACCACTTAATTCTGCTCATATACTTATTTAACATGTATTCTTAAACCTTAATTTACACACACACACTTTAACATATGATTGTGGGTTGCATATTGGATTATTACATTATTTATGTTCTTTTGTTAAAGGTAACAACTAAGGGAAAGGGATTGTATATAATTAAAAAAAAACATAAAAAAAAGAAAAGAAAAAATAATGATAATAAAAATGTAGATAAGTTTGGTTTTGTAGCCTCCCTAACCTAAGCAATTAAGCCCGAAGGGGTGTTTTAACACCTAATACCCTAAAGTCAACTGACTTGGGAGCTATTGGTCCAACGCTTGTTACATGGGTTGAGGAGAAAAGCTTAAGGAAATCAAACATTGCACTATCTACATATCAGTATCTGCGACCCGAGTTACTAAGCTCATAGGGGTGTCTTAACACCTAATGCCCTAAGACCAACTGATCTGGGAGTCATTAGCTGAAAGCTCGTTACATGGGTTAAAGATGCATGATGTTTTTAAATTATATGTATATATATTTTTTATAAAAAAAAAAGAAGAAAAAAAAAGACAAAAATAATAATCCCAGCCCAAGAAAGTTAACCTTAAACATTAGAACAAAAGTTTTGTTTTCTTCCAAGAAAGGTTTATTAATATCTTGTTAAGAGGTATTGAGCAGATATATAAATTTAATGAGAGTTTGTTTATCTGGATAGATTAATGGAAGTTAAATGATGAATACCTTGCTTTGTGGAATTTGCAAATTGTTTTTCTATTTTACGCTTTGATTACTAGGGACTAGTAATAAGCTGGTTGGGGGGTGTGATTAGTACTTAAAAGTGTATTTTTATCATGGTTTTATATCATCATTTTGCACTTGAAGTATCAACAACTCCTTAACCAAAACATGTTTTATAATAATATATCTAATAATATAAGATACCTTTAATTTGTGGTAAATGTCTTAACTAAAATATGTTTTATAATAATGTATCTAATAATATAAGATACCTATAATTTGTGGTAAATGTCTATTTTTAATGCAGGTCTATCACATAAATGAAAGGATTGATTGATGACTTGAAGAACTTAAATTGCAAGGATAAAGAGATGGCCAAACTTAGAAAAGAGATGTCGGTGCAATCCAAACCGGAACACTGTTCGATATTTGGGTCATATCTGGAGCTATATATCTCAGATTTAGTTCCAATTTATATGGATGGAAAGGTAAGACATAACCCTACAACTTTGATATGGAGCCCAAGATCTAAAAAGGCCATTTTCAAGTCAAAATTGTAGCAACAACAAAGAAGCCCGAATCTGTCTTCCAGCCCAAGCACTGTTCAGTATTTTGGCCATATCTGGAGTTCTAGAAGTCCAAATGAGCTGAATGTTTTACACAAGAAAGCTGAGACAATTGCCTACAACTTTTATGTTTGCAACTGGCTCTAATTTTGACGTTATCAATGACGTTTTGGGCAGACAAGAGAAGATAAGGATTGTCACCAAGTCAAAAGTTGGCCACCCACTTATTAATTAGTCATCAAATCAATAGTTCCCAATTTTGGCCTATAAAAGGAGGCATTTGCCATGCATTTAGGCATCTTGGTTTCCAGATCAACATCATGCTCTTCCTTTCTCTCTTTTTATTTTTTGTAATGTTTATGCTTTCCTTTCATTAATATTAAGTTTATGCCTTGCATTTCCTTTCCTTTACTTAGTTAACTTTTATGTTCTTATTTTGTTTATCTATTTTGCTTTCTTTCATTATGTCTAGCTAAGTTAGTTATGTCAAGGTGAAAAGGTTACACTAATGGTGTAAGAATAAGTATAATGTAAACTTAATATGGACTTTAATATTTGATACTAACATGTTTTATAATTGTTATCTTGTTCACTCTTTAATACTTTGCTTGTTAAATGACTAATCTTGATTTATGTTGTATAACACTTGGTACAACAAATGCTTGGCGCTTCCATAGGCCATAATGTATGGTATAACCGACACCTGAGCTATGAAAGGACCTTGATTTGTTGTTAGCATAAGTTATAATCATGAATGCTTTACGAGATTTACAAGTATTAGCATTAATTGAATAAGATGACTAATGTAATCATGTTAACAATATATAATCTGATTGGAACCTTCTTTGTGTGTGGTTTCTAATTCAATAATAAGAGTTTATACTATACTTGTTTGATGTACCATTAGTGGAACCTCTAACCTTGACATTTGTTATTATTATTGTTTAATCCTTACATTAATTTTCCATCTCCAAGTTCTCATCATCTTCTTCTTCTTCTCTTTCTTTATTATTATTATTACTACTACTACTACTACTACTACTACTACTACTACTACTATTATTATTATTATTATTACTATTATTATTATTATTAGTATTATTAGTATTATTATTATTATTATTCTTGTTGTTGTTGTTATTATTATTGTTGTTGTTATTGTTATTGTTATTGTTGTTGTATTATTGTTATTTATAATTTGTACAATTAACCTTCCTGTGGTTCGACCCCGGTCTTGCCGGGTTATTTATTACTTCGACACTCCTGCACTTGGGAGAAGACATCAATCTTTTAGTCGTGTCAAGTAGTCAACTCTTGACTTGGTAACAATCTTTATTTTTTTGTCTGAATAAAATATCATACATAACGTTAGAATTTAAACCAACATTCTTTATGAAAGTTGTAGAAAATTATCTTAGCTTTTTAGAAAAAAAAAAATTGAGGTCATTTGGACTTCTAGAACTCAAGATATGGGTTAAACACTGAACAATGTCTGGGTTATAGCACAAATTCAGACTTCTACGTTATTGCTAAGATTTAGACTTCTAAACAGCAGAACGCATGAAAGTTTTATGCTATGTCTTAGCCTTCCATATATATAAAACGGACCTAAATCTGAAATCTACAGCTTCAGATATAACCCAATTACTGAACAGTGTTCCAGTTTAGACTGCACCAACATCTCTTTTCTAAGTTTGGCCCTCTGTTTATTCTTTCAATTTCAATACTTTAACTCATCAATCAATCCTTTTATTTATATAATGAGCTTACATTTAGGATGAATATTTACCATAAATTAAAGGTATCTTATGGTATCAGACTTATATAATAAAACATGCTTTAGTTAAGAAGTTATTGATACTTCCAGTGTAAAATAATGATATAAAACCTTGATAAAAATACACTTTTAAGTACTAATCACACCCCTTAAAGCATTAAAATAGAAATTTTTTTTGCAAATTCCAAAAAGTAAGGCATTCATCATTCAACTTCCATTAATCTATCCAGATAAATAAACTATCATTAAATTTATATATCTACTCAATACCTCTTAAACAAGATATTAATAAACCTTTCTTTTGTGCTCTTCGAGGGGAATTCATTTATTATTCACCATTAATGTTTGGATAAATAAATCTCAAAGGGATGAATATCCAAAATATTATTGGGAATAACTTCTTATTATTCACTATTAATATTTGGATAAAGAAACCCTAAGAGGTAAAATCCAAAATAATTTTCTAGAAATAATAAGTCATCGCACATCCTTAAAAAAAGCCCTAATTATAATTGAGAACATTTTAATTTTTTACTCCACAATTTACGAGCTATGAGAGTATAAAACACTAAGGCAAAAATAGATTTTTATAGCGCCCTAAATTTCTAAATTTTTGTCCCTCGTCCTTGCAATTAATGGAAGTTGAATGATGAATACCTTGCTTTGTGGAATTTTTCTATTTTAACGCTTTGCTTACTAGAGATTAGTAATAAGCTGGTTGGGAGGGTGTGATTAGTACTTAAAATATCATTTTTATCAAGGTTTTATATCATTATTTTGCATTTGAAGTATCAATAACTCCTTAACTAAAACATGTTTTATAATAACATATCTAATAATATAATGTACCTTTAATTTGTGGTAAATATTCATCTTAAATGCAGGCCTATCACATAAATAAAAAGATTGATTGATGAGTTTAAGTATTGAAATTGAAAGGATAAAGAGATGGTCAAACTTAGAAAAGAGATGCTAGTGTAGTCCAAACCAGAACACTATTTGATAATTAGATCATCTCTAAAACTGTAGATCTTGGATTTAGGTCTACTTTATATAAATGTAAAGGTAAGACATAGGCTACAACTTTTATTTGGAGGTCTGGTTTTTAAAAAGGTCATTTTCAAGTCCAAATTGTAGCAACAACGAACAAGTCTGAATTTGTCCTACAGCCTAAACATTGTTTAGTGTTCAGCCCATATCTTAAGTGATTAGTACTTAAAAGTGCATTTTTATTAAGGTTTTATATCATCATTTTGCACTTGAAGTATCAATAACTTCTTAACTAAAGCATGTTTTATAATAACGTATCTAATAATATAAGATACTTTTAATTTATGGTAAATGTTTATTTTAAATGTAGGCCTATCACATAAATGAAAGGATTGATTGATGAATTTAAGAACTGAAATTAAAAGAACAAAGAGATGGCCAAACTTAGAAAAGAGATGTCGGTGTAATCCAAACCAGAACACTGCTCGGTAATTGGGTCATATTTGGAGTTGTAGATCTCAGATTTTGATCTACTTTATATGGATGGCAAGGTAAGACATAGGCCTACAACTTTTATATGGAGCCCAAGATCTAAAAAGGTCATTTTCAAGTTCAAATTGTAGCAACAACAAAGAAGCCCAAATCTATCTTCCAACCTAAGCAATGTTCAGTGTTTGGACCATATCTAGAGTTCTAGAAGTCCAAATGAGCTGAATGTTTTATATAAGAAAGCTGAGATAATTTCCTACAACTTTCATGTTTTCGAGTGGCTCCAATTTTGACGTTATCAATGACGTTTTGGGCAGACAAGAGAAGATAAGGATTGTCACCAAGTCAAAAGTTAGTCACCCACTCATCAATTAGTCATCAAATCAATAGTTCTCATTTTTGGCCTATAAAAGGAGGCATTTGCCATGCATTTAGGCATCTTGGTCTGTAGATCAAGATCATGCTCTTGCTTTCTCTCTTTGTATTGTTTTGTAATATTTATGTTTCCTTTCATTAATATCAAGTTTATGCCTTTCATTTCCTTTCATTTCCTTTCATTTACTTAGTTAACTTTTATCTTATTTATGTTCTTATTTTGTTTATTTATTTTTCTTTCTTTCATTATGTCTAGCTAAGTTTATTATGTCAAGGTGAAAAGGTTACACTAATGGTGTAAGAATAAGTATAGTGTAAACTTAATATGAACTTTAATGTTTGATACTAACATGTTTTGTATTTGTTATCTTGTTCAGTCTTTAATACCTTGCTTGTTAAATGACTAATCTTGATTTATGTTGTATAACAATTGGTACAACAAATGCTTGACACTTTCATAGCCCATACTGTATGGTATAACCGACACTTGAGCTATGAAAGGAACTTGATTTGTTGTTAACATAAGTTATAATCATGAATACTTGACGAGATTTACAAGTATTAACATTAATTGAATAAGATGACTAATGTAATCATGTTAACAATATATAATCTGATTGGAACCTCCTTTGTGTGTGGTTTGCAATTCAATAATAAGAGTTTATATTATACTTGTTTGACATACCATTAGTGGAACCTCTAACCTTGACATTTGTTATTATCATTGTTTAATCCTTACATTAATTTTCCATCTCAAAGTTCTCATCATCTTCTTATTCTTCTCCTTCTTTTTCTTTATTATTATTATTATTATTATTGTTGTTGTTGTTGTTGTTGTTGTTATTGTTACTACTACTACTACTACTACTTCTACTATTATTATTATTATTATTATTATTACTATTATTATTGTTGTTGTTGTTGTTATTGTTATTGTTGTTGTATTACTATGATTTATACTTTGTACAATTAACTTCCCTATGGTTCGACCTCGATGTTGCCGGGTTATTTATTACTTCGACACTCCTGCACTTGGGAGAAGACATCAATCTTTTAATCGTGTCATTAAGTTTTAGAAATCCAAATGACCTTAATTTTTTTTTTGTTAGAAAGCTGAGATAATTTTCTAGAACTTTCATGATAAGTTTATTTAAATTCTGATATTAGCAATGATCTTTTTGGCAGACAAAAAGATAAGGATTGTCACTAAGTCAAGAGTTGACCATCTACTCAATAATTAGTCATCAAATAAATAGTTACTAATTTTGGCATATAAAATAAGGCATTTATCATGCATTTAGGCATCTTGGTTTTTAGATCAAAGATCATGTTCGTGCTTTCTTTTTTTTTTTTTATAATGCTTAAGTTTTGCTTTCATTAATATCATGTTTATGCCTTTCATTTCCTTTCCTTTACTTAGTTAACTTTTATCTTATTTATATTTTTATTATGTTTATTTATGTTTCTTTCTTTCATTATGTTCAGCTAAGTTTATTATGTTAAGGTGAAAAGGTTACACTAATGGTGTAAGAATAAACATACTATAAACTCAACATGGACCTTAATGTTTGATACTAACATGTTTTGTATTTGTTATCTTGTTCACTCTTTAATACTTTACTTGTTAAATGACTAATCTAGATTTATATTTTATAAAACTTGGCACAACAAATACTTGGCACTTTCATAGTTCAACCGTATGGTATAACCTACACCTGTGCTATGAAAGTAACTTGATTTGTTGTTAACATAAGTTATAATCATGAATGCCTGACAACATTTACAAGTATTAACATTATTCAAATAAGATAACTATTATAATCATGTTAACAATTTATAATTTGATTAGAATGTCTTTTGTGTGTTGTTTCCAATTGACTAATAACAGTTTATACTATACTTGTTTGACATACCATTAATGGATCCTCTAACCTTGACATTTTTTGTTATCATTGTTTAATCCTTGCGTTAATCTTCCATCTCAAAGTTCTTATCTTCTTCTTTTTTTTTTATTATTGTTGTTGTTGTTGTTATTGTTGTTATGGATTTGTTGTTATTGTGTTATTGTTATTTATAATTTATACAATTAACCTCCCCGTAATTCGATCCCGGTCTTGCCGGGATATTTATTACTTTGACAGTTCTGCACTTGGGAGAAGACATCAATCTTTTAGTCATGTTAAATAATAATAGTGACACGATGAAAAGATTAATGTCTTCTCCCAAGTGTAGGAGTGTCAAAATAATAAATAACCCGGCAAGACCGAGATCGAACCACAAGGAGGTTAATTGTATAAATTACAGATAACAATAATACAACAATATAACAATAACAATAACAACAACAACAACAACAACAACAACAATAAAGAAAAAGAAGGAGAAGAAGAAGAAGAAAAAGATGAGAACTTTGAGATGAAATATTAGCGTAAGGATTAAACAATGATAACAATAAATGTCAAGGTTAGAGGTCCACTAATGGTATGTCAAACAAGTATAGTATAAACTCTTATTATTCAATTGGAAACCACACATAAAGGAGGTTGCAATTAGATTATAGATTTTTAACATAATTACATTAGTCATTTTATTCAATTAATGCTAATACTTGTAAATCTCGTCAAGCATTCATGATTATAACTTATGTTAACAACAAATCAAGTTCCTTTCATAGCTCAGGTGTCGGTTATACCATACAGTATGAACTATGAAAGTGCCAAGCATTTATTGTACCAAGTGTTATACAACATAAATCAAGATTAGTCATTTAACAAGCAAAGTATTAAAAAGTGAACAAGATAACAAATACAAAACATATTAGTATCAAACATTAAAGTCCATATTAAGTTTACACTATACTTATTCTTACACCATCAGTGTAGCCTTTTCACCTTGACATAATAAACTTAGCTAGACATAATGAAAGAAAGAAAAATAAATAAACAAAATAAAAACATAAATAAGATAAAAGTTAACTAAGAAAATGAAAGGAAATGAAAGGCATAAACTTGATATTAATGAAAGCAAAGCATAAACATTACAAAAAATACAAAGAGAGAAAGTAAGAGCATGATCTTGATCTGGAAACCAAGATGCCTAAATGCATGGCAAACGCCTCCTTTTATAAGCCAAAATTGGAAACTATTGATTTGATGACTAATTGATGAGTGGGTGGCCAACTGTTGACTTGGTGACAATCCTTATCTTCTCTTTTCTGCCCAAAAAGTCATTGATAACGTCAAAATTAGAGCCACTTGAAAACATGATAGTTGTAGGAAATTGTCTCAACTTTCTTTTGTAAAAAATTCAGCTAATTTGGACTTCTAGAACTCCAGATATGGCCAAAATCCTGAACAGTGCTCGGGCTGGAGGATAGATTCGGCCTTCTTTGTTGTTGCAATAATTTGTACTTGAAAATGGCATTTTTAGATCTTGGGCTCCATATGAAAGTTGTAGGCCTATGTCTTACCTTTCCATCCATATAAATTAGACGTAAATCTGAGATCTATAGCTCCAGATATGACCCAATTACCGAACAGTGTTCCGGTTTGGATTGCACCGACATCTCTTTTCTAAGTTTGGCCATCTCTTTATCCTTTCAATTTCAGTTCTTAAATTCATCAATCAATCCTTTCATTTATGTGATAGGCCTGCATTTAAAATGAACATTTACCATAAATTAAAGGTATCTTATATTATTAGATATATTATTATAAAACATGTTTTATTTAAGGAGTTATTGATACTTCAAGTGCAAAATGATGATATAAAACCTTGATAAAAATGCACTTTTAAGTACTAATCACACCCCCCAACCAGCTTATTACTAGTCCCTAGTAATCAAAGCGTTAAAAAAAAAAACAATTTGCAAATTCCACAGAGCAAGGTATTCATCATTTAACTTCCATTAATCTATCCAAATAAACAAACTCTCCTTAAATTTATATACCTGCTCAATACTTCTTAACAAGATATTCATAAACCTTTCTTTTGTGCTCAATGTATCAACACATAACTATGGGGCTTTTCTTGGAAGAAAACAAAATTTTTTTTCTAATGTTTAAGGTTAACTTCCTTGGGTTGGGATTATTATTTTTGTCTTTTTTTTTCTTCTTGTTTTTTTTAAATATATATACATATAATTTAAAAACACTATGCATCTTTAACCCATAT
>NW_011501902.1:27053-29832 GCF_000495115.2 Populus euphratica | reverse complement strand
AAAATTTGTTCCAAGAAAATACCCATAATTATGTATAGATATATTGAGTATAAAATGAATGTTTATTAATATTTGTTTAAGAAGTATGAACCTGATATATAAATTTAATAAGAGATTATTTATTTGGATAGATTATTGGAAGTTGAATGATGAATATCTTGCTTTATGAAACTTGCAAGTTGTTTTTCTATTTTAATGTTTTGATTATTAGGGACTAGTAATAAGGCGGTTGAAGGGGTGTGATTAGTACTTAAAAGTATATTTTTATTAAAGTTTTATATTATTATTTTACACTTAATATATCAATAACTCCTTAACTAGAGCATGTTTTAGAATAACATATCTAATAAATATAAGATACCTTTAATTTATGGTAAATGTCCATCTTAAATGTAGGCCTATCACATAAATGAAAGGATTGATTGATGAGTTCAATTACTGAAATTGAGAAGACATAGAAAGGGTTAAGCTTAGAAAAGAGATACTAGTTCAATTCAATCTGAAATACTGTTTAGTCATTGGGTCATATCTGGAGTTATAGATCTTGGATTTCAGTTTGGTTTATATGGATAGAAAGCTAGGATATAAGCTTAAAACATTCATGATAGTCCAAGACTCAATTCTGCCGTTTGTAAGTTCTAAGCTTAACATTAAAAAAGAAGTCTCAATCTGTCCCGCAGTCTAAACACTATTCAGTGTTTAACCTATATCACGAGTTTTAGAAGTCCAAATGCACTGATTTTTTTTTGTTGGAAAGCTAAGATATTTTTCTAGAACTTTTATAAGACAATTTATCCAAATTCTAATGTTAGTAATTATGTTTTCTCTAGACAAGAAGATAAGAATTGTTACCAATGTCAAGATGTGGCCACCCACTTAATAATTAGTCATCAAATCAATAGTTTCAAATTTTAGCCTATAAAAGAATGCATTTACCATGCATTTAGGTATCTTGATTTTCTAATCAAGATCATGTTCTTACTCTCTTTCTTTATATTTTTAATATTTAAGTCTTACTTTTATCAATTTCTTGTTTATGCCTTTTATTTCCTTTCCTTTACTTAGTTAACTTATATCTTATTATTATTCTTATCTTGTTTATTTATATTTCTCTCTTTCATTATGTTTCGTTAAGTTTATTATGTAAAGGTGAAAAGGTTACACTAAAGGTGTAAAAATAAGTATAGTATAAACTTAACATGGACTTTAATGTTTGATACTAACATATTTTGTATTTGTTATCTTGTTCACTTTTAATACTTCACTTATTAAATAGTTAATTTAGATTTATGTCGTATAATCCTTGGTACAACAAATACTTGGCACTTTCATAGCCTAACAGTATGGTATAACTGATTAGTACTTAAAATCAATGTTTTATATCATCATTTTCACTTGAAGTATCAGTAACTCCTTAACTAAAACATGTTTTATAATAACATATCTAATAATATAAGATACATTTAATTTGTGGTAAATGTTCATCTTAAATGCAAGCATATAACATAAATAAAAGCATTGATTTATGAGTTTAAGTATTGAAATTGAAAGGACAAAAAGATGACCAAACTTAGAAAGCTGGTATAGTCCAAACCGGAACACTGTTTGGTAATTGGGTCATATATAAAGCTGTAGATATTGGATTTAGGTCTACCTCATCTGGATGGAAAGATAAGACACATGCCTACAACTTTTATGGTCTAAGATTTAAAAAGGTCATTTTCAAGTCTAAATTATAACAATAATGAAAAAGTATGAATCTGTCCTGCAACCCGAACATTGTTCAGTGTTTGGCCCATATCTGGAGTTATAGAGTCCAAATGACCTTAATGTTTTTTCCTAGAAAGCTAAGATAATTTCCTAGAATTTTTATGTTTTCAAATGGTTCCAATTTTGATGTTATCAATGATGTTTTGGACAGACAAGAGAAGATGAGGATTGTCATCAAGTCAAGAGTTGGCCACCCACTCATCAATTAGTCATCAAATCAATAGTTCCTAATTTTGGCCTATAAAAGGAGGCATTTGCCATGCATTTAGGCATCTTGGTTTCCAGATCAAGATCATGCTCTTCCTTTCTCTCTTTGTATTTTTTATGCTTTGTTTTCATTAATATTAAGTTTATGCCTTTCATTTCCTTTCCTTTACTTAGTTAACTTTTATGTTATTATTTTGTTTATCTATTTTGCTTTCTTTCATTATGTCTAGCTAAGTTAGTTATGTCAAGGTGAAAAGGTTACACTAATGGTGTAAGAATAAGTATAATGTAAACTTAATATGGACCTTAATGTTTGATACTAACATGTTTTATATTTGTTATCTTGTTCACTCTTTAATACTTTGCTTGTTAAATGACTAATCTTGATTTATGTTATATAACACTTGGTACAACAAATGCTTGGCACTTTCATAGCCCATAATGTATGGTATAACCGACACCTGAGCTATGAAAGGAACTTGATTTGTTGTTAACATAAGTTATAATCATGAATGCTTGACGAGATTTACAAGTATTAGCATTAATTGAATAAGATGACTAATGTAATCATGTTAACAATATATAATCTGATTGGAACCTCCTTTGTGTGTGGTTTCCAATTCAATAATAAGAGTTTATACTATACTTGTTTGATATACCATTAGTGGAACCTCTAACCTTGACATTTGTTATTATTATTGCTTAATCCTTACATTAATATTTGATCTCCAAGTTCTCATCATCATCATCTTCTTCTTCTTCTCTTTCTTTATTATTATTATTATTATTATTATTATTATTA
>NW_011501902.1:23712-24223 GCF_000495115.2 Populus euphratica | reverse complement strand
ATGACTAAACAAAGAAAAGTCAATCATAACTCTGAAATCTTTGAAACTTTCAAAGAGGTTAATATACCTTTTTTGGATGCTATTAAGCAAGTTTCTTTATAGATAATGATTGTTTACTTTAAATGTCGATATTGATTAGTTTGTATTAGCCATTCATTTATATTCTATCTTCTTTATAACTACATTTATTATAAATACAAAGGTCTTCATGGATTAAGGTAGGGTGGCAACACACTCAAACATATTCATTCTATTTAGTATCAGAGCTAAAAGTGAGTCACGTCCTTTCTTCTTGATCTCAGTCATACCTTTTTCTTCCCCTGTCATACCCTCCTCATAGGGGCGTGACAACGCTTCTCAGTCTGTGATCTAGAATGGTCTTTTGTTTGATAAGGTAGTTGTTATCTAATATTATAGTTACCATGAGTCCTAACTTGTCATTTGATAAATTTATTTATCCTGTTGATTTTATTATCTTAGACATACAACGTGTTGAAAAATGTAATTCATT
>NW_011501902.1:22465-23550 GCF_000495115.2 Populus euphratica | reverse complement strand
AATTAGTTTATGATCAACTTGAATATACTTTAAGTAAAAATGAGTTGGATGAATTTAAAGATTTACAAATGATTTATTCTCAAGAAGAAATCACAGATGAAAAAGGCTTCAAAAATGTTGATGTGGATCTTTTGTTAAGAGTGACAATAGATTTGACATCAAACATCACACCAATTGATGATTACTTTCCTGAAAAATCCTTACTTTCTCTTAGTCTAGTGCCTTGGTATGATAAAAATAACAAAAGAAAGTTTTTGAACAAAGTGAAAAACTTTTATTGGGATGACCCAATATTGTCTTAATCAAATATTTCAAAGATACATTCCTGACAATGAGTTAAGTAGTGTTATTAAACCTTATCATTCTGAAGCATGTGGGAGTCATTTCTCGTTAAAAAAGACAGATGTGAAAATATTTCAAAATAGATTTTATTGGTCCACCATGTTTAAGGACACTCATGCATTCTGCAAAACTTGTAAAAATTATTAAAAAGTTGATACTGGTAAAAAAGTTTTGTTTTATAATTCTCGACCATTTTGGGAATAAATGGTCAACTGTGAAAATTATCATGATTTATGGCTCCATTTTCATAAAGAATATGATCAACTTAGTTTTGGGAATTTGACTAAAAAAGACCATGTTTGTCAGTTTTTAAGAAAACTGGATGAGAAGCTTATCCCCGACCCATAAAGGGCGTTTAAGCTGTTCTTGGATGTAAAACCAAGGGAAGCCACAATCATAACTACGATTTGAGTCTTAGTTTGTAAAAATATGTGTCTTTTAGTTTTATTAATAATATAATATTTGTGTTTTGTTGTTTCTTATATTTGTTTAAGTGTGTTTCAGGTTTGTTAGTAATTGTTGTTTCAGGTGATGTCTTCTATACTCTATCTTTTTACCTTAGAATATTGATGACAATGTCTCATTTTGGTTGGGGAGAGAGGATAGTAGTTGACATAAAAAAATTAACTAACTAACTAATTGTTTTTGTTTTTAATAAAACCATTTAACAAAACTATTCTTATTAGGATGACAGAGTAAGGGAGAATTTTATTGACTCTTGAGATGTATCTTAGTAAATATTT
>NW_011501902.1:1340-20937 GCF_000495115.2 Populus euphratica | reverse complement strand
AATAACTAATGTAATCATGTTAATAATTTATAATCTGATTGGAACCTCCTTTGTGTGTGGTTTCCAATTGAATAATAAAAGTTTAGAGTTTATACTATGCTTGTATGACATACTTTTAGAGTTTATATTATGTTTGTATGACATACTATTAGTAAATCATCTAACCTTGATATTTGTTATTATCATTGTTTAATCCTTACGTTAATCTTCCATATCAAAGTTCTCATCAACTTCTTTTTCTTTTTCTTTTTCTTTTTATTATTATTATTATTATTATTATTATTTAGTGTTTAGTGTTATTATTGTTACCATTGTTGTTATTATCTATAATTTATACAATTAACCTCCTTGTTGTTCAACCCCGGTCTTGCTGGGTTATTTATTACTTCGACACTCCTGCACTTGGGAGAAAACATTAATCTTTTGGTCGTGTCAAGAGACTATCTGATTTTTTATAGTAATCTCTCTTGAAATTAACATTGAAAATGATATTTTAAAGATACTCACATGTTAACATAAAGCCTATTTCTTCTCTGTCTCTCTCATACACATCTTTTTTTTCTCTCCAAACACTCTTAGCAATACAATTCCTTTCTTTCTCTACTTGGCGACAACCCTCATAAAGATATTATTGTTTCCTATAAAATATGTTTTTAATCTTTCCTTTCATTTCTTAAAATATGTTATTAATCTTTCCTTTCATTTTTTCCTTTCATTTCTTTTTTTTAGTTTTTACCTGAATCTTTCCTTTCCTTTTTTTCTTTTTTCTTTTTTCCCCTAAACCTCTCCCATAAAACATTAGTGGAAAATTATGGATGGATGCTGAATTTTTTTAGGAATATATGTGGATGATGGTTGATTGATGTGTGAATGGATATAAACAAAAATAAGTATATATTGAATAGTAGCTAGTATATAGAAACAAAAATGGTATAAAAACTATCAATTCCTATTTTTTAAGTTGAAAAACAATAGGTAAAATCTATCAGCTAACTAAAATTATTTTTTGTATTGCTATAATAATGTCCTCTACTTATCTAGTATGTGACATGCAAATTGTAATCCTTATCATGTTTATGAACTATAAATCCTGCCAATGCTCTTAATAAAGTATATTAATATAATTTGAAATAAATGTAATACTAGTCATGGCTACTTATGTGGGTTATTTAACTTATATGAATTGGCATATATTTCGTGTTGAAAGACCAGTCATCCAACCAAAAACATGAAACAAAGAACAAGTTTATCAAGAATTGCTAATAGGATTGCAAGCAAATAATAACTCACATTATATAATACATATGAGTTATGATGTATTTAGTCGATTAGTTGCAATACTTTATAGAAGAGGACTTATTAGTAATAATCAATACAATGTTAGTGAGGAACAAGTTACAATGTTTATATATAATTTAAGTGGTTAGACATGTACTTGATCACAAAGCTTTTTCTTTTCTTTTTGCTAGTCTAATGAGATTATTAGTAATCATTTTCACCAAGTACTTAGAGATCTAATAACACTTAAAGATGAATTTTTAGTTCAACCAAATTGCTTTACAATTCCATCACAAATGCTTGACTGTGGAGAATATTTTATCTATACTTCAAGGTATTTTATTATATAGATATATTTATTTTAACAATATCTATGAAGATTATTTAATCATTATTATTAATTTAAATAAAACTTTTTGGAATTATAATAGCATTTTAGATGGAAGTAATATCCCAAGTTAATGTTTCCAAAAAAGATGTATCAAAATATAAAGAAATAAAAAGTTATCTAACGATGAATGTATTTGTTGCTTGCACTTTTAACTTGAAACTCACTTATTTTTTTCTAGGTGAGAGGGCACAACTACAAACTCAAGAAGTTTAGTATGCTTTCAGTAGATGAGATAAGCTAAATGTTCCTCAAGGTATTTAGTTTTTATACATATATTTTTAATAGTGAATAAAAAATGTTACCTAAAATTTTTAAAGTAATTTTTTCTAATTGTAATTTTAGATAAATTCTACTTAGTTGATGTTGAATATATGTTGAGATTGGGTTTTATCATTCCATATCAAATTGCTTCATATCGCTTGAAAGAGTATTTTTAACATCCTCATTAAAATCCAAAAGAGCTATTCAACTTAGACATTTTTTTATTACATAATGCAATTGAAAGAGCTTTTAGTATTTTAAAGTTAAGATTTCTAATTATAATTAAGATGTTAAGGTATGATGTGGACAAGGTGTGTTAAATTGTTTTAACTTGTTGTATTTTACATAACTTTTTAATAGATTTTGATTCAGATGAAGAAATTATTACATCAGTTGAAAAAGACTTCATGAATAGTGAGCTTGAACGTAAATTTAGTTATGGATGAATTGCTAGGGGTGAAGATAGATAAAGGAGGAAAATTATGAGAGAGAAAATGACTATATAAAAATGGCATGATTACACATCTCGACATTAACTTGTATTTTATTTTTAAATTAATTGTTTTAAATATATTGAACTAGATATTAGATGCTTAGCTTTTATGTAATTTTTTTTATAATATTTATTGAACCATTGTTGCATTATTATAGCCTTATTTTTAATGGTTATTTCTTTTTACTTAAAGTTTTATAAGTTGAAGAATTTGTTACATGATGCCATATAATAATAGGTGGTATTGTGGATGCAAGGATGTTATTGAGATTAAAGGTGGAAATGATGGTGATGGATACTTGAGAAGGACCATAAAAATGGATAAGGTGATGCTTGAAATTCTTAGGGAACAAAGAACAAGGATAAAAAAAAGAAGATAAAGCCTTTTCTTCTAAAGCTAATAGGAAAGTGATAACTAAAATGAATGAAATATTTTCATGGAATATCTCCATGAAAAAAGTATATAATCATTTTAAAACTTTTAAAAAGCAAATAATTTTAGTAAAAGAAATTGAGTTAAAAAGTGGAATTAGATGGAAGACACTTCCAAAATAAATTGAGTTAAAAAGTGGAATTAGATGGAATGACACTTCCAAAACATTTGAGTCTCCAATGGAGATGTGAAAATCTTTATAGAAGGTATAAATAATATAATTCACTTGCTATATTTTCATTATTATGTATTTATTAGTTATAATTATTTTAACCTTTATTTATCTATTTTTTTTGTTATAAGGCTAATCCAAAGTTAAGTCTTATTCGAGAGAAGTCTTTTCATTACTTTGACATTTTTATAGAGATGTATGAGAAATATATAGCAATTAGAGCTAAAATTGAGAGTGCTAGAAAAAAGGTAATGTGATCCTACCTATGAAATCAAAGGATCCATTAGGAGCGTATATTAGGTCTATTATGAGGTCTAAAACAAAGGGGATTCAAGAGGAGTTTAATAGCTAAGTTAAGAGGTTTGAGTTAAAAAGGTTCAAATCTTTCAATATGCACCTTTGTATATGTTTTGCGTCATACTTGAAGTTACAAAAGATTTTTAGATGTGATTTTAATAGGGTTAGAAACTAGACATTTATAAGTTTATAATCATATATGGTGGTTACGCAAATTCATCCACACAAGAGAGTGATGCATTTGAAGTTGGGCTTAGAATCTGCTATCAAAGTGCAAAAATAGAAGAAAAAAAAGAGAGCATTTTTTTTTAAGAGACATGGGTTCTATTCATTACAAGAAGTCCTTAATGCTATTAAGAATATATGTAATAACCTTTGGCTTACTTATTTTATAAGGATCCCATATCAAACAAGAAGTTGAAATAGGTTTTCACTTGAAAAGGATGGAAGGATATACATGCTTGCATCATTGTCACCTAAATAGGTTTATGAAGATCAATTCAAATTAAAAAAGAAAAGTGAAGCTGAAATGGTAATACAACAATATGAGGTCATGATTACCATGTAAAAATATGTATTAAAGTTATTAGTAAGACATGTTTATCTAAAATTTTTATCAGCTACTATTTTTATACAATATTGCTCTGAAGGCAAAAATTAGCACAAAAAAAAAGAGTTTCGAAAACTTAAACAAGACCAATTAGAGAATACATGTTTTTTTTTACATGCCTATAATTTTACCGTATATAAAGAAACATATTTTAACACTAATAATCTTGATTCTTTTATTCCTAGTGTTACTATATCTTTGTTATAGGATTTTGAGGATGATATAAGACAATCAAATTTGAATTTAAGCTTAATTTGTCTTATTATATAAATTTACACCAACAAGCATAATTTTTTATATGAACATTGTATCAAACTAAATTTTTTTCAAAGAGTTCTAGAGATTTTTTTTTCATTTTGAGTTAAAATTACAAGACAATCAAAGCCTGATAAGGTTTTTTGATAAAAGATATAAGTTATTATCCATATCTTACTACACATTTTCTGATGAGATCCATAGTTATTTCCTATTGATATAAGGTGTAATCAATAATAGACATCGTATCCCTATAATTCATGATATTATTAATGAGTTGCATGGATTTTGTGTGTTTAGTAAAATTGATTTGACAATTGGTTATCATCACATTAAAATAAAAAAAAAAGATGAAAGGGATAAATAAATTTAAGACTAAATGTGAGTTGTTTGAATGGGTAGTCTTATTATTGCACATAATAATTTAATGAGATTGATGAATCATAAATTATATGCATTCATATTGAAGTTACAAAAGATTTTTAGATGTGATTTTAATAGGGTTAGAAACTAGACATTTATAAGTTTATAATCATATATGGTGGTTACGCAAATTCATCCACACAAGAGAGTGATGCATTTGAAGTTGGGCTTAGAATCTGCTATCAAAGTGCAAAAATAAAAGAAAAAAAAAGAGCATTTTTTCTTAAGAGACATGGGTTCTATTCATTACAAGAAGTCCTTAATGCTATTAAGAATATATGTAATAACCTTTGGCTTACTTATTTTATAAGGATCCCATATCAAACAAGAAGCTGAAATAGGTATTCACTTGAAAAGGATGGAAGGATATACATGCTTGCATCATTGTCACCTAAATAGGTTTATGAAGATCAATTCAAATTAAAAAAGAAAAGTGAAGCTGAAATGGTAATACAACAATATGAGGTCATGATTACCATGCAAAAATATGTATTAAAGTTATTATTAAGACATGTTTATCTAAAAATTTTATCAGCTACTATTTTTATACAATGTTGCTCTGAAGGCAAAAATTAGCACAAAAAAAAAAAGAGTTTCGAAAACTTAAACAAGGACCAATTAGAGAATACATGTTTTTTTTTACATGCCTATAATTTTACCGTATATAAAGACACATATTTTAACACTAATAATCTTGATTCTTTTATTCCTAGTGTTACTATATCTTTGTTATAGGATTTTGAGGATGATATAAGACAATCAAATTTGAATTTAAGCTTAATTTGTCTTATTATATAAATTTACACCAACAAGCATAATTTTTTATATGAACATTGTATCAAACTAAATTTTTTTCAAAGAGTTCTAGAGATTTTTTTTTCATTTTGAGTTAAAATTACAAGACAATCAAAGCCTGATAAGGTTTTTTGATAAAAGATATAAGTTATTATCCATATCTTACTACACATTTTCTGATGAGATCCATAGTTATTTCCTATTGATATAAGGTGTAATCAATAATAGTATGGTAAAATATACACATCGTATCCCTATAATTCATGATATTATTAATGAGTTGCATGGATTTTGTGTGTTTAGTAAAATTGATTTGACAATTGGTTATCATCACATTAAAATAAAAAAAAAAGATGAAAGGGATAAATAAATTTAAGACTAAATGTGAGTTGTTTGAATGGGTAGTCTTATTATTGCACATAATAATTTAATGAGATTGATGAATCATAAATTATATGCATTCATAGGTATTTTTATTGTTTATTACTTTAATGATATATATCATAAGAATCTAGGTGAGCATATTAAACATTTATTATTTTTGTTTAATATGTTACAAAAGAAATCACTATGTGCTAATCAATTAAATTAGAAAAAATATTCATCATTTTAAATAGTTTATAGTTTAAATCTACAATATATGATTTCTTTACTTGTAAATGAAGGAGATAGATTTGATGGAATATAAAGCACATGTAATGAAAATATTACTTAAAAAGGTACATTAACATGTTGAGAAAAAGAATGAAAAGTATGCATTTCAAGTTAAAAAATAAATAAATAAAAGACATAAAAAGGGTTGTTTTTGAACCATAAAATTGTGTTTAAGTGCATTTATGCAAAGAAAGATTTTTTGGACATAGAAAATCAAAGTTAATGCATAGAGGAAATGATTTATTCATATTCCTTAAAGGAATCAATGGCTACAAGTGAATCTACAAAGAAAACATAATGTTTATCTTATATTTAAAATTTCTAATCTTTGTTTGATGTAAGTGATTATTTAAAGTTAATCCTTTTTTTTTTTAAAAAAAAAAGAGGATGATAAAATCCATATTCCTTAAAGGAATCAATGGCTACAAATGAATTTATAAAGAAAACATAATGTTTATATTATATTTAAAATTTCTAATCTTTGTTTCATGTAAGTGATTATTTAAAGTTAATCTTTTTTTTAAAAAAAAAAGAGAGGATGATAAAATTCTGACTACCACATTAAAGGATTTATTTAAATTGTTCATTAGATGATGATTTGAGGTTAGTTTTTTAAATAAATAGAAAAACAACATAATTTAAGCAAGTCCTATATCAGCACTACATTTTTTTTATTTAAAAGTTTCTTAAGGTTATTTTTTCCAAAATAAAATAAGTAGTCCTTTATCTCAAAAAACACTTCTTCTTTTTTCAGTACAACCAATATGCCCTTAAATAATATCACCTTCCACTCCTAATACTATTTTTTAATTAAAAATTAAAGTTGGAAATCAATTTAAAAAATGTAATCAATATATAATTAAGTTTAAATTTTTGTATTTGACATTAATGGATCATTTTAGTGGATTTGATTGAGTTCCATGTAGTTATTAACCTAAACATTCTAATTAATATCCAATATATTTAGGTTTTTAATTAACCCATAAAAGTATAATCAAATCTAATAATTGTGTATAAAAATAAAACTTGTTATAAAAATTATAAGCATATCCTATTTTAATATAGCTGAGGAAGGTGAGAGGAAGGTTAAATGGTAATCATGATTATCTTTTTTATTTGATTTTATTTGAAATTTTAAAAAGTCAATTTATCAAGTTTTAGTCCATTTCATACAAGTTGAATTATTTTTTTAATATAAAAAATATCCAAGTTACAGGAAATTCTTTAACAATGTCATTAGATCTAGTTCAATAAGCCGACTTTGAAAACTCCCAACTCGACTCTTTGCTTAGCTTAAGCTTCAAATTAAATCACATGAAAGTTGTTTACACATGACCCATTTGACTTGACAAGTCTAAAAACAACCTAGATTATTAGTAAAAACATGATTTAATTTTTGTAAAATAAATTATGATGATATTTTTTTTTCCAAGCATTAAGACGACAATCTATTAGATCGACTTGGGTCAACTTGACTTAACTCACCAAATTTACTACCCAAGTCATATACTCCACTAAGTTTAATAATTTTTTCATGAAAATATTTTTATTTAGTTATATAATAAAAAAATAGATGTTAGTAAAATCGAGAACCAATCCAATATAAGGATATTTATTTGATATCACCTTATATAAAATTTAATTTTCAATCAATTAACTCAAGTTAGCATGCTAAACTAGCGATCAAATTCATAAATTCTATTAAGTTTAATAACTTTATATTTTTTGAAAATATATTTTATTTAAAAATAAGACAAATAAATAAAAATGAATGACTAACTCAATGACGTAATGTTTTATAAATAGCAAAGCATTGTTTTATAAATAAAAATCCATTATGATCTTAAAAGTAAATTTAAAATAAAACATTAAAACCAACTCTAACAATTTTATATATCATTGAAGATGAGAAAAAATGATAAATGTGATAAAATTATACCAAAAAAAATGTATTAAAGATCTTAATAAAACATAAATTTTATGTTAATTAAATATTCATGAGTTTTTCTTTTCATATTAGGCACATAATAATTAGAAAATAAATGTTAACAATCCCATGAAATAAAAACGCATAATATTATTTGAGAAACCTTAACAATCCCATGAAATAAAAACGCATAAACATGAAAAAAATTGAAATATATTTTCTTTTTATAGTGCATTTATGTTTAAACAAAAGGTTTTAAAAAATTCAAATATAAAAAAGGATTAATCTACTATTTCAGATAAGTTGAAAGCATAAAAACACCTTTATAAAACTCTTTATTGAATTGTACTAAAAATATGGTAAATAATGAATTTTTCTCTCTCTCACAAACATAATTATAGAAAAAGAAAAAAACTTTGGATCAAAACAAATATTTTAGAAACTATGGGGATAATAAAAAGAAAAGGGAAAGTTGGTGGACCAAAAAGTACTTTCTCATGCAAATTTAAGATTGGCCATGAAATCTCTTCTTATTTTACACTTTGATCATTTTTATTTAATTTTATTTTTTATGGACAAATTTTAACAAATTGATTATAAAATGATGCAATTAAAAAATAATTTGAGAATAAAATTAAAAAAAAAACTTATGATTATGGTAGGTTGCTACAGTACAATAGTATATAATACATTTTGTAATTGTAATATAAATTAGACCATGATATTCTGCGATATTTTCAGGGAAAAAAAAATTTATTTGTGATAATCTCTCTCCAGGGAATACAACTTTCATATGCGCGAAATTATAGCTCATACGATCATCAATTGCAGTCTTCTATTCCTGTTAATTATTTGGCCAATATTGAAATTTCTTTTCTTAAGATAAAATAATCCCATAAAATTTACGTAATTCTTTTGGTTAAATTTCTAGCTAGTTGGTCTATGCCACCTCAATTAATAAATTTGCTTAACATTACTCTAACCTACCTTTAATCACTACGAAAATGGATATTCACGGATTTTACTAGCTATGGAAATAAGAAAAAAAAATTAAGAAAAAAAAAAGGAGGAAAAGGATGAGGAGGTTCAACCTATTTGTTGGTTATTTTTCATGAAAAAACATAGAATCACTTAGATTTTATTTGTTTTTATATTTTAAAAATATTTTAAAAAATTTAATTTATTTTTTTATTTTTTTACTTCAAATTAATATTTTTTTATGTTTTTAAATTATTTTAATGTACTAATCTAAAAAATAATTTTTAAAAAATAAAAATATATATATATATATTTTAATATATTTTTAATAAAAATTATTTTAAAAAATAATTATAACCTCGATCCTCTTAATATATATATACACACACATGCACACACAACAAGAAATTTCCTTTAATAAGCACGTCCTAAACCTTGAAACTTAAAGTGTGTGGCTCTACACTAGATAAATGGGTCCCCAAAAGGGGTGTAGAGATTCGGTAAGACAAATATATTTTTGACTTAATTCTCTTTGTTTTTTTTATCTTTTTTTTTCTTTAAAGAATAGTAGAATTGGTGTAGATTTAATTATATTTGACGGACATCTTAAACCTCGACCTTAACAAATGAGAGCACAACTCCTATTACGTATTTAATGAGGTGTATGATATATTTTCATGTTTTTTAAAAGTTTTCTAACTTGAAAATGTAGTAAATTGATGTTTTTTTTTAATATTTTTTATAGTTTTGATATGGTGATATTAAAAATAAAAAAATCTAAATTTTTTTATTTTAATATATTTTCAAGTTAAAAACTATTTTAAAAAGTAATTTATATTATAATTGTTGAAGATATTATTTATGAAAGGAAACAAATAAAGAGTTGCTTTAAAAACATGAAAATACTACTTTTAAAATATTTATTTATCCAATAAAGAGATAATACCCCCTAACATAACTAACCCTCTACACCTTTGAAAGAATAAAAAAAGGTGACAAATGAAAGAGAATCATGTTTTTTTTTTTTGTTTATATATTCTTTATTTAGTAACTAGTGTATATACACTTGAAGCATTGTAATAAAATATTATGTTTGTTAATATTATGATTATTAATAAAACTATATGACTATTAATAAATAACTATATTTTAAATTAAACTGAGTAATTTTTATTTAATTTTATTGTAATGATCACAAATGTCAATATTAATTATGAAAATTGAAGAAATAAATTAAAAAAATTCTCAATAATATATTAAGTTCTAAGTTTGAAATGTCAAAAATCATCTTTTAATATTATAAATATTCATATAATAGTATTAAGTTCTAAGTACCAAGTGTCATACTTGAATCTTGTTAAAGTTATTAGTGTCCACAAATTAAACCAAAAAATTTATTGTAAAATTAAAGATACTACAAACATAATATCATTCCAAATTCTTAAAGAGGTTTATAACAATGTAGCATTACCATGACCATATGCTAAAATCTTATTTTCATTTATATTTATAAGAGAAAACCCCAACTCTTGTCAAAAGTAGCACCATTTCTATATTCATATTGGTGGAATTATACATACTTCTATTACATTAAAAATAAACTTTAAATTCCATTAAGAGTCTGCGCTCATCCTCCTTTAGATAATAAAACACACTACATACTATCAGAATAAAGTTCAAAATTAATTATCAATATCCAACAAATACTAAACAATAACTTGTTATTACCCATTAGATTTAGAGACAAGCTTCTTGCTAATTCGAAGTTGAGTTTCTATTACTAATATGATTAATAATAAATTTTAACTTCATTCCACAAGTTGTTTTCCTTACCATGTCTCTAAATAGTCCTTTTATAAGCATATCTGTAAAATTATTTATAGACTTTATATAGACATTACTTTATTTGTAATCGACTCTCGAAAATATTCATGATGAATGCTTATATGTATTGACTTACAATTGACTTATAGGTTGTAATCATAATTTAATATCTAACAATATATTTCTTAGTCATTCTGTTTTTTACCTGCAACAACCATAATAATAAATTATGGTTCCATGGTAGAATGAGACATGCACATTTGTTTCTTAGATGCTTAAGAAATTGCACTTCCTTCAAGTGAGAAAATTAATTTCTGATATAGACTTATTATCACTTGAACTAGTTATCCAACTTGTATCACAATGTCCTTTTACATAACTAGAAAACTAAAATAAAACAATACTAAATCAATCGTTCTTTTTAGATAACCAAAGTCTCTTGCAATAGCCTTTTAATTATCCATGTCTTACTTGTATATCTTTATAATTTGCATATAGCTAATAGCCGTCTAATGATTCATATCTAACTTACTTGTATATCTTCATAACTTGCATATAGCAAAAGCTATATATAATCTTGTATAATATATAGTATACATAAGACTTTCAATGACTAATCTTGTATAATATATAGTATACATAAGTAATTAATATATTCTAGTTGCATTATTGCTTTATCATAATTATTAATTAACTTCGTACTATAGTAAAATGAGATATTAGTTTCTTTTATATTAAGATTCTTAAATTTATTATGTATTTTTTATAAATATAATATGATTGATTAAATACATATCTACTATTATTTTTCAAAACTTTGAAACAAGTGATGGATGTCTTCCTACCAATATCTTTTCCTCCAAGCAAGATACTTATAATTTATTCTTAAGATTTGATCAAGGAATAACACCATCATTTAGGATTGAGTTTCCTGAGTATAATTTATCCTTATATAAAAAATAAAAAAATATAAAAGAATTATCTTCATGGTTAATAAAACTAAATACTTCATATTTCTTCTTCTTAAAAAATAGAATCAAAAAGTAGTTGTGAACGTCATAATTAATCTTCAAGGTTAATAAGAAGGAAAGTTGATAACTCAATTTTTATTTTTTAAAAAAATTTAATAACTTAAAAGTAATATTTTTTAACTTATTTGAGTGACACATCCAAACATCGTTTCTCATGATATAACCTTTTATTTCACATTTTCATAGAATCATGGACAAGTAGTTTTAATTTATTGTTATAGAATTATTTAAAATAAAATGGTATAATGTTCCAGCAGACGATGGGCCGATAAATTATGTCCCATCTCTCGTCGGGTTTCCACTTTCCTTTATTGGTGCGTGGGCTAACATTTCTCAAATTGACTTTATAATAAAGCTAAATATATTTTTCAACCATGTAATAATTTGTTCAGCTAAAGTTCAAATACTACATGCGCATATACACTCCAAAAGCCTTGGTGGGTGTAATAACCAGTATCTGCACTTACCATATGGACCACATCCCACCTCCGACAGTCCACACAAACCTAAATTATAGCTTCTTTTCTTTTTTTAGTAATGCATCCAAAGTATTTTTAAAATTAAAATAATATTTTTTTAGATTTTTCTATATTGATTATCAGTATATTAAACTCACAAAAAAACTCATAAAAAATTAATTTTATATATTTTAATAAAAAATAATTTAAAAAAACTTTAAAAAGCAGGTTATATCACAAAATAAATGTATAGAGATTGAAATTTTATATATTTTAATAAAAAATAATTTTAAAAAACTTTTAAAAGCAGGTTAGATCACAAAACAAAATAAATGCATAGAGATTGAATTTTTTTTTTTACTAAAAATTATATATTTTAATGTTTTTAAATCGTTTTAATATATTGATATCAAAAATAATTTTTTTAAATAATTTATATTATTTTAATATATTTTTATATAAAAAATACTTTAAATCATAATTACTATCACAGTCTAAAACACACCAAAATCTTTCATAAATTGCTCCAAAATCTTTCATGGATTGCAGTTTTTGGAGCATATATATATATATATATATATATAATCTTCCCCCTTCTATCTTGGAAAAAAATAATATTTAATTGGAGGATGAGTCTCGATGGTGAGGAATTTGATTCCATATTCTTCGTTCAGATATAGACGATGTCATAAGACCTAGTTAAAGAGATTTGACCTTGGTGTTTATTGCTTTCGGATGTGTAAATGGCTCCTTAAAGACCTAATTAAAGAGAGATTTGACCTTGGTTTGCAAAGTTGACCCAAGATAAACTTACTATTTAAAAAAGAAGCAAAAATACTCGAGAGTTATGGTACAAGTCTGAGAAGGTGCAAGTGCTGCCATACTTGCAGCACTTGATAATTCAGAGTGGTGAGGACCCAATAGCAAAAGTGGCTACACTGAACAAAATATTCCATTTTTCTTAATTGGATGGTTGTTTTATGAGAAATAAAGGGTATTTGCAGTCGCCATTAAAATTGGGGTCTCTGGGTCAGCATCTGCTCTCAAGGTTCCCGTCAGGAAATTAAACTGAACTGGGTCTAATTTCAAAAGGAACCATTTTACAGGATCATGCTGCAAGTTGCAACCAATACGTATAAATCTTGATTTGAGCGCAGCTGTTTGATGCCGATGACCATTCTATTACCATGATTTATTGCCGAGAGAATTAATATATATTTTATATCCTGATGTCACGATAAGAAAGTTTTACCTCTTAATGACCAACCCGACTCAACCAAAACCGGATTAATCGAGGTCCAGTGAACTCTAAAATACTAGGTTTAGAATCTTTAGATCAAAAAAGAAGTCGCAATCGGAGCAGGCAGTAGTAGCTATGAAAACCAAGGTGAAAGAAACCGTGCAAATCAACCTTGTTGTTGCAGCTTAGCATATTTAGAGGCTAACATAAAACCACACACACACTCAAAGTCGACAGCCACACAAGATTTAGCCTTCTCTTGGATCATACGTTCCAAACCAGAAAAGGGATTTCAGATTTCGTTAATCAGATACAATAAGATGGATGAAAAGAAGATTAATTAATGTTTATAACGTTTTACAAACATATTAAATGGATACGAACAACTAGAAAAAAGGTATGCTCGTAAACATGAATATTATTAATCACTCGTATATACACGAGAGGATTATTCAGACAAACATCAATATATTAATTTAATTACGATATGCACAACAATATTTCTACAAAGTGTACAATTAAATATCAAACTGCTCCTAATCTATGCAAGTAAGCATATAGTTTACCTACGTTTCTGCTGTTGAATCCTGTATTAAGGGTATACAGATGAGAAGCAAAGGAGAACAAGGGTCGTACTCCCAGAAAACTTGCAAAAATTATCGCTTGTTATGCAACGGATTCGGGCCTGTAGGAACCCTACGCTTCTGTGACGCGAATTCTTTAGCTCTCTCTGCGAAGGGCGAAGAACTAAATGGAGCGCGAAAGGCTTGCTGGCTTGTGGAAGGTGCAGAAAAGCTCCCCCGAATTGCGTGACTCCTCCTCGGAGAGCTGCTAAAGAAGATGAGAAGGGCAACGATGAGGCAGAGTTGAAAGAGTTTCATGTTTTGAGACTCTTAGTTTTTTGAAAGAGAAGTGGATATATATGAAGGCAGGGTGTGAGCCTAGCTAGCATGTTATTGTATATATACACATTCAGGGGCAATATGGAGTGGCTGGTCCATTTCTAAAGTTTGTAAAATGTGTTCATACAAGTACTTAGGATGTGTTTAATAACATACAACTATTTTTTTTCATTTTCATTTTTCAGTTTTTTAGTAGAAAATTAAATGATGTGTTCATTTGTTAAAAATAAAGATGGATTCTGGAAATACATCAAGATTATAACTATTTTTTATAAAAATAATATTTTGTATTTTTGATAATTTAATTATAAAATATTAATTTTATTTCATTCAAATTAAAAATTATCATAAAACATTATGTTGCTAACTTAGAAAAAATATATTTATATTAGATTTATAATAAAAAAGATCTAAATATAAAAAACAATTTTAATATTTTACATTGATAAAATGTTTTTGTATATAAAATAAAAAAAAATATACTTCAAGTTTTTTCTTTATTTGAAATAAGTGAAATGCTTGTGAAGAAAAAACTATGGAAAACCTTTGAAAATGTGTTTTCCGTTTGGTAATATGACATAGAATAATTTTTCAAAAGTTTTTTTAATTTAAAATACATAAAAAATTATATTTTTGATATAAACACATTTTATTTGGTAATATTAAGTACTAGTTTTTATTTTTTGAGCTCTTATTTCCTAAAAAACTAAAATATTATTTTATTTATGGAAAACACCTTCTTAGTCATATTGTTTAAGATGTGCGGACTTCCTACCAACTGGTCAAATAGAAAAATTGTGTAAATTGAGTCTTTTGTCGAGCTATAATCACGTTCAAACATTAACATCGCATTACTGGCTTAGCTAGGTCACAAGTCAACACATAGGCGTGGTGAGAGAAATAAATAAATAAACACATGAAGGTGAAGGCAATCGGGGGCATCGCTTGCTGTGGCTTGAGATTTCTATTCAAGGAACTAGCTGACGATTGCTTTTAGACTCTGAGCGATAATTTTCTGTGATTTAAAAATATTTTAAAAAAATTGAATTTTTTATTTTAAATTTAAAGCCATTAGTGTTTTTAATCATTTTAATATAAAGATATAAAAATAAATTTTTAAAAATAAAAAATATTATTTAAATATATTTTAAAATAAAATTACTCTTTAAAAAATAATTATTATGACAACAACATATCTATTCTAATTAAAAAAATGTTCCGGCTTGAATTTGGACATCATAGTCAAAAGGACAATGCCGACACCCTCGATTAGCCTAATAGAAATAAGTTGCTTGAAAATATTAATGACCAATAATTAATGACCAACTACAAGTTCATGTCTATATGCAAAGCTTATATATGGAAAACTACTAGCAGTATGTACACGTATTTAAAGGTCGGTTGTGACATATATCAAGATTTACCCGGATTTGTTTTTATATTTTAAAAATATTAAAAATTTTAATTTTTTAAATTAATATTCTTTGATATTTTTATATGATTTTACTATGCAGTTATAAAATGTAATTTCTGAAAATAAAAAATATATTATTTTAATATATTTTTAAATAAAAAATAATTATAATCACACCGGGCAAGTTCTACAGGAATGTAACGCATGGTATCGTAGGATTAGCTGTCCAAACGCAGTTTCTGACAATAGTTACCTCCAATATATTGCTCCTGGGAAAAAGTCCTTCCGCCGACTGCCCACAACAATACATTTATTAGTGTGGGTGAGTCTTTAATGCGAAGTTAAGGAATATTCATGCCCTAAATGATGTAGTGTTGAATGCAAGAAAACTCTACTGAAATATATGAGAAGGAAGAGCATTTTAGTGTTTGAAAGCATCATTTTTCTTTGTGTAAAATATAATTTTTTAAAATTCTAAAATTAACTAATATCTAAGTTCAGTAATACCAAAATTTACAACACTTTTAATGAATAATTTTTAAAAAATAAATAAAAAATCTACATATAGTTTAAAATTGATGGATGCCATTCTTGATTTCCCTTATAGTATTTGCTAATTGATAGATATATAGCCCTCGACTCAATTTCATCCAAGAACAAGTCAACAATTCTAGGCAACAATTTTCTACACAAATGTGATTTTATTTGCCGGATGAAGATCGGGGAATCGTATTTTTAGAGCGAGGAGAGACGAGAATTCTTAGATGGAAAGTTAAAAGTCAACTTTCAACTAACAAATAGGCAAATCCAATCGGGCCCATCACAAGTTTTTATCATAAACCTACTCGAGAAGAGAGAAGCCTCCACTATTTATCAAAGACAATATGTATACACGCACACAAAGAAGGTCAAGGGATCCCATCTTCCTTGTACGGCAAGTGTTTATTAGTCAGCACCATAATTCTCATTCAACCATGAAATTCTAACCTGTAAAAGTTCACTTTCTCTTTCAAGTTTCAAGGAGGTGTTAATGGTCTCAACATGCAAGATCCTCACCGACTCTTCTTCTTCTTTTTGTATATATAAAATTTAAAATCAATAGATAATACAAGATGATTACCTACCCAACATAAAATATTATATATTCTACACTTGCATACATCTTATATTATAGAATCCTTATTAAAATTGTATTAAGATCCTAAACAAGATGTTTTTGCTTCGCAAATGAAACTAACTACTATCACATGATAAACACATGATAAAAACATTCGTATCAAGACTTAAAATCAATACCTAACGAACTCTTTTTTGCAAGGAATTCTTTCCAGGTAGGAATATAGTAAGCATTAATTATGCATTCTACTACTAGTTTATCTTGGGGATGAATTTTGTGCGTGTACCTATTGCTAATGCTCCCCTTCCCCACCTCTCCCACTCCCTTTCCATGTCCAACGTGCTTAGGGTGGTGTAGTCATATTGACTATGCACACTCGTACTGGAATTTTCTTGATTGGAATCCAAAGAGTCATTGAATGTCAGAGTCCTAACTACTATCAATGTGGTATTGAATATCACCATCCTTACATGGTAAATTAATTTCATGACTAGGTTTGTAGGTCGTATAAATCAAAAAGTAATGTAGAAAAAAAATGCATTTTCAGTGTTATTAATATTTTTTTAAGTCTCATTCAAATTATAAAACTAAATAATCTTATAAAAAATAAATAAAAAAATAATATAAGTTAATTCATGTTAACTAAATAGATCATTAACCTAAAAAAAACCTATATAAAACAAATTGAATAGGTTATAAAGTCAAATCCTTCAAAAACTCATTTTTGAATAATGAAATTGAAAAAAAAATCAACATAAAAAAACACAATAAAATAATTTGTATTTATCCAATTTAAGTTGTAAAACTTGTAACTTGATTTATAAAATTGAAATAATTTCATAGAAAACAAACTGAAATAAATAATAAATTCTAATAAAAGCCCCATAATTATGTGTTGATACATTGAGCACAAAAGAAAGGTTTATTAATATCTTGTTAAGAGGTATTGAGCAGATATATAAATTTAATGAGAGTTTGTTTATCTGGATAGATTAATGGAAGTTAAATGATGAATACCTTGCTTTGTGAAATTTGCAAATTGTTTTAACGCTTTGATTACTAGGGACTAGTAATAAGCTGGTTGGGGGGTGTGATTAGTACTTAAAAGTGCATTTTTATCATGGTTTTATATCATCATTTTGCACTTGAAGTATCAATAACTCCTTAACTAAAATATGTTTTATAATAATGTATCTAATAATATAAGATACCTATAATTTGTGGTAAATGTCTATTTTTAATGCAGGCCTATCACATAAATGAAAGGATTGATTGATGACTTGAAGAACTTAAATTGCAAGGATAAAGAGATGGCCAAACTTAGAAAAGAGATGTCGGTGCAATCTAAACCGGAACACTGTTCGGTAATTGGGTCATATCTGGAGCTATAGATCTCAGATTTAGGTCTACTTTATATGGATGGAAAGGTAATACATAGGCCTACAACTTTCATATGGAGCCCAAGATCTAAAAAGTTCATTTTCAAGTCCAAATTATTGCAACAACAAAGAAGCCCGAAGCTGTCCTCCTGCCCGAGCACTATTCAGTATTTTGGCCATATCTGGAGTTCTAGAAGTCCAAATGAGCTGAATTGTTTACACAAGAAAGCTGAGATAATTGCCTACAACTTTCATGTTTTCAAGTGGCTCCAATTTTGACATTATCAATGACGTTTTGGGCAGACAAGAGAAGATAAGGATTGTCACCAAGTCAAGAGTTGGCTACCCACTCATCAATTAGTCATCAAATCAATAGTTTCCAATTTTGGCCTATAAAAAGAGGCATTTGCCATGCATTTAGGCATCTTGGTGTCCAGATCAAGATCATGCTCTTGTTTTCTCTCTTTGTATTTTTTGTAATGTTTATGCTTTGCTTTCATTAATATCAAGTTTATGCCTTTCATTTCCTTTCATTTACTTAGCTAACTTTTATCTTATTTATGTTCTTATTTTCTTCATCTATTTTTCTTTCTTTCATTATGTCTAGCTAAGTTTATTATGTCAAGGTGAAAAGGTTACACTAATGGTGTAAGAATAAGTATAATGTAAACTTAATATGGACTTTAATGTTTGATACTAACATGTTTTATATTTGTTATCTTGTTCACTCTTTAATACTTTGGTTGTTAAATGACTAATCTTGATTTATGTTGTAAACACTTGGTACAACAAATGCTTGGCACTTTCATAGTTCATAGTATATGGTATAACCGACACCTGAGCTATAAAAGGAACTTGATTTGTTGTTAACATAAGTTATAATCATGAATGCTTGACGAGATTTACAAGTACTAGCATCAATCGAATAAGATGACTAATGTAATCATGTTAACAATCTATAATCTGATTGGAACCTCCTTTGTGTGTGGTTTCCAATTGAATAATAAGAGTTTATACTATACTTGTTTGACATATCATTAGTGGAACCTCTAACCTTGACATTTGTTATTATCATTGTTTAATCGTTACATTAATATTCCATCTCAAAGTTCTCATCTTCTCCTCCTTCTTCTCCTTCTTTTTCTTTATTATTATTATTATTACTACTACTACTACTACTACTACTACTACTACTACTACTACTACTACTACTACTACTACTACTACTACTACTACTACTACTACTACTACTACTACTACTACTA
>NW_011501902.1:0-1325 GCF_000495115.2 Populus euphratica | reverse complement strand
ATTATTATTATAGTTGTTGTTGTTATTGTTGTTATTATTATTGCTATTATTGTTTTTTTTGTTTTTTTATAATTGTTGTTTATAATTTGTACAATTAACCTCCCTGTGGTTCGACCCCGGTCTTGCCGGGTAATTTATTACTTCGACACTCCTGCACTTGGGAGAAGACATCAATCTTTTAGTTGTGTCAAGTTTTTGGCGCCGTTGCCGGGGAGGTAAGTTCTTATATAAATTATAGTTTTTATTTTATTTTCACTTTTCACTTTTCTTGTATATAACTTTGTCTCTTTTATTTTGTTTCTTCTTATTTTGTTTTCTTCCTTCTTCTTTTGCTTTCTTCTTCATTTTATTATATTCTAACACGTGCATGAGAGTGTGGTCACATACATCAAGTGGTAGACTTTGTAGGGTATCCTCATCATTTTCAGAAAATATGGCCGAAGAAGATAATCAATCACTTCATAATGAGAATAATGAGAATAACCGTGCTAGAACACTTAGAGACCACATGAATCCCCCAAGAACAAGTGCACCATCATGCATAGTTTTTCCTCCCGATGCATCTCATTTTAATTTTAAACCAGGTATTATTCAACTTTTACCTTCTTTTCATGGTTTGGAATTGGAAAATCCATACTTGCATTTAAGGGAATTTGAGGAGGTGTGCAACACATATAATAATTTAAATTGTAGCATGAACACCATCAGATTAAAGCTTTTTCCTTTTTCATTAAAAGATAAAGCTAAAACATGGCTACAAAATTTAAGACCAGGATCCATTCGTGCTTGGGATGAAATGCAACAACAATTTTTGAAGAAGTTTTTCCCATCTCACAGAACAAACTCTTTCAAAAGAAAAATCACCATTTTCACTCAAAAACCAGGAGAAACATTTTACCAATGTTGGGATAGGTATCGAGACTTGCTTAGTACTTGCCCTCATCATGGTTTTGAAACATGGAGATTGGTTTCACATTTCTATGAAGGGTTAACACCCAAAGATAGGCAAATGGTTGAATTGATGTGCAATGGAACTTTTGAAGATAAAGACCCTGATGAAGCAATGGAGTACTTAGACTTGAATTGATGTGCAATGGAACTTTTGAAGATAAAGACCCTGATGAAGCAATGGAGTACTTAGACTTGAATTGATGTGCAATGCTCAAAATTAGGACACTGCAGGTACTTATGAGGCACTGAGTAAAACTCAACCTCATACATCTAGTGGAGGTATATATAACCTTAGGGAAGATCATGACCTTCAAGCTAAGTTTGCATCTTTAGCTAGAAAAGTCGAGGAACTAGAATTGAAAAAGAATGGTCAA
>NW_011501890.1:8154-30195 GCF_000495115.2 Populus euphratica | reverse complement strand
TTACTTGCCGATAGATCTGTAAAAGTGCCTAGAGGAATAATTGAAGATGTGTTAGTACAAGTCAATAAATTCATTTATCTTGTGGATTTTATTGTCTTGGACACACAACCTGTTGAAGCATGTAATTCATTTCCTGTTATTTTAGGACGTTCGTTTCTTGCAACTTCTAACGCATTGATTAATTGTAGGAATGGACTGATGAAGCTATCATTTGGAAACATGACATTGGAGATGAATATTTTCAACATTTGTAAGCAACCTAGAGATGATAATGATTTACAAGAAGTAGATCATATTGAGGAATTAGTTTATGATCAACTTGAATCTACTTTAAGTAAAAATGAGTTGGATGAATCTAAAGATTTGCAAATGATTTATTCTGAGGAAGAAATCATGGATGAAAAATGCACCGAAAATGTTGATGTGGATCTTTTGTCAAAAGTGACACCAAATTCGACATTTGAAATCACGGATGAAACAAGCACCGAAAATGTTGATGCGAATCTTTTGTCAACAGTGACAACAGATTTGACATCTGACATCACACCAAAGGATGATTACTTTCCTAACGAATCCTTACTTTCTCTTAGTCCAATGCCTTGGTATGATAAAAATATCAATTTTCTTGCTTTAGGAGATTTGCTAGCTGATTGGAGTACCCAAGACAAAGAAAAGTTTTTGAACGAAGTGAAGAGCTTTTATTGTGATGACCCTAACTTATTCAAATATTGTCCTGATCAAATATTTCAAAGATTCATTCCTGACAATGAGGTAAGTAGTGTCATTAAACTTTGTCATTCTAAAGCATGTGGAAGTTATTTCTCATCAAAGAAGACAGCTGCAAAAATCTTTCAAAATGGATTTTATTGGCCTACCATGTTCAAGGACACGCATGCATTCTGCAAAACTTGTGAAAATTGATACTGGTCAAAAAGTTTTGTTTTATAATTCTCAATTCTATTCATTACCTAGAGAGCTAAGATTAAGATGGAGCAATCCTTATGAGGCCTGTGATATTGAGAATTCAATGAATGACAATGATTTTAAGGAAAATGGACATCATTTGAAAGCTTACTTTGATAATTTTTCTAGTGAAAATGAATCAACTAGTTTGAATGATCTTGTAGATAAAGGTTGATTGTTTTGTTTTTCTCACATTGTTTTTGTGTTTCTTTTTGAGTGATTTATGCTAGTTTCTCTCACCCCAGTCAAATGGCAGACAACGGTACTCCGTGACTTAAGTCGGTTCTTTCAGTTTCCCACAATAACTGATATCTGTGTATATATTTGTGCAATTCTTTGAATCTCTCTTCCAATTCTCATTTGAAAATGGACACTAATCTTGAAAAATTGAAAAAGTATTTTCCCAAATTAAGTATGCTATATCTTGCTTTATAAGATATTATCTATCCCAAATTAAAGCATGCAATGTTCAACATAATAATGAATCCAAAAATGTAATGATGATCCTAAACAAGTCTCATTCACATACGAATGCAAGTTTTTTTTTTTTTTAACAAGCATGGTTATCTCAAGCATTCAACATAATGAAATATCTAAAATTAAGTTTTACATTATCCTCAACGTAAAAGAGAAAGAGAAGAAAAGTATAAAGATTAGAAAATTGTTACTCCCCTTCTGTTTTCAAGGATGAATGTCTGATTGAATTGGGCATGAGCTGACTTCTTGCTTGATTTTTTTTTTAACCTGCATATCACAACTAAAAGAAAACATTGATGTTTTTTTTTTTTTTTGAAAATAAAGAACCTCACACCCCCCAACTTAAAATAATGCATTGTCCCGAATGCATGAACAAGAAAATATAAGAGATGGAAGAAAGAAGAAAAAAATGAAAATGAAAATAAAAATAAAAATATAAATATAAATAAAAATAAAAATAAAAACTCATTACTTGTGATACTACAATGGTATTGGATCTTCAAGATCCAATGTCTCAACTTCAGCCACAACATTTTCAAGATAAAGTTTCAATCGATGACCATTTACTTTGAAAATATTTCCATTCTTGGGATTTTCTACCTCAAATGCACCATGCTCAGAGATGGATTTAATCACAAATGGACCAATCCATTTTGTCCTCAACTTCCCAGGAAAGAGATGTAATTGTGAATTATACAAGAGAACCTTTTGACCAACATGAAAGGATTTTCTAAGAATATGTTTATCATGCAAAGTTTTCATCTTATGTTTTGAAATTTTTGCATTTTCAAATGCATCATTTCTCAACTCCTCTAATTCATCCAATTGAAGCTTTCTATTTTTGCCAACCTCGTTTTCATTGTCATTGAATTGCCGAATGGCCCAATATGCACGGTGCTCAATCTCAACAGGGAGATGACAAGGCTTTCCATAAACTAGCCTATAAGGAGACATTCCTAAAGAGGTCTTATAAGCAGTGCGATATGCCCACAAAGCATCAACTAGTCGTAAGGACCAATCTTTACAGTTTGGATTGACTGTTTTCTCTAAAATGTTCTTGATCTCCCTATTTGCCAACTCAGCTTGGCCACTAGTCTGTGGGTGATAGGGGGTACTGACCTTGTGAATTACACCATATTTTCTCATCAAAATCCCAACGGGCTTGTTACAAAAATGTTTTCCCCCGTCACTAATCATAGCCCGGGGCATGCCAAAACGAGAGAAAATATTTTCTTTCAAGAATTTGACCACAACTCGATGGTCATTGGTTCGAGATGCAATGGCCTCCACCCATTTAGACACATAATCAACAGCAACAAGGATGAATTGGTAACCAAATGAACTTGGAAAAGGTCCCATGAAATCAATCCCCCAACAATCAAATATTTCCAAAACAAAGATGGGGTTAAGGGGCATCATGTTACGCCTAGTGAGGCTACCTAGTCGTTGGCATCGGTCACATGCAACACAGAAGGCATGAACATCTTTAAACATGGTAGGCCAATAAAAACCACACTGCAAGATTTTGACAATGGTTTTCTTGGAAGAGAAATGCCCACCACAGGCTAATGCATGACAAAAATTAATGACCCTTGGAATTTCATGATCAGGGATGCACCGCCTAATAATTTGGTCAGGACAATATTTAAATAGGTAGGGGTTATCCCAAAAAAAGGTGCGCACATTGCGCAAGAATTTTTGTTTGTCAAGTTTAGACCAATGAGAAGGAATTTGACTTGTGGCTAGGCCCAAAAAAAGGTGCGCACATTGCGCAAGAATTTTTGTTTGTCAAGTTTAGACCAATGAGAAGGAATCTGACTTGTGGCTAGGTAATTTGCTATGTCAGCATACCATGGAGAACCAATGTAAGAGACAGTACCTGCACAAAATAAATTTTCATCAGCAAAGAGTTCATTTATTGGAGATTCATCAATTATGGTCTTATAGCTTGAAAGACGAGACAAATGATAAGCTACTACATTCTCTACTCCCTTTTTATCTCGAATTTCAATGTTAAACTCTTGGAGTAGGAGGATCCATCGAATCAAACGTGGTTTGGCATCTTGTTTTGTGAGCAAATATTTCAATGCTGCATGATCAGTGAAAACAATAACAAGAGATCCAACCAAATAAGACCTAAACTTGTCTAATGCAAAGACCACAGCTAAGAGTTCTTTTTCAGTTGTAGTGTAATTCAATTGAGCATCATTCAAAGTCTTGCTAGCATAATATATGACATGAGGTTTCTTGTCTTTTCTTTGCCCTAAAATAGCCCCAACCGCAAAATCACTAGCATCACACATCAGTTCAAATGGTAAAGACCAATCAGGAGCTTGTATGATTGGTGCAGTTGTCAACAACCCTTTAAGCTTTTCAAAAGCTTCTTGACATTTTGATGTCCAATCAAATGGGACATCTTGTGACAACAAGTTACACAATGGTTTGGCAATGGTACTAAAAGAATGAATGAATCTTCGATAAAAACCAGCATGCCTAAAAAGGATCTCACATCTTTCACAGTCTTAGGGGTAGTTAATTTTTGAATGACTTCCACTTTTGACTTATCTACCTCTATCCCTTTTGAAGAGACAATGTGACCTAAAACAATGCCATGTGTCACCATAAAATGACACTTCTCCCAATTGAGTACAAGATTGCTCTCTTCACACCTTTCAAGAACTTTTTCTAGATTCATTAGACACAACTCATAAGAATCCCCATAAACTGAAAAATCATCCATGAAAACTTCCAAAAAATTTTCCACCATGTCACTAAAGATACTCATCATACACCTTTGAAAAGTGGTTGGTGCATTACACAAACCAAATGGCATTCTTCTATAAGCATAAGTACCAAAAGGACAAGTGAAAGTGGTTTTTTCTTGGTCTTCTAAAGAAATCTCAATTTGGTTGTAACCTGAGTATCCATCCAGAAAACAATAGAAAGCTCTTCCAGCTACTCTTTCAAGCACTTGGTCTAAAAATGGAAGCGGAAAATGGTCCTTCCTAGTCACCATGTTCAATTTACGATAATCAATGCACATACGCCATCCAGTTTGGATTCTAGTTGGTACCAGCTCATTATTTTCATTCTTCACTACCGTGACTCCAGATTTTTTTGGGACAACTTGGGTTGGACTAAACCATTTTGAGTTTGCAATAGGGTAAATGATACCTGCATCAAGTAGCTTAAGCACTTCACCTCTCACTACTTCCTTCATGTTTGGGTTCAATCGTCTTTGCATTTGCCTCACAGATTTAGCCTCTTCTTCAAGATAGATTCTATGTGTACATAAAAGAGGGCTAATTCCTTTCAAGTCAGTAATTTTCCACCCAATTGCTTTCTTGTGTTTTCTCACCACTCTCAAAAGTTTGTGTTCTTGCTCTATGCTAAGTTTTGATGAGATCACAATAGGATATGATTCATCTTCCCCTAGAAATGCATACTTAAGATCACTCGGTAAAGGCTTCCTTTCTAGTTTATCAGGCTGGACAAGAGATTCCTCAACTTTCACTTGGGGTGAAATCAAAGGCTCAAATGATGGGGTCCATTGACCTATTGACATAATAGGCATTGGATCTAGATAAGTCTCGAGTTCTCTTACTTCCTCATCAACACATTCCAAAGAACAAAATCTTTCATCATGAATTAAAGTTCTCTCTAATGGATCCTTGATCCACACTCTCTCAAAGTGTTCTTGACAAACTGTTTGGATGAAATCTACCTCTCTAATGTCCTCATGTTCCCCGATTTGTTTGGAGACATTGAATATGTTCATCTCCACAGTCATATTCCCAAAAGACAATTTCATCACCCCATTCCTACAATTAATTAAGGCATTGGATGTAGCTAGAAAAGGTCTCCCTAAGATGACTGGGATGGGGGCATTAGAACCTTGAATTGGTGCGGTGTCTAACACTATAAAATCAACAAGAAAGTAGAATTTATCTACTTGGACCAACACATCCTCAACGATACCCCTAGGAATCTTGATTGACCTATCAGCTAATTGAAGGGTGATTCGAGTAGGCTTGATTTCTCTTAAACCTAATTGTTCATAAACAGTGTAAGGTATTAAATTCACACTTGCTCCTAAATCCAACAAAGCTTGATCTATCTTATGACTTCCAATAATGCATGAAATGGTAGGACAACCAGGATCTTTGTATTTGGGAGGGGTCTTAAACTAGATGATGGCACTAGCATGTTCAGTCAGAAAAGCTCTTTCTTTCACATTCAATCTCCTTTTGACTGTGCATAAATCCTTAAGAAACTTTGCATAAGATGGAACTTGTTTAATTGCATCAAGGAGTGGAATATTGACTTTCACTTGTTTGAATAATTCATAGATTTCTAAGTTCATAAGATCTTGTTTAGGTTTCCCTAACCTTTGTGGAAATGGTGCTCTAGGAACAAATTCTAAATCACTCATTTTGACTCCAATTTTTCTTGAATCATCTCCTTTCTCACTCATCCCTTTCTCATTTATCTCACCTTCTTTGTCACTCAAACTCTCATTTATCACTTGTGTTTTGATTCCCTCTTCACCTTCCCTAGATTTGTCCTCTACAATACCTTTAGGAATCCTAAAACCTACACCTTTGTCAACAATCTTTCCACTTCTAAGGGTAGTGATGGCTTGGACTTGTTCATGGTTTGAAGGTTCACTAGGTGAGGATTCACTCATGTGTACCTGACCTCTAGGATTGGGCATTGGTTGAGCTAGGATTTTTCCCTTCTCTTGAATGCTTAGTGAGTGAGTCAACTTAGTTAGTTGACTTCGAATGTCATCTAAGGTCCTATTGGTCTGGTCTTGGAATTTGTAAACTTGGTTGTTGATTCCTCCTTGCGTTTGCATGAATTGTTGAAGAGTATCCTCTAAGGATCTCTTATGAGGTGGTTGGTATGTATTATGTGTGGGAGCATGAAATGGTTGGGGTGGAGGTTGAAATGTTTGAGGTACTGAAGAGCCCTCATTTCTCCATCCAAAATTTGGGTGGTTCCTCCATCCAGGATTATAGGTCTCAGAGTAGGGATTGCCTACTTGGTTTGGAAATGGCTTTCTTACATTACTTGAATCAGAAGTTTGGCCATATAGCACTTCCTTGAAGGCTGGAATGGTAGGACATTCAGTTGTCCTATGCCCTTTGCTTTCACAAACAACACAACTTTCCTCTTGTTGTTACCTTATGACATGCACTTTTTTAATCTCAAGAGACTCTACTTTCCTAGCCAATGAGGCTAATCTAGCATTGAGGTCATCAGTCTCTTTCAATTGAAACTTCCCACTTGAATGAGAAATGGTGTTTCTAGACTCAACATGATCTGGGAGAGAAGTCTCCCATTGCTTTGTGTTTTCAGCCAATTGATCAAAAAAATCAAAGGCCTCACTTGGTTCTTTGTCATAAAACTCACCATTACACATGGTTGACACTAGCTTTTTAAAATATGCGGTAAGAGAGTCATAAAAGAAACTCACTAACCTCCACATCTCAAAACCATGATGAGGGCATGCATTTAACAAGTCTTTGAACCTTTCCCAAGCTTGGTGAAATGACTCATTTGGACTACAAGAAAAATTCATCATTTGACGTTGTAAAGCTGTTGTCCTATGAGTGGGGAAGTATTTTTTAAAAAATTTAGCTTGCATTTCTCTCCATGTACCTATAGACCTAGGATGCAAGGAGTTTAGCCAAAGCTTGGCTTTATCCTTTAGAGAGAATGGGAACAATTTAAGCCGAATGGTTTCCTCGGTGCATGTTCTATCAATAAAAGTATTACATACCTCCTCAAAGTCTTTAATGTGTATGTATGGATTTTCAGAATCCATACCATGAAATGTGGGAAGAAGTTGAATCATGTCCGGTTTCAAATTGAAAGCTTGTTGGTTAAGAGGTAAGATAATACACGAAGGTGTACTTTGTCTAGCCGGGTGAAGATACTCTCTAAGAGTTCGAAAATTAGGTTGATCATTGAATTGTGGAGGTCCATTACCTTGAACATTCCCTTCACCCTCTACATCTTCAGTTCGAAAATTAGGTTGATCATTGAATTGTGGAGGTCCATTACCTTGAACACTCCCTTCACCCTCTACATCTTCAACATTAGCCATGATAAAATAATAATAATAATAATAATATAACAATTATATGAATATGAAAAGAAAGGAAAGAAAAGAAAAAAAAATGCAAATAAAAGTAATAGCTCAAAAATAAAAATACAACAAATTAAGAAATTCACTCTCCAACTAATAAGCACTATTAACAACAATAAACATTAAAAGATAATTATAAGAAGCTTGAATAAAAAGGCGGTAATACCGGCCAAGCACTTCAAACAATAAATATAAGAAAAATAATCATAACAAAACAACAAAATAAACTGAAATAAACAAGAGGCAGTAATACCGGCCAAACACTTTAGACAATAAATATAAGAAAAATAACAACAATAAACATTAAAAGATAATTATAACAAGCATGAATAAAAAGGCGGTAATACCGGCCAAGCACTTTAGACAATAAATATAAGAAAAATAACAACAATAAACATTAAAAGATAATTATAACAACCATGAATAAAAAGGCGGTAATACCGGCCAAGCACTTTAGACAATAAATAAAAACAATATCAACCAAATAAAATGAAATAAACAAGAAAAATATTAGCAACTAATAAGACTAGACAATAAAAGAAAAATGGTTGAACCAACCAAAATCCAACAATTAATAGTCCAGTCCACAGTCCAATATCCGAAATGTTAAGGTCAATTTTTTTTTTAGGCGGTAAAACCAGCCACTTGATTTGTTTTTTAATTTTTTTTTTTAGGCGGTAAAACCAGCCAATTAAATTTTTTTATATGATTTTTTTTTAGTTTTCCAATAATCAAATCTAAATTTGTTACCTTTGCTTGCTAGCTCCCCGGCAACGGCGCCAAAATTGCTTGACCGCTTTTTATGATCGGCTTGTTTTAACTCTCAAGTGCACGAGTGTGCGATGTAGCAATTAACTCGGTAAGATCGAGGTCATATCCACAGAGAGCTAGATCTGGAAATTAAGCTAAGTAACAAAAAAAAACTCAAGAGAAATTAAATTAACAATAACTTGGTTGAAAATAATTGATGGATTTGTTTTTAAAGATAAAAAAAAAATGTAAATAGATTTTAAATGACAAGAAAAGTAAGTCTTGGTCCAAATCAATTTTAATGGTGATGTATTGGTGATTTCTTCAACATATATAAGATAACTCAACCTAATATCAATGATGGTGATATTAGATCAGAAGATATTACAATGAAGATTAGAAAGATGAAGATTGATTATTGCTTAAGAATGAACAAGTACTTTCATATTAAGTAAGACATTGAATCAAGCAATCTCTATACCAAAACTAAAGTTTGTGCATAAAAATTCAAGATTATAACATTACCTAAATGATTTCTAAAATTTCTTTACAATAATAAATCATTCATGAAGAAAATAAGAAGATAAACATTAAGATTCATTCATATCCTAAAGAACTCACCTCAATCACCATTATCCTTGATTTGGATCCAAGAAAGAGTTTAGCCAACCATGATTATATATAAGAACACTTCAATAAACATGAAAGAACTTGAATCCAACTGAAAAAATAAGTTTTACAAACTAAAGAACCGAAATCTATAAAGAAGAACACAATACAATTTCAGAAAAAATTCGGACACAAATCTGACTCTAACTTTGGACAGCAATTCGACCCTCTTAGAAGCTTTTTTTGGAGAAGTCTATTAGAGACATATTTATAGGCAATTCTGTCACCTTTCCAGATCATTAAAGAACAGCTCATTTGGACACCTGAGTCAAAAGTTATGGGCAAAACACCGAAAGGTGTTCTGAAAAATCAAATCAAGACAGCTTTACAACTACTTTGGTGCACGTTTTTCTTCCTCATTTATGAGGTGTCTCCTTCTTCTTTTTGACCCAAAATAATGTTAAAATATCCCCTCCAGCTTTCCATCCATGTGCTTACCTTCTTGGATCAATGGATTACCCAAAATAAATCAATTGTTATTTGTTGTGTGGACATGTAAGATCATGGATTGTGTTTGGGTTGATTTAGGGCTGATTTAGGGCTGATTTTGGGCTGAATTTGAGCATCAAATAAGTATACAAATGTACTTATTATTTGGGCTAAGATTGACATTGAAACCTTGAGTGTTTAATGGTTGAAGTTTGCACACAACATAAGGCAAGTTTGGGCTTGAAATAAAGCATATGATATTCTTTTCTAGAATTGGAATAGAATTGATTTTTGGGACAAATTTGGAGCACTTATTTGAACCAAGATTTGCTTCAATCTTCAACTAAATGTCTCTTCAATTCTTTGTTCTGAATTCCGACGTTGAATTTTCTGAATTAATTCATTTAAGCTCCAAAAACCTATCGAAACATTAAAACAAACTTCATTACTCAAAAACACATCAATTATTATAAAAACAACCAAATAAAAACAATAAATACAAATGTAAAATAAGAGACTTAATGACACTTTTGATGCACAATCATTAACTAAGTAAATGAAAGGAAATGAAACGTCATTTGTTGTACCAAGTGTTATACAACATAAATCAAGATTAGTCATTTAACAAGCAAAGTATTAAAGAGTGAACAAGATAACAATTATAAAACATGTTAGTATCAAACATTAAAGTCCATATTAAGTTTACATTATACTTATTCTTACACCATTAGTGTAACCTTTTCACCTTGACATAATAAACTTAGCTAGACATAATGAAAGAAAGAAAAATAAATAAACAAATTAAGAACATAAATAAGATAAAAGTTAACTAAGTAAAGGAAAGGAAATGAAAGGCATAAACTTAATATTAATGAAAGCAAAGCATAAACATTACAAAAAATACAAAGAGAGAAAGTAAGAGCATGATCTTGATCTAGAAACCAAGATGCCGAAATGCATAGCAAATGCCTCTTTTTATAGGCCAAAATTGGGAACTATTGATTTGATGACTAATTGATGAGTGGGTGGCCAACTCTTGACTTGGTGACAATCCTTATCTTCTCGTGTCTGCCCAAAACATCATTGATAACGTCAAAATTGGAGCCACTTGAAAACATGAAAGTTGTAGGAAATTGTCTCAACTTTCTTGTGTAAAACATTCAGCTCATTTTGACTTCTAGAACTCTAGATATGGCCAAAATACTGAACAGTGCTCGGGCTGGAGGACAGATTCGAGCTTCTTTGTTATTGCAATAATTTGGACTTTACAATGGCCTTTTCAGATCTTGGGCTCCATATGAAAGTTATAGGCCTATATCTTACCTTTCCATCCATATAAAGTAGACCTAAATCTGAGATCTACAGCTCCAGATATGACCCAATTACCGAACAGTGTTTCGGTTTGGATTGCACCGACATCTCTTTTCTAAGTTTGGTCCTTCCAATTTCAGTTCTTAAATTCATCAATTAATGCTTTCATTTATGTGATAGGCCTGCATTTAAAATGAATATTTATCATAAATTAATGGTATCTTATATTATTAGATATATTATTATAAAACATGCTTTAGTTAAGGAGTTATCGATACTTCAAATGGAAAATAATGATATAAAACCTTGATAAAAATGTACTTTTAAGTACTAATCACACCCTCCAACCAGCTTATTACTAGTCTCTAGTAATCAAAGCGCTAAAATAGAAAAACAATTTGCAAATTCCACAAAGCAAGATATTCATCATTTAACTTCCATTAATCTATCCAGATAAACAAACTCTCGTTAAATTTATATACCTGCTCAATACCTCTTAACAAGATATTTATAAACCTTTCTTTTGTGTTCAATGTATCAACACATAATTATGGGGCTTTTCTTGGAAGAAAACAAATTTTTTGTTCTAATGTTTAAGGTTAACTTCCTTGGGTTGGGATTATTATTTTTGTCTTCTGCTTTTTTTTTTTTAATATATATATACATATAATTTAAAACACCATGCATCTTTAACCCATGTAACAAGCTTTCAGCTAATGACTCCCAGACCAGTTGATCTTAGGGCATTAGGTGTTAAGACACCCCTACGAGCTTAGTAACTCGGGTCGCAGATACTGATATGTAGATAGTGCAATGTTTGATTCCCTTAAGCTTTTCTCCTCAATCCATGTAACAAGCATTGGGCCAATAGCTTTCAAGTAAGTTGACTTTAGGGTATTAGGTGTTAAAACACCCCATCGAGCTTAATTGCTTAGGTTAGGGAGACTACGAAACCAAACTTATCTACATTTTTATTATCATTCTTTTTTTCTTTTTTCTTTTTTCTTTTCTTTTTTAATTATATATTATCCCTTTCCCTTAGTTACCTTTAACAAAAGAACATAAATAATGTAATAATCCAATGTGCAACCCACAATCATATGTTAAACTGTGTGTGTGAAAATTAAGGTTTAAGAATACATGTTAAATGAGTATATGAGCAGAATTAAGTGATAATAATGCGAGAGTTTGTAAATCTAAATATTTCAAGAAGTATTATAATAGACCTTGTTAAGAATAGTTACTAAGATGCGTCTCAAGAGTCACTTTAACAAAAGATGTCCTTTAGTCTGCCATCCTGGTAACAACAATTATGCATATGCTTTATAAAAAGGAAAATAATTTTTTTTTTATCAACTACTACTCTCTCCCCCCAACCAAAACGAGACATTGTCCTCAATGTTTTAAGGTAGAAAGATAGAGTATAGAAGATATCACCTGAAATAACGAACATTGACAAATCTGAAACACACTAAACAAATATAAGAAACAACAAAACATAATAATAAAACCAAAAGACACAAAGACTCATAAATGAAGGCTCAAATCTAATTTAAGCTTTTTACGGCTTTCCTTAGATGACCAATTTATGCGACTCATGGAGGGATCATTCACAAGAATGAAAGATTGTAGTTGGTCAATAAATTGTTCAGCAATAGCAGCAGAGATTATGATTTGTCGTGCAGAAGATAGAAATTCCTGTTCCACAGCATGATCAAGAAAAGACAATAACTTATCATAATAACCATTAACATTTAACAAACCTATGGGTTTATGGTGAATATGCAGTTGGGCCCAAAAGGAAATGTGAAAGATCTCTTCCAATGTGCGTAGACCACCTAGTAAAGCAATGAAGGCCTCAGCATGGTTAAACATTGCATTCATTCGAGCTGACATTGTGGAGACCTAATGTTCCTCTCCAATTGTTGTTCCAATGATGTCCCCTTGTGCTAAAGTTTCGGGGACAACCCCCAAAACTTGACTGCCTCCTAAAAATGCAGCTATTGACACACCTCCCATTAACCCAAGACTGCCTCCCCCATACACTAAATGAATCTTTCTCTCAGCTAGCATCTGACCAAGATGATTTGCTGATTCTAAAAACTCCTTTTCTTTCCCAGGACTAGATCCACCGAAAACACAAATACTTTTTATTTGATGACTTGAGGAACTTGCCATTTCTACACACTTCTGTATTTGTTGAATGTATGGGTTGAGTAGAAATGAAAGGAAGGAAGAGAGGATTTTATAGATGAGAAATTAGAAAGGCAATCATACCACCTATATGTAGGTCAGCTAGAGTCTCACACACTCTCTCTTTCTCTCTCTTTATTTATTTATTTATTTACTTTTGAAAAAGCATGTGTATGTACAGGTAGTTGTGATTGTGGCTCACATCTTCCCTTGGTTTTACATCCAAGAACGGCTTAAACACCGTGTATGGGTCGGGGATAGGCTTCCCATCCAGTTTTCTTAAAAACTGGCAAACAGGGTCTTTTTTAGTCAGATTCCCAAGACTAAGTCGATCATGTTCTTTATGAAATAGTGGCCATAAATCATGAATTGCACGATGCACATCTCCACTAGGATGCGTCTCAAGAGTCAATAGAAGATTATCTAAAGACTCCTTACTCAGGCCATCCTTAATGAATTGTATTTTATCTTCACGGTTTATAGATACCATTCCTAAAGAACGACATTGTGTATTACAAGTCCATCTAGCACATCGATGACAGACATCCAGTCGTTTTGCACGACGCTTCTTTGCAAAAGTGCTTTTACCTGTTCCAGGCATGTGTGAAATGAAGTTAGAGGACTCACCTGATAATCGGACCTTTGCTTCAATCAACCAACGAATATCTTCAGGAATTCCATGATTCATTAACAATCTCAATCTTGCACATCTAGCACGGTAAATTTTTGTAATCGCATTCTGAGGCAGAGCGGGAAAATACTTTTTCAATTTTTCAAGATTAGTGTCCATTATCAAATGAGAATTGGAAGAGAGATTCAAAGAATTGCACAAATATATACACAAATATCAGTTATTGTGGGAAACTGAAAGAACCGACTTAAGTCACGGAGTACCGTTATCCGCCATTTGACCGGGGTGAAGAAACTTGCAAAAATCACTCAAAAAGAAACAAAAATAAAATAAAATAAAATAAAATAAAATAAAATAAAATAAAATAAAATAAAATAAAATAAAATAAAATAAAATAAAATAAAATAAAATAAAATAAAATAAAATAAAATAAAATAAAATAAAATAAAATAAAATAAAATAAAATAAAATAAAATCAATCTTTATATACAGGATCACCCAATTCAATAGAGTTATGTTCAACTGAAAAATTGTCAAAGTAAACTTTCAGACGATGTCCATTTACCTTGAAAACATTGCCATTCTTTGGATTCTCGATGTCATAGGCCCCATATGGATACACATGTTTCACAATAAAAGGACCACTCCATCTTGATCTTAATTTTCCAGGAAATAAATGCAGTCGAGAATTATAAAGCAAGACTTTTTGACCAACATTGAAGGTTTTTCTATGTATTTTCTTGTCATGAAATTCTTTTATTCTTGCTTTATGAATTCTTGAATTTTCATATGCATCATTTCTTATTTCCTCAAGCTCATTTATTTGTAATTTTCGCAGTTGACTAGCATCATCCAGATTTGAATTGAAAGCTTTAATAGCCCAATAAGCTTTATGTTCAAGTTCCACAGGCAAGTGACAAGGTTTTCCATAGACTAGTCTATAAGGTGACATACCTAATGATGTTTTATAAGCAGTTCGATAAGTAGTAGTAGTAGTAGTAGTAGTAGTAGTAGTAGTAGTAGTAGTAGTAGTAGTAGTAGTAGTAGTAGTAGTAGTAGTAGTAGTAGTAGTAGTAGTAGTAGTAGTAGTAGTAGTAGTAGTAGTAGTAGTAGTAGTAGTAGTAGTAGTAGTAGTAGTAGTACTAATAATAATAATAATAATAATAATAATAATAATAATAATAAAGAAAGAGAAGAAGAAGAAGATGATGATGATGAGAACTTGGAGATCAAATATTAATGTAAGGATTAAGCAATAATAATAACAAATGTCAAGGTTAGAGGTTCCACTAATGGTATATCAAACAAGTATAGTATAAACTCTTATTATTGAATTGGAAACCACACACAAAGGAGGTTCCAATCAGATTATATATTGTTAACATGATTACATTAGTCATCTTATTCAATTAATGCTAATACTTGTAAATCTCGTCAAGCATTCATGATTATAACTTATGTTAACAACAAATCAAGTTCTTTTCATAGCTCAGGTGTCGGTTATACCATACATTATGGGCTATGAAAGTGCCAAGCATTTGTTGTACCAAGTGTTATACAACATAAATCAAGATTAGTCATTTAACAAGCAAAGTATTAAAGAGTGAATAAGATAACAAATATAAAACATGTTAGTATCAAACATTAAGGTCCATATTAAGTTTACATTATACTTATTCTTACACCATTAGTGTAACCTTTTCACCTTGACATAACTAACTTAGCTAGACATAATGAAAGAAAGCAAAATAGATAAACAAAATAAGAACATAAAAGTTAACTAAGTAAAGGAAAGGAAATGAAAGGCATAAACTTGATATTAATGAAAACAAAGCATAAACATTACAAAAAATACAAAGAGAGAAAGCAAGAGCATGATCTTGATGTGGAAACCAAGATGCCTAAATGCATGGCAAATGCCTCCTTTTATAGGCCAAAATTGGGAACTATTGATTTGATGACTAATTGATGAGTGGGTGGCCAACTCTTGACTTGGTGACAATCCTTATCTTCTCTTGTCTGCCCAAAATGTCATTGATAACGTCAAAAGCGGAGCCACTAGAAAACATGAAAGTTGTAGGAAATTGTCTCGGCTTTCTTGTGTAAACAATTCAGCTCATTTGGACTTCTAGAACTCTAGATATGGCCAAAATACGGAACAGTGCTCGGGCTAGAGGATAGATTCGGGCTTCTTTGTTGTTGCTATAATTTGGACTTTAAAATGGCCTTTTTAGATCTTGGGCTCCATATGAAAGTTGTAGGCCTATGTCTTACCTTCCCATCCATATGAAGTAGACCTAAATCTAAGATCTATAGCTCTAGATATGACCTAATTACCGAATAGTGTTCCGATTTGGATTGCACCGACATCTCTTTTCTAATTTTGGTCATCTTTTTGCGCTTGCAATTTAAGTTCTTAAAGTCATCAATCAATCCTTTCATTTATGTGATAGGCCTGCATTTGAAATGAACATTTACCATAAATTAAAGGTATCTAATATTATTAGATATATTATTATAAAACATGCTTTAGTTAAGGAGTTCTTGATACTTCAAGTGCAAAATGATGATATAAAACCTTGATGAAAATGCACTTTTAAGTACTAATCACAAGTCCATCTAGCACATCGATGACAGACCTTCAATCATTTTGCGACGTTTCTTTGTAAAAGTGCTTTTACCTGTTCCAAGCATGTGTGAAATGAAGGAGTTAGAGGACTCACCTGATAATTGGACCTTTGCTTCAATCAACCAGTGAATATCTTCAAGAATTCCATGATTCATTAACAATCTCAATCTTGCACATCTAGCACGGTAAATTTTTGTAATCGCATTTTGAGGCAAAGCGGGAAAATACTTTTTCAATTTTTCAAGATTAGTGTCCATTTTCAAATGAGAATTGGAAGAGAGATTCAAAGAATTGCACAAATATATACACAGATATCGGTTATTGTGGGAAATTGAAAGAACCGACTTAAGTCACGGAGTACCGTTGTCCGCCATTTGACCGGGGTGAGAGAAACTAGCAAAAATCACTCAAAAAGAAACACAAAAATAATGTGAAAAAAAATAATAATAATCAACCTTTATCTATAAGATCATTCAAACTAGTTGATTCATTTTCACTAGGAAAATTATCAAAGTAAGCTTTCAAACGATGTCCATTTTCCTTAAAAACATTCTCATTCATTGAATTTTCAATATCACAGGTCCCATAAGGATTGCCCCATCTTGATCTTAGCTCTATAGGGACTGAATAGAGTTGAGAATTATAAAACAAAACTTTTTGACCAGTATCAAGTTTTTCAGAATGCATGCGTGTCCTTGAACATGGTGGGCCAATAAAATCTATTTTGAAAGATTTTTGCCACTGTCTTTTTTTATGAGAAATAACTTCCACATGCTTCAGAATGACAAAGTTTAATAACACTACTTACCTCATTGTCGGGAATGAATCTTTGAAATATTTGATCAGGACAATATTTGAATAAGTTAAGGTCATCACAATAAAAGCTCTTCACTTCGTTCAAAAACTTTTCTTTGTCTTGGGTACTCCAATCAACTGGCAAATCTCCTAAAGCAAGAAAATTGATATTTTTATCATACCAAGGCATTGGACTAAGAGAAAGTAAGGATTTGTTAGGAAAGTAATCATCGATTGGTGTGATGTCAGATGTCGAATCTGTTGTCACTTTTGATAAAAGATCCGCATCAACATTTTCGGTGCATTTTTCATCCGTGATTTCTTCCTCAAAATAAATCATTTGCAAATCTTCAGATTCATCTAACTCATTTTTACTTAAAGTAGATTCAAGTTGATCATAAACTAATTCATCAATATGATCTACTTCTTGTAAATCATTATGATCTCCAGGTTGCTTGCAAATGTTGAAAATATTCATCTCCAATGTCATGTTTCCAAATGATAGCTTCATCAGTCCATTCCTACAATTAATCAATGCGTTAGAAGTTGCAAGAAATGAACGTCCTAAAATAACAGGAAATGAATTACATACTTCAACAGGTTGTGTGTCCAAGACAATAAAATCCACAGGATAAATGAATTTATCGACTTGTACTAACACATCTTCGACTATTCCTCTAGGTACTTTTACAGATCTATGGGCAAGTAAAAAAGTTATAGAAGTTGGTTTTAACTCACTTAGATTGAGACTCTGAAAAACTGAATATGGAAGTAAATTCAAACTAGCACCTAGATCAAATAAGGCTCTTTCAATTTTATGCTCTCCAATAAAGCAAGAAATTGTAGGACAACCAGGGTCTTTATATTTCAAAGCATTATTGTTCTAAAGAATAGCACTTACTTGTTCGGCTAGAAAGCTTTCTTTTTCACATTCAGTTTCCTCTTCACAGTGCATAGATCTTTTAAAAATTTAGCATAGGAAGGAATCTGTTTAATAGCATCCAACAAAGGTATATTGATTCTTACCTGTTTGAAAGTTTCAAAAATTTCAGAGTTGTGATTGACTTTCCTTTGTTTGGTCATGGCATAAGGAAATGGAAGTGCTGGTGGTGAATTAGTCGTTTCTTTGCAATTTTCAGATTCAACCCCTTCTTTACCCTCAAAGATTGACTCATCATCTTTCTCATAAGGTTCAAGAGTGGGTTTTTCAATAACCTTACCACTGCGCAGAGTAGTGACTAATTTGACTTGATCCATGTGTTGGCTTCCGGAACTACTTGCATTTGCATTGTATTGCCCCTTGGGATTTTGTTGTGGTTGAGATGGAAACTTACCTTTCTCTTGGAAACTGAGAGCAGATGTTAATTTTGCAAGAGTATCTTTAAAATCTGTCATGTTTTGAGCAAGTTGAGTATTGATTGTCTCTTGCTTTTCAATGAATGCATGCAATGTTTCCTCAAGATTTCTTCTAGGAGGAGGAGCATAAGGAGGTGCATATCCATGAGAATTTTGGAAATTGTGGTGTGCTTGAAATGATGGTTATGAAGTTTGTGCATTGTTGTTCTCACTCTTCCAACTAAAATTTAGGTGATTTCTCCAATATGGGTTGTGGTTGGCCTTTTGGAAACTGTTTAAAGCATGGGCTTGTTCATGGAGACATTCCTTAAAAGAAGGCAAGGTTGGACAGTTATTGGTTGAGTGTTCATTTGTTTCACATATTTGACACGCAATGTTTTCAACAGATTTTACTTGACCACTCTTTTCCAATTCTAGTGCCTCGACTTTTCTAGCTAGAGATGCGAACTCGGCTTGAAGGTCATGATCTTCCCTAAAGTTGTACATACCTCCGCTAGATGTATGAGGTTGAGTTTTACTCGGTGCCTCATATGTACCCGCGGTGTCCTAATTTTGAGCATTTTCAGCTAACAAGTCTAAGTACTCCACTGCTTCATCAGGGTCTTTATCTTCAAAAGTTCCATTGCACATCAATTCAGCCATTTGCCTATTTTTAGATGTTAACCCCTCATAGAAATACAAAACATGTTAGTATCAAACATTAAAGTCCATGTTAAGTTTACACCATACTTATTCTTACACCATTAGTGTAACTTTTTCACCTTGACATAATAAACTTAGCTAGACATAATGAAAGAAAGAAAAAAACATAAAGAAAATAAGAACATAAATAAGATCAAAGTTAACTAAGTAAATGAAAGGAAATGAAAAGCATAAACTTGATATTAATGAAAGCAAAGCATAAACATTACAAAAAATACAAAGAGAGAAAGTAAGAGCATGATCTTGATCTGGAAACCAAAATGCCTAAATACATGGCAAATGCCTCCTCTTATAGGCCAAAATTGGGAACTATTGATTTGATGACTAATTGATGAGTGGGTGGCCAACTCTTGACTTGGTGACAATCCTTATCTTCTCTTGTCTGCCCAAAACGTCATTGATCACGTCAAAATTGGAAGAGAAGAAGAAGAAGATGATGAGAACTTGGAGATGGAAAATTAATGTAAGGATTAAACAATAATAATAACAAATGTCAAGGTTAGAGATTCCACTAATGGTATATCAAACAAGTATAGTATAACCTTTTATTATTGAATTGGAAACCACACACAAAGGAGGTTCCAATCAGATTATATATTATTAACATGATTACATTAGTCATCTTATTCGATTAATGCTAATACTTGTAAATCTCGTCAAGCATTCATGATTATAACTTATGTTAACAACAAATCAAGTTCCTTTCATAGCTCAGGTGTCGGTTATACCATACATTATAGGCTATGAAAGTGTCAAGCATTTGTTGTACCAAGTGTTATACAACATAAATCAAGACTAGTCATTTAACAAGCAAAGTATTAAAGAGTGAACAAGATAACAAATAGAAAACATGTTAAAATCAAACATTAAAGTCCATATTAAGTTTACATTATACTTATTCTTACACCATTAGTGTAACCTTTTCACCTTGACATAACGAACTTAGCTAGACATAATGAAAGAAAGCAAAATAGATAAACAAAATAAGAACATAAAAGGTAACTAAGTAAAGGAAAGGAAATGAAAGGCACAAACTTAATATTAATGAAAGTAAAGCATAAACATTACAAAAAAATACAAAGAGAGAAAGGAAGAGCATGATCTTGATCTGGAAACCAAGATGCCTAAATGCATGGCAAATGCCTCCTTTTATAGGCCAAAATTGGGAACTATGGATTTGATGACTAATTGATAAGTGGGTGGCCAACTTTTGACTTGGTGACAATCCTTATCTTCTCTTGTCTGCCCAAAACGTCATTGATAACGTCAAAACTGGAGCCAGTTGCAAACATGAAAGTTGTAGGCAATTGTCTCAGCTTTCTTGTGTAAAATATTGAACAGTGTTCGGGCTGGGAGACAGATTCGGGCTTCTTTGTTGTTGCTACAATTTAGACTTGAAAATGGCCTTTTTAGATCTTGGGCTCCATATGAAAGTTGTAGGCAAGGTAGAAAGATAGAGTATAAAAGATATCACCTGAAATAACGAACACTGACAAAACCTGAAACACACTGAAACAAAAATAAGAAATAACAAAACATAATAATAAAACCAAAAGACACAAAAATTCACAAATGAAGGCTCAAATCCAATCTAAGCTTTTTACGGCTTTCCTTAGATGACCAATTTATGCGACCAATTTAAGGATCAATCACAGGAATGAAAAATTGTAGTTGGTCAATCAATTGTTTAGCAGTAGTAGCAGAGATTATGATTTGTCGTGTAGAAGATGTTAGAAATTATTGTTCCACAGCATGATCAAGAAAAAACAACAACTTATCATAATAACCATTAACATTTAACAAACCAATGGGTTTATGGTGAATGTGCAATTGAGCCCAAGAGGAAATATGAAAGATCTCTTCCAATGTGCCTAGACCACCTGGTAAAGCAATGAAAGCATCAGCATGGTTAAACATTGCATTCATTCAAGCCGACATTGTAGAGACCTGAAGTTCCTCTCCAATTGTTTTTCCAATGATGTCCCCTTGTGCCAAAGCTTCAGGGACGACTCCTAAAACTTGACTACCTCCTAAAAATGCAGCTATTGACACACCTCCCATTAACCCAAGACTGCCTCCCCCATACACTAAATGAATCTTTCTCTCAGCTAGCACCTGACCAAGATGATTTGCTGATTCTAAAAACTCCTTTTCTTTCCCAGGACTAGATCCACCGAAAACACAAATATTTCTTATTTGATGACCTGAGGAACTTGCCATTTCTACACACTTCTGTATTTGTTGAATGTATGGGTTGAGTAGAAATGAAAGGAAGGAAGAGAGGGTTTTATAGATGAGAAATGAGAAACGCAGTCATAACACCTATATGTAAGCCAGCTGGAGTCTCACACACTCTCTCTCTCTTTTTATTTATTTATTTATTTACTTTTAAAAAAAGCATGTGTATGTACATGTAGTTGTGATTGTGGCTCACATCTTCCCTTGGTTTTACGTCCAAGAACGACTTAAACCTCCAGACATGACCCAACTACCGAACAGTGTTCCGGTTTGGATTGCACCGACATCTCTTTTCTAAGTTTGGCCATCTCTTTATCCTTGCAATTTAAGTTCTTAAAGTCATCAATCAATCCTTTCATTTATGTGATAGGCCTGCATTTAAAATGAACATTTACCACAAATTAAAGGTATCTTATATTATTAGATACATTATTATAAAACATGATTTGGTTAAGGAGTTATTGATACTTCAAGTGTAAAATGATGATATTAAACCATGATAAAAATGCACTTTTAAGTACTAATCAGGGATCCATATGAAAGTTGGAGGCCTATATCTTACCTTTCCATCCATATAAAGTAGACCTAAATCTGAGATCTATAGCTCCAGATATGACCCAATTACCGAACAGTATTCTAGTTTGGATTGCACTGACATCTTTTTTCTAAGTTTGGCCATCTCTTTATCCTTTCAATTTCAGTTCTTAAATTCATCAACCAATCCTTTCATTTATATGATAGGCC
>NW_011501890.1:0-8035 GCF_000495115.2 Populus euphratica | reverse complement strand
TGCAAAATGATGATATAAAACCTTGATAAAAATGCACTTTTAAGTACTAATCACTATACGTTATGTAATTTAGGGGGGGTTTTGATTTGTGATGATCTAAAATATAGAAGAAATTGAAATAGCAAACATAATCAATTAAAATCAAAATTTATCAAGAAAACAAACCTTGGTCACAAGCACACATTCACCAACAAAAATTAGAACCGATCCTTGAAACAAAACTACAATTTATATTCTGAATTTTAATCTTTTCTTAATGTTAGTTAATTAACGAATCCATCATATAACTAACCCTAACCAATAAGCAATCACAATGTCCACATTAATGATTTAGTTCAATGGCAGCCCTAAGAACTAGATATTTGAGTGTTCTACCTAAGTGTAATAATATAGTTCCGCCACAATTATCAAGCTTAGTTGCTTCACAAGTTCATACATCACAACTCTGGTTTTGATGTCAAACTTAGCAATAAATTGTTCACAATAATAACTTAGAGTTTCGCTCTAACAATTATCAACAACAATCATAGAAAATATGCATAAGAAAACAATCATACTCATTCATAATATCAACTGAAAATAAAAGGAAGAATAAATCTCATGGTTCTTGAAATCCGAAGGTTTGTTGTGTCCTTGCAACCAAAAAAAGAGCTTAGCCTTGCATAACTATTGAACAACTACTCTTAAAGAATGAAGAGAGCATGATTTTTAGGTTTGTAGAGGAGATAATTTTTGTTTCTTAACTTCTAGCTACTACCTCCTTCCTCTCCCTTCTCTATTTCTTTTTATATGCTAAGAAACCCTAGTTCATATTTTACAAAGTAGTCCTCCCTTAAGTTTACAGTTTATATTTAAGTACTTCAATAACTATTTTCCCTAAAAAGGATAAATAGCCTTGCATGAAATCTTCAAGCTTTGACTTAGAGGAGCTAAATTGTTGATATAAAAACTTGTACGATGGTTTAGAAGTTTCGAAACGTAATTTGGACTCATTTCTTCACGAAACCTGTTTGTTGGCAGAATTCAGTTGTCATCTTTAAAAAATCATATCTCCCTCATCTAACATCGTTTTTGGCTGAAATTTGGAGTGTTTATAGATCTTTGAGTCAGGAATCCAAAAACATTATGTTTGCATCAATTGGGCTTCTATAGATCCAGATATTGAATTTTGAATGGACAAAGGTCAACAGTGGCAAAATGCGAGATTTGACTTTGAAGGATGTGATTTCCATGATCTTTCTCTTTTTATTTTTCTTGCATTACATTTCCAGAAAGGTATGGATGTTAGCTTTTTAATGCCACTGGAATCACATCATTTCGATCTCTAGAACTCATGCTATGCATAAAATATCAACTGAACATTAAATCTCCCTATTACCTCCAATTTACTCCTTTTTGCATCTTTCATCCAAAAGTGCCTTCAAAACATGAAACAAAGAATATCAAGACATTTTATATATAAAACATGGACAAAATATTAGGTAGATGTGGGTGAAACTATTGAATAATATGGTTATATCAATGACTGACTGGCAATCTAAGATGAGGTCAACACTAAAAAACCTCTTAATGGGTGTTGGCACGATGCACAAAACCAATCAAAGAACAATTTTTGGAAGAATTAAGGAGATAAGACCCTTCATGGAATCTAGCTACATCATACTTGTGGGCATTGTTATGCTTGATAAACAATAAAAACAGTAATCATTGTGCATAACCTAGGATGGGCATTGCACTTGCATTTGAGTGGAAGGCTAGCACGCAAATGAGCCAATACATTGAAAAAACAAAGGCTTTAGAATGCAAACAAAGGCACCTTATAACAATGGGTCATCAAAGAAGGGGGACCTATATTCTAATCAGGTAAGAATGCATGCATGTTATCTAACCTTAAAACATTGCACAATTGTTTTTTAATTATTACAGGAAAAATCCTCAATGAGGTCCAGCAAGATTGTGGAAAAAGAAAGAAGTATTGCTTTGATGATAAAAAAAAGAATCAGTTTTGATCATGGAATAAAAAGAAGATGAGATGAACCCTACCATTAGGAAAATCTCAAAGAAATGAAAAGATCAACCCTGCAATCGAGAAGCCCCAAGTTTTCAAACCATACGATCGGGAATTATCATGAAGAACCAAGTTTTCTAACCCTTCTCTTGTCATCCATTCAGGACTTCGCCAAGTAAGTCCTATTTTTTTCACACTTGTCACTTCACATTCTTTCCCATCTAGGTAGGTCACCCATTATAATAAAACTAAACTTCATATCTTTTATTTGGGTAGGTCAACCATAATAATGAGACCACTTTAAAATTTTTTCATCTTTCATCTAGGTAGGTCACCCATCATAATGAGACTATTTTTCACATTCTTTCATTTAGGTAGGTCACCCATTACAATGAGACCACTTTTTATATTTTTTTGGTTTTGGTTAAAGGAGGTCGCGAGATGGGATCTCAAGTGGCTTTGGTTAAAGGGAATCACCAGATGGGATTTTCGATTGATCGAGCTACATATATTTTAGTTCGAGTTGAATAAGGTCGCTGGATGGGATCTCAAGTGGCTTTGGTTAAAGGGAATTGCTAGATGGGATTTTAGGTTGACTGACCTACACACGTTCTTTGGTTTTGGTTAATGGAGCTCGCCAGATGAAATCTCAAGTAGCTTTGGTTAAAAGGAATCTCTAGATGGCATTTCAAGTTGACCGACCTACACACATTGTTTGGTTTTGGTTAATGGAGCTCGCCAGATGAAATCTCAAGTAGCTTTGGTTAAAGGGAATCGCCAAATGGGATTTTAGGTTGACTGAGCTTTGCACATTCTTTCGTTTTGGTTAAAGGAGGTTGCTAGATGGGATCTCAAGTAGCTTTTGTTAAAGGAAATTACCAGATGGGATTTCAGGTTGATCGAGCTGCATGCATTCTTTGGTTTTCATTAACAGAGGTCACCAGATGGGATCTTAGGTTAACAAAAAAAAAAGAGAAGGAAAAGAGAAAGAAATAGGAAAAGAAAAAAAAGTAAGGTTTTTAGATGAGTGGATCATTCAGCAAGTTAAGAAGACAAGAAGACAAGTTGTCTTTACAAAGCTTACTATGCAAAATATTGAGTTTTGCTTCATAAGCATTGTAAATAGGAGGCATCTGTTGTTACCCAATTTTTTACCGATATTTTTGATAAAATTTTTGAAAAATCCAAAAATAATAAAAAACAAACAAAATCTAAAAAAATATGTTTGTTAATATATTTGCAATGTTTTTAGCATTTTCAATGCCATCTAAAAAAAATTTAGATTTTCAAAGGTATTTTGAATGTGTTTAGCTTTTAACATGTAAATTTTATGATCACTAATTTTTCTTGTTGAGTCGACGTTGATATTACTTATTTTCAAAAATACAAAAAAAGAAGAAGAATAAGAAACCAAAAAAATCAAAATTGACAAAAATAAAGAGTTCAGGGACCAATGTGATTGTGGCCAAGCCACACTTCTCCTATAAATATTTCCCATCTTTACTAGAGAGAGAGGTTGCCACTCACTTCCTCTTTACTAAAGAGAACCAAGGCTCCCACCTTCTTGCCCAAAAAAAACCAGAGACACCGTCTTTAGTCTCTCTATAGGCCCTCTTCCCCCATTACAATTTTCAGCACCTTCCCCCAAAACCATCTCTAGACAACCAACCAAAGTCGCAGCAACCCCAGCTAAACCAAGATTCCCATCTTCACCGTCTTTATCTCCTCTTCCTAGCAGCGGTGTCTCCGCCTCAACAATGCCAACATCCTCTTCACCTCCCTACTCACTGGCTTCCCTAAAATCCACAAGAAAGACAGCTAAGAAAGGGCAAAGGAGTAGAAAACCGAGACTTTAAGGGCGCTGATCTCCTTGCCATGGCAGTGGTGGGCGACACCACTAGTGTAGAAATGAAAAGGCAAAGGAGAAGTCGCCGATCTAGCCATCTATACGTCTGGCATGTCAACGACATGTGCACTAAACCCGACTCTAGATTAGTAAATCAAAATGGAAAGCAGAAGAAAACTAATCTATAAAAGAACTTAAAATAGACTGCTTGTGTGTTCTCTTTTCTTATTGCAGGTCATGGTGAAAGCTACCATGGGTAGGGAAGAGAAGAGAGGAGGAAACCGTTCCAGAGCCCCCCTGCTTGTTAGATTTTCCTGCAATGGCATGTGAACCCACTCGTCGCCAGTAGCGGCGGCGCATGGAGGAGGTGCGCCGCCATTGTACCACAATAACAGAAGATGCCCAGAATTTTCCAGCACTATTCTCAAAGCTATTTTTGTAATTTTCAAATGTTGTTACGTATATTTGGATACTGTTGTGTTTTGATTATTATTATTTTTTTGTTATGTTATAAACATGTAATTATGGTGAGGAAACATAATAAAAAGTGATGTGTGTGTTTGTATTTTTTTATTTATGTTTTTAAATTATGAAAAATAAAAAAGACAAAAAGAATTAAGTGTTTAATTTGAATATGGTTAAATATCTCTCGGACAAATAAAATCATGTTGTATTTCCCGTGAAAATATAAGAACATGTTTCTGCATTTATTTTAGGATTTAATAATTGATTTATTAAATCCTTAAGAATTAGATTAATATTTCAAATTTTCAAATCACATTAAACTATAAAGTAGCTTAACTCAGGTAAGGTGCGCTAGGGGTGCTGATATCTTCCCTAATCACAATTAGTCCCTTATCCTCGAATATCTGACAAGACTAGTACACTCGGGTTTCTTAATAACCCTCAATCAAATACTAGGTGGCGACTCCCAAAATCTCAAATCAAGCAAATATAATGAAAATCACCAACGGATGCCGCGCGAGGGGAGATGCGATAGAAAGAAAGGGGGGAGAAAATGAACAGGGGGTAATTTTGCATAATTGAAAAAAAAACCACAAAAAACCCTAAAAATTAAAACCCTTTCTGCCCTCATTATCTCCTTCTCCCCTTAGTCGCTAGCCTCATCCCATCTCCATTATCATCTCCCAAAACCAACAACCCTATACACAAACCTCCCCCTCTTCAAACCAGCTACTTTACCCTCCTTCTCGCCAACTGCAGCTGCCCCTTACTTTTCCCTTTCCCCTCGTCAGACCTTCCCTCTCCCAGCCTCTCCATCATCCCTCTCCTCTCAACCATATGACAAGACCAAAAGATTGATGTCTTCTCTCAAGTACAGGAGTGTCGAATTAATAAATAACCCATCAAGACTGGGGTCGAACCATAGGGAGGTTAATTGTATAAATTATAGATAACAATAATACAACAACAACAACAATAATACTAATAATACTAATAATACTTATTAGATAAAAATGCACTTTTAAGTACTAATCACACCTCCCAACCAGCTTATTACTAGTCTCTAGTAATCAAAGCGTTAAAATAGAAAAACAATTTGTAAATTCCACAAAGCAAGGTATTCATTATTCAACTTTTATTAATCTATCCAGATAAACAAACTCTCATTAAATTTATATATCTGCTCAATACCTCTTAAACAGGATATTGATAAACCTTTATTTTTTGCTCAATATATCAATACATAGTTATGTGCTTTTCTTGGAAGAAAACAAAAAAATTTTTATTCTAATGTTTAAAGTTAACTTCCTTAGGTTGGGATTATTATTTTTCCTTTTTTTTTAATGTTTTTATATTTTTAATATATATACATATAACTTAAAACGCTATGTATCTTTAACCCATGTAATGAGCTTTTGGCTAATGACTCCCAAACTAGTTGGTCTTAGAGCATTAGGTGTTCAAACACCCTTATGAGCTTAGTAACTCGAGTTGCCGATATTGATACGTAGATAGTGCAATGTTTGATTTCGTTAAGCTTTTCTCCTCAACCCATGTAACAAGTGACACGACCAAAAGAAAGAAGATAAATAATGTAATAATCCAATGTGCAACCTATAATCATATGTTAAATTATGTGTGTTGACACGACTAAAAGGTTGATGTCCTTTCCCAAGTGTAGGAGTGTCGAAGTAATAAATAACTCAGCAAGACCGGGGTCGAACCATAGGGAGGTTAATTGTACAAATTATAAACAACAATTATAAACAACAATAATAGCAATAACAACAATAATAACAATAACAACAACAATAACAATAGTAGCAATAATAATACTAATAATACTACTAGTAGTAGTAATAGTAGTAGTAGTAGTAGTAATAGTAGTAGTAATAATAATAATAATAAAGAAAGAGAAGAAGAAGAAGATGATAAGAACTTAGAGATGGAATATTAATGTAAGGACTGAACAATAATAATAACAAATGTCAAGGTTAGAGGTTCCACTAATGGTATGTCAAACAAGTATAGTATAAACTCTTATTATTCAATTGGAAACCACACACAGAGGAGGTTCCAATCATATTATAGATTGTTAACATGGTTACATTAGTCATCTTATTCAATTAATGCTAATACTTGTAAACCTCGTCAGGCATTCATGATTATAACTTATGTTAACAACAAATCAAGTTCCTTTCATAGCTTAGGTGTCGGTTATACCATACAGTATGGGCTATGAAAGTGCCAAGCATTTGTTGTACCAAGTGTTATACAACATAAATCAAGATTAGTCTTTTAACAAGCAAAGTATTAAAGAGTGAACAAGATAACAAATATAAAACATGTTAGTATCAAACATTAAAGTCCATATTAAGTTTACATTATACTTATTCTTACACCATTAGTGTAACCTTTTCACCTTGACATAATAAACTTAGCTAGACATAATAAAAGAAACAAAAATAAATAAACAAAATAAGAACATAAATAAGATAAGAGTTAACTAAGTAAAGAAAAGGAAATGAAAGGAATAAACTTCATATTAATGAAAGCAAAGCATAAACATTACAAAAAATACAAAGAAAGAAAGCAAGAGCATGATCTTGATCTGGAGACTAAGATGCCTAAATAAACAAAGCATAAAAAATACAAAGAGAGAAAGGAAGAGCATGATCTTGATCTGGAAACCAAGATGCCTAAATGCATGGTAAATGCCTCCTTTTATAGGCCAAAATTGGGAACTATTGATTTGATGACTAATTGATGAGTGGATGGCCAACTCTTGACTTGGTGATAATCTTTATCTTCTCTTGTCTGCCCAAAACGTCATTGATAATGTCAAAATTGGAGCCACTCGACATAAAAGTTGTACAAAATTATCTCAGCTTTCTGGTGTAAAACATTTAGCTCATTTCGACATCTAGAACTCTAGATATGGCCAAAATACTGAACAGTGCTTGGGTTGGAGGACAGATTCGGGCTTCTTTGTTGTTGCAACAATTTGGACATGAAAATGGCCTTTTTAGATCTTGGGCTCCATATGAAAGTTGTAGGTCTATGTCTTACCTTTCCATCCATATAAAGTAGACCTAAATATGAGATCTATAGCTCCAGATATGACCCAATTATCGAACAGTGTTTCGGTTTGGATTGCACTGACATCTCTTTTCTATGTTTGGCCATCTCTTTATCCTTTCAATTTCAGTTCTTAAATTCATCAATCAATCCTTTCATTTATGTGATAGGCCTGCATTTAAAATGAACATTTACTATAAATTAAAGGTATCTTATATTATTAGATATATTATTATAAAACATGCTTTAGTTAAGGAGTTATTGATACTTCAAGTGCAAAATGATGATATAAAACCTTGATAAAAATGCACTTTTAAGTACTAATCAACAAGTGTTGGGCCAATAGCTCCCAAGTTAGTTGACTTTATAGTATTAGGTGTTAAAAGAACCTTTTGGGCTTAATTGCTTAAGTTAGGGAGGCTATGAAACCAAACTTATCTATATTTTTATTTTCATTTTGCTCTTTTTTTGTTGTTTTTTTTTCAAATTATATACTATCTCTTTTCCTTAGTTGTTATCTTTAACAAAAGAACATAAATAATGTAATAATCTAATGTGAAACCCATAATCATATGTTAAAGTGTGTGTGTGTGTGTGTGAAAATTAAGGTTTACGAATACATGTTAAATGAGTATATG
>NW_011501896.1:15194-30033 GCF_000495115.2 Populus euphratica | reverse complement strand
TCATAATAATCATTAACATTTAACAAACCTATGGGTTTATGGTGAATGTGCAGTTGGGCCCAAGAGGAAATATGAAAGATCTCTTCCAATGTGCCTAGACCACCTGGTAAGGCAATGAAGGCATCAACATAGTTAAACATTGTATTCATTCGAGCACATATTATGGAGACCTGTAGTTCCTCTCCAATTGTCTTTCCAATGATGTCCCCTTGTGCCAAAGCTTCGGGGATGACCCCTAAAACTTGACTACCTCCTAAAAATACAGCTATTGACACACCTCCCATTAACCTAAGACTACCTCCCCCATACACTAAATGAATCTGCTCTCAGCTAGCACTTGACCAAGGTGATTTGCTGATTCAAAAAACTCCTTTTCTTTCCTAGGACTAGATCCACCGAAAACACAAATATTTCTTATATGATGACTTGAGGAACTTGCCATTTCTACACACTTCTGTATTTGTTGAATGTATAGATTGAGTAGAAATGAAAGGAAGGAAGAGAAGATTTGATAGATAAGAAACTAGAAAGGCAATCATACCACCTATATGTAGGCCAACTGGAATCTCACACTCTCTCTCTCTCTCTCTCTCTCTTTATTTATTTATTTATTTACTTTTGAAAAAGTATGTGTATGTATGATTGTGGCTCACATCTTCCTTTGGTTTTACGTCCAAGAACGACTTAAATGCCCTTTATGGGTTGGGGATAGGCTTCCCATCTAGTTTTCTTAAAAAACTAGCAAACAGGGTCTTTTTTTAGTCAGATTTCCATGACTAAGTCGATCATGTTCTTTATGAAATAGTGGCCATAAATCATGAATTGCACGATGCACATCTCCACTAGGATGCATCTCAAGAGTCAATAAAAGATTATCTAAAGACTCCTTACTTAGGCCATCCTTAATGAATTGTATTTTATCTTCACGGTTTATAGATATCATTCCTCAAGAACGACATTGTGCATTATAAGTCCATCTAGCACATCGATGACAGACTTTCAGTCATTTTACATAATGTTTCTTTGCAAACGTGCTTTTACCTGTTCTAGGCATGTGTGAAATAGAGTTAGAGGACTCACCTGATAATCGGACCTTTGCTTCAATCAACCAGCGAATATCTTCAGGAATTCCATGATTCATTAACAATCTCAATCTTGCACATCTAGCATGGTAAATTTTTGTAATTGCATTCTGAGGCAGAGCGGGAAAATATTTTTTCAATTTTTCAAGATTAGTGTCCATTTTCAAATGAGAATTGGAAGAGAGATTCAAAGAATTGCACAAATATATACACAGATATCAGTTATTGTGGGAAACTGAAAGAACCGACTTAAGTCACGGAGTACTGTTATCTGCCATTTGACCGGGGTGAGAGAAACTAGCAAAAATCACTCAAAAAGAAACACAAAAACAATGTGAGAAAAAAAAATCAACCTTTATCTACACGATCATTCAAACCAGTTGATTCATTTTCACTAGAAAGATTATCAAAGTAAGCTTTCAAACGATGTCAATTTTCCTTAAAAACATTGTCATTCATTGAATTCTCAATATCACAGGCCTCATAAGGATTGCTCCATCTTGATCTTAGCTCTCTAGGGAATGCATAGAGTTGAGAATTATAAAACAAAACGTTTTGACTAGTATCAACTTTTTGACAATTTTCACAAGTTTTGCAAAATGCATGTGTCCTTGAACATGGTGGGCCAATAAAATCCATTTTGAAAGATTTTTGTAGTTGTTTTTTTTTTATAAAAAATAACTCCCACATGCTTCAGAATGACAAAGTTTAATGACACTACTTACCTCATTGTCAGGAATAAATCTTTTAAGTGCAAAATGATAATATAAAACCTTGACAAAAATACACTTTTAAGTATCAATCATACCCCCCAACTAGCTTATTACTAGTGCCTAGTAATCAAAGCGTTAAAATAGAAAAATACTTTGCCAATTCCACAAAGTAAGGTAGTCATCATTTAACTTTCATTAATCTATCTAGATAAACAAACTCTCATTAAATTTATATACCTGCTCAATACCTTTTAACAAAATATTCATAAACCTTTCTTTTGTGCTCAATATATCAACACATAATTATGGGGCTTTTCTTGGAAGAAAACAAAATTTTTGTTCTAATGTTTAAAGTTAACTTCCTTGGGTTGGGATTATTATTTTTGTCTTTTTTCTTTTTAATATATATACATATAATTTAAAACATCATGCATCTTTAACCCATGTAATGAGCTTTCGGCTAATGAGTCCCAAACCAGTTGGTCTTAGGGCATTAGGTGCTAAGACACCCCTACGAGCTTAGTAACTCGGGTCGTAGATATTGATACGTAGATAGTGCAATGCTTGATTCCTTTAAACTTTTCTCATCAACCTATGTAACAAACGTTGGGCCAATAGCTCCCAAGTCAGTTGACTTTAGGGTATTAGGTGTTAAAACACCATTTCGGGCTTAATTACTTAGGTTAGGGAGGCTACGAAATCAAACTTATCTACATTTTTATTATTATCATTTTTTTGTCTTTTTTTTTTCTTTTTTTAATTATATACTATCCCTTTTCCCTTAGTTGTTACCTTTAACAAAAGAGCATAAATAATGTAAGAATCCAATATGCAACCCACAATCATATGTTAAAGTGTGTGTGTGTAAATTAAGGTTTAAAAGTACATGTTAAGTAAGTATATGAGCAGAATTAAGTGATAACAATGCGAGAGTTTGTAAATCTGAATATTTCAAGAAGTATTATGATAGACCTTGTTAAGAATGGTTACTAAGATGCGTCTCAAGAGTCATAAAAAGTTCTCCTTACTCTGCCATCATAGTAACAACAATTTTGCACATGCTTTATGAAATAGAAAACACAGTTTTTTTTTTTTAGCTACTACCCTCTCCCCCCAACTAAAACGAGACATTGTCCTCAATGTTTAAAGGTAGAAAGATAGAGTATAGAAGATATCACCTGAAATAACAAACACTGACAAACCTGAAACACACTGAAACAAATATAAGAAACAACAAAACACAAAAATAAAACCAAAAGACACAAAGATTCACAAATGAAGGCTCAAATCCAATCTAAGCTTTTTACGGCTTTCCTTAATTGATCAATTTATGCGACTCATAGAAGGATCAATTACAGGAATGAAAGATTGTAGTTGGTCAATCAATTGTTCAATAGTAGCAGCAGAGATTATGATTTGTCATGCAGAAGATGTTAGAAATTCCTGTTTCACGGCATGATCAAGAAAAGACAACAACTTATCATAATAACCATTAACATTTAACAAACCTATGAGTTTATGGTGAATGTGCAGTTGGGCCCAAGAGGAAATATGAAAGATCTCTTCCAATGTGTTTAGACCACCTAGTAAAGCAATGAAGGCATCAGCATGGTTAAACATCGCATTCATTCGAGCTGACATTGTGGAGACCTGAAGTTCCTCTCCAATTGTTTTTCCAATGATGTCCCCTTATGCTAAAGCTTTATGGACGACCCCCAAAAATTGATTACCTCCTAAAAATGCAGCTATTGACACACCTCCCATTAACCTAAGACTACCTCCCCCATACACTAAATGAATCTTTCTCTCAGCTAGCACTTGACCAAGATGATTTGCTGATTCTAAAAACTCATTTTCTTTCCCAGGACTAGATCCACCAAAAACACAAATATTTCTTATATGATGACCCGAGGAACTTGCCATTTCTACACACTTCTGTATTTGTTGAATGTATGAGTTGAGTAGAAATGAAAGGAAGAGAGGATTTTATAGATGAAAAATTAGAAAGGCAATCATACCACCTATATGTAGGCCAACTGGAGTCTCACACTCTCTCTCTCTCTCTCTCTCTCTTTATTTATTTATTTACTTTTGAAAAAGTATGTGTATGTACAGGTCGTTGTGATTGTGGCTCACATCTTCCCTTGGTTTTATGTCCAAGAACGGCTTAAACGCCCTCTATGGGTCGGGGATAGGCTTTCCATCTAGTTTTCTTAAAAACTGGCATACAGGATCTTTTTTAGTCAGATTCCCAAGACTAAGTCAATCATGTTCTTTATGAAAATGGGGCCATAAATCATGAATTGCACGATGCTTATCTCGACTATGATAAGACTTAAGAGTCAATAGAAAATTATCTAAAGACTCTCTGTATTTTGAAATAAATCCCACTTTTTGACAATTTTCACAGGTTTTGCGGAATGCATGTGAATCCTTGAATATGGTGGGCCAGTGAAATCCATCTTGTAAGATTTCTATAATCCTTTTTTTTTATGAGAAATGATTCTCACGTGCCCTATAGTGACAAAATTTAATGAAATTACTTACCTCATTGTCGGGAATGCATTTTTGAAATATTTGATCAGGACAATAATTGAATAAGTAAGGGTCATCCCAATAAAATTTTTCACATTGCTCAAAAATTTTCTTTTGTCTTCGGTACTCCAGTGAGCTAGCAAAAATCCTGAAGCAAGAAAATTGATATTTTTAGCAAACCAAAGAATTGAACTAAGAGGAAGTAGAGATTTATCAAGAAAGTAATCATCGATTAATGTGATGTCGGGTGTCGAATCTGTTGTCACTTTTGATAAAAGATCCACATCAACATTTTTAGTGCCTTTTTCATCCTTGATTTCTTCCTGATTGGTCATGGCATGAGAAAATGAAAGTGTTGAAGGGGAATCAGTCTTTTATTTGCAATGTTTAGATTCAACCCCTTCCTTACCCTTAGAGATTGACTCATCATCTTTCTCACAAGGTTTAAGAATTGGTTTTTCAATAACCTTACCATTACAAAGAGTGATGACTGATTTGACTTGATCCATGTGTTGACTTCCAGGACTACTTGCATTTGCATTGTATTGCCCCTTGAGATTTTGATGTGGTTGAGATGGAAACTTACCTTGCTCTTGAAAACTGAGAGCAGATGTGAATTTTGCAAGAGTGTCTTTAAAATTTGTTATGTTTTGAGTAAGTTGAGTGTTGATTGTCTCTTACTTTTCAATGAATGCATACAAAGTTTCCTCAAAATTACTTCTAAGAGGTGGAGCATAAGAAGGTGCATATCCATCAGAATTTTGGAAATTATGGTGTGCTTAAAACTGTGTGGTGAAGTTTGTGCATTATCACTCTTCCAACTGAAATTTAGGTGATTTCGCCAACCAGGGTTGTATGTTTAAAGCGTGGGCTTATTCATGGAGACATTCCTTAAAAGAAGGCAAGGTTGGACAATCGTTGGTTGAGTGTTCATTTGTTTCATAGATTTGACACACAATGTTTTCAATAGATTTTAATTGACCACTCTTTTTCAATTATAATGCCTCGACTTTTCTAGCTAAAGATGCAAACTTGGCTTGAAGGTCATGATCTTCCCTAAGGTTGTACATACCTCCACTAGATGTATGAGGTTGAGTTTTACTCGGTGCCTCATATGTACCCGCGGTGTCCTAATTTTGAGCATTTTCAGCTAACAAGTCTAAGTACTCCATTGCTTCATCAGGGTCTTTATCTTTAAAAGTTCCATTGCACATCAATTCAACCATTTGCCTATCTCTAGGTGTTAACCCTTCATAAAAATATGAAACCAATCTCCATGTTTGAAAACCATGATGAGGGCAAGTATTAAGCAAGTCTCGATACCTATCCCAACATTGGTAAAATATTTCTCCTGGTTTTTGAGTGAAAGTGGTGATTTGTCTTTTGAAAGAGTTTGTTCTGTGAAATGGAGAAAACTTCTTCAAAAACTGTTGTTGCATTTCATCCCAAACACGAATGGATCCTCGTCTTAAATTTTGTAGCCATGTTTTAACTTTATCTTTTAATGAAAAAGGAAAAAGCTTTAATCTGATGGTGTTTATGCTACAATTTAAATTATTATATGTGTTGTAGACCTCTTCAAATTCCCTTAAATGCAAGTATGGATTTTCTAATTCTAAGCCATGAAAAGAAGGTAAAAGTTGAATAATACCTGGCTTAAAATTAAAATGAGATGCATTGGGAGGAAAAACTATGCATAATGGTGCATTTGTTCTTGTGGGATTCATGTGGTCTCTAAGTGTTCTAGCATGGTTATTCTCATTATTCTCATTATGAAGTGATTGATTATCTTCTTCGACCATATTTTCTGAAAATGATGAGGATACCCTACAAAGTCTATCACTTGATGTATGTGACCACACTCTCATGCACGTGTAGGAATAGAATAAAAGGAAGAAGAAAATAAAGGAAGAAGAAACAAGAACTAAGAAACAAAGTTATATACAAGAAAAGTGAAAAGAGAAAATAAAATAAATACTATAATTTGTACAAGAACTTACCTCCCTGGCAACGGCACCAAAAAACTTGACACGATGAAAAGATTAATGTCTTCTCCCAAGTGCAGGAGTGTCAAAGTAATAAATAACCCAGCAAGACCGGGGTCGAACCACAGGGAGGTCAATTGTACAAATTATAAATAACAATAATACAACAACAATAACAATAACAACAACAACAACGACAACGACAACGACAACAATAACAACAACAACAACAACAACAACAACAACAACAACAACAACAATAATAATACTAGTAGTAGTAGTAGTAGTAGTAGTAGTAGTAGTAAAGAAAAAGAAGGAGAAGAAGAAGAAGATGATGAGAACTTTAAAGAAAAAGAAGGAGAAGAAGGAGGAGAAGATGAGAACTTTGAGATGGAATATTAATGTAAGGATTAAACAAGGAGATGGAAAATTAATGTAAGGATTAAACAATGATAATAACAAATGTCAAGGTTAGAGGTTCCACTAATGGTATGTCAAACAAGTATAGTATAAACTCTTATTATTCAATTGGAAACCACACACATAGGAGGTTCCAATCAGATTATAGATTGTTAACATCATTACATTAGTCATCTTATTCGATTAATGCTACTACTTGTAAATCTCGTCAAGCATTCATGATTATAACTTATGTTAACAACAAATCAAGTTCCTTTCATAGCTCAGGTGTCGGTTATACCATACATTATGGGCTATGAAAGTGCCAAGCATTTGTTGTACCAAGTGTTATACAACATAAATCAAGCTTAGTCATTTAACAAACAAAGCATTAAAGAGTGAACAAGATAACAAATACAAAACATGTTAGTATCAAACATTAAAGTCCATATTAAGTTTACACTATACTTATTCTTACACCATTAGTGTAACCTTTTCACCTTGACATAATAAACTTAGCTAGATATAATGAAAGAAAGAAAAATAAATATACAAAATAAGAATATAAATAAGATTAGAGTTAACAAAGTAAAGGAAAGGAAATGAAAGCCATAAACTTGATATTAATGAAAGCAAAGCATAAACATTACAAAAAATACAAAGAGAGAAAGCAAAAGTATGATCTTGATCTGGAAATCAAGATGCCTAAATGCATGGCAAATGCCTCCTTTTATAGGCCAAAATTAGGAACTATTGATTTGATGACTAATTGATGAGTGAGTGACCAACTCTTAACTTGGTGACAATCCTTATCTTCTCTTGTTTGCCCAAAACGTCATTGATAATATCAAAATTAGAGCCACTTGGAAACATGAAAGTTGTAGAAAATTGTCATAACGTCAAAATTGGAGCCAGTTGCAAACATGAAAGTTGTAGGCAATTGTCTCAGCTTTCTTGTGTAAACAATTCAGCTCATTTGGACTTCTAGAACTCTAGATATGGGGCAAATACTGAACAATGCTCAGGCGGGAAGACAGATTCTGACTTCTTTGTCGTTGCTACAATTTGGACTTGAAAATGACCTTTTTAGATCTTGGGCTCCATATAAAAGTTGTTGGCCTATGTCTTACCTTTCTATCCATATAAAGTACACCTATAGCTCTAGATATGATCCAATTACTGAATAGTATTCCGGTTTGGACTGTACCGATATCTCTTTTCTAAGTTTGGCCATCTCTTTATCCTTTCAATTTCAGTTCTTAAATTCATCAATCGGTCCTTTCATTTATGTGATAGGCCTGCATTTAAATGAACGTTTACCATAAATTAAAGGTATCTTATATTATTAGATATATTATTATAAAACATGCTTTAGTTAAGGAGTTATTGATACTTCAAGTGCAAAATGATGATATAAAACCTAGATAAAAATACACTTTTAAGTATCAATCAAATAATAATAATAATAATAGTTGTAGTAGTAGTAGTAATAATAATAATAATAAAGAAAAAGAAGAAGAAGAAGAAGATGAGAACTTGGAGATGGAATATTAATGTAAGGATTAAATGATGATAATAACAAATGTCAAGGTTAGAGGATCCACTAATGGTATGTCAAACAAGTATAGTATAAACTCTTATTATTTAATTGGAAACCACACACAAAGGAGGTTCCAATCTGATTATAGATTGTTAACATGATTACATTAGTCATCTTATTCAATTAATGCTAATACTTGAAAATCTCGTCAATCATTTATGATTATAACTTATGTTAACAACAAATCAAGTTCCTTCCATAGCTTAGGTGTCGGTTATACCATACAGTATGGGCTATAAAAGTGCCAAGCATTTGTCGTACCAAGTGTTATACAACATAAATCAAGATTAGTCATTTAACAAGCAAAGTATTAAGAGTAAACAAGATAACAAATACAAAACATGTTAGTATCAAACATTAAAGTCCATATTAAGTTTACACTATACTTATTCTTACACCATTAGTGTAACCTTTTTACCTTGACATAATAAACTTATCTAGACATAATGAAAGAAAGAAAAATATATAAACAAAATAAGAACATAAATAAGATAAAAGTTAGCTAAGTAAATGAAAGGAAATGAAAGGCATAAACTTGATATTATTGAAAACAAAGCATAAACATTACAAAAAATACAAAGAGAGAAAGCAAGAGCATGATCTTGATCTAGAAATCAAGATGCCTAAATGCATGGCAAATGCCTCCTTTTATAGGCCAAAATTAGGAACTATTGATTTGATGACTAATTGATGAGTGGGTGACCAACTCTTAACTTGGTGACAATCCTTATCTTCTCTTGTTTGCCCAAAACGTCATTGATAACATCAAAATTAGAGCCCCTTGGAAACATGAAAGTTGTAAGAAATTGTCTCAGCTTTCTTGTGTAAACAATTCAGCTCATTTGGACTTCTAGAACTCTAGATATGGCCAAAATACTGAACAGTACTCGGGCTTGAAGACATATTCGGGCTTCTTTGTTGTTGCTCCAATTTGAACTTGAAAATGGCCTTTTTGGATCTTGGGCTCCATATAAAAGTATCTTATATTATTAGATATATTATTATAAAATGTGCTTTAGTTAAGGAGTTATTGATACTTCAAATGCAAAATGATGATATAAAACCTTGATAAAAATACACTTTTAAGTATCAATCACTCTCCCTCAACCGGCTATTATAGGTCTCCTAAAAATTAAAAAAACAAATTCATCATATTCAATTTAAGAAAATAATAACTTACAAAATAAAATGATTGAACAAACATACCACTGAGTGTTATGTATGGTTGTCTATGAATTGTTGCACCCCCTTTTAGTGGTCTTGAATCCGCAAGTGTGTCTCTACAAACAGCTCTATTAGGCTCGGTTTACATCTAATAAATGTGGCCTATAAGGAAAAAAAAGGTTGCAAGTTAAATATATTTATAAGCAACAACAAATTAATTAACAATATATTTTGTCACACCCAGACATTGCGACGACTGATTTAAAAAATTATCACTTAATTGGAAAAAGAACAGATATCTGGCATTTTGTTCTTTTAGGGGAAAAGGTTTTGTTCAAAGAGTCGCCACCTAGAATTATGGTCACTAGGAACCCTAACTAGTTAATAGAGATTCTATGGTACGAGACTGGTTATGCAAAAAGAAAGATGTTATTACCCCTTAAGCATCCTACCTAAGGCAGGTTGCATTGCTGGTTTTGTCTAAAATTGCTAAGAATTTGTTCTTCTTTTTCCCTCTTTTATTCTTCCTTTCATGTTCCTGACTCTAGCGTCAGTGAACAATTCCTATGAATATTTCCAACTCTAGTGTTAGTAAATATCACACAAATCCAAAAATACAATACTCTTGACACTAGTATCAGTGAATATTTTTGCAAAAAATGAATTTGAAGAAGAAATTTTCTATGCTATTTTTTCTTATTTATCCTTTATTATTATTTGCCTTTGTTAGACGGAAGTAAAAAAAAATATTGCACGACATATTTAACAATAATAGTCCATAAATTGAGCACATCTACAAAAAATACAAACACAAAGAAAAAAAATAAAACAAAGTGTGAGGGGCCCACAAAGAAATCAACGAAGGTCCCAAATATTTTTGGAATTTTATATTATCAAAAAGGGGTTCATTTGTTCAAATATCAAATTAGAATGGGTATAAAAATTATGGCAAAGGCATAAGGGTGTGTTTTGCCAAGCACATCCTTAGCAAACATAGTAACTAGTTAATTAGTTTAGCAAAGAAGGAAGGAAACTTACCTAGGTGTGCGGCTGCTGGAAGCGAAGTCGAGGGAGACTGGGTTAAAAAATAAGGGGTTGAGGGGGCCGACAGCTAGTATAGGGTTCGTCGCCCCCTTCTTTTTTATGTTTCTAGTAATGGTCTCCTCTGGGGTCTCTTCTTTTAGGGTTTCTCTCTGCATCCTCATTTTGCATACACTGAGAGTAGTATTTACAGTGCAAGAGTATCATCACTTGTGAGAAATAAAATCTCAATGAAACTCATTCTCTTTTTTGAAGTTCGAATTAGAATCAAATTCGAAAGCAGACAACTATCATTATCTTAAAGGTAATGATTATTTTGAAGATAAGGATTATCTTGAAGAAGGTAAGGATTATCTTAAAGGTAAGGCTTATCTTGAGGATAAGGATAGAATGACAAAAACACATTGTAGTCCCTAGTTTTCACGCAAGTTGACAAATCATACCTTTTATCAAAATAAATCTCTGATATTTTAATTTTACATCTTAACCTTGTAAAATTAAATTAAAAAAACTAGGGGGCCAAAATTGGTTACAACATATTTCATTTAAAACACTTAGAAACCACATGAATCTCACAAGAACAAGTGCACCCTCATGTATAGTTTTCCCTCCTAATGCATCTCATTTCAATTTTAAGCCAGCTATTATTCAACTATTACTTTATTTTCATGGCTTAGATCTAGCATTTGAGAGAATTTGAAGAATTTTATAACACTTATAATGACTTAAAATTATAGCCTGAACACCATCAGATTAAAGCTTTTTTCTTTTTCATTAAAAGATAAAGCTAAAACATGGTTACAAAATTTAAGATCAGGATCCATTTATGCTTGGGATGAAATGCAATAACAGTTTTTGAAGAAGTTTTTTCCTTCTCATAGAACAAACTATTTCAAAGGACAAATCATCACTTTCACTCAAAAACTAGGAGAAATATTTTACAATGTTGGGATAGGTATCGAGACTTGCTTAATACTTATCCTCATTATAGTTTTGAAACATGGAGATTGGTTTCATATTTTTATGAAGGATTAACACCTAAAGATAGACAAATAGTTGAATTGATGTGCAATGAAACTTTTAAATATGAAGATCCTAATGAAACAATGGAGTACTTAGATGTGTTAGCTGAAAATGCTCAAAACTATAACACTACATGCACTTATGAGGCGCTGGGTAAAACTCAACCTCATACATCTGGTGAAGGTATGTACAACTTTAGGGAAGATCCAAGCCAAGTTTGCATCTTTAGCTAGAAAAGTCGAGGCACTATAATTGAAAAGGAGTGGTGGTCACTTAAAATCTATTCAAGACATTGTGTGTCAAATCTGTGAAACTATTGAACACTCAACCAATAACTGTCTAACTTTGCCTTGTTTCAAGGAATGCCCACATGAACAAGCCTATGCTTTAAACAGTTTTCAAAGGCCCAATCATAACTCATACTCGCAAACATACAACCCTAGTTGGAGAAATCACCTAATTTTTTGTTGAAAGAGTGATAATAATAATGCATAAACTTCACAACCATCATTTCAAGCACACCATAATTTATAAAATTCTCATGGATATGCACCTCCTTATGCTCCACCTCCTAGAAGAAATCTTGAGGAAACATTATATACATTCATTGAAAAGTAAGAGACAATTAATACTCAACTTGCTCAAAGCATGATAGATTTTAAAGATATTCTTGCAAAATTAACATCTGCTCTTAGTTTTCAAGAGAAAGATAAGTTTCCATCTCAATCATAACAAAATCCCAAGAGGCATTACAATGCAAATGCAAGTAGTTTTAGAAGCCAACATATGGATCAAGTCAAATCAATTATTACTCTTCGTAGTGGTAAGGTTATTGAAAAAACAACTTTTGAACCTTGTGAGAAAAATGATGAGTCAATCTCTGAGGGTAAGGAAGGGGTTGAATTTAAACATTACAAAGAAAAGACTGATTCAACACCAACACTTCTATTTTCTCATGCCATGACCAAATAAAAAAAAAGTTAATCACAACTCTAAAATCTATAAACTTTCAAACAGGTAAGGATCAATATACATTTGTTAGATGTTATTAAATAGGTATCTTCCTATGCTAAATTTTTAAAAGATCTATACACTATGAAGAGAAAACTAAATGTGAAAAGAAAGCCTTTTTAGCTATACAAGTAAGTGTCATTCTTCAGAACAATAATGTTTTGAAATATAAAGACCCTGGTTGTCCTATAAGTTCTTGCTTTATCGAAGAACATAAAATTGAAAAACCTTTACTTGATCTTGGAGTTAGTGTGAATTTACTTCCATATTCAATTTTTCAAAGTCTCAATCTAAGTCAATTAAAACCAATTTCTGTAACTCTTTTACTTGCTGATAGATCTGTAAAAGTACCCAGAGGAATAGCTAAAGATGTTTTAGTATAAGTTAATAAATCTATTTATCCTATGGATTTAATTGTCTTGGATACACAACTTGTTGAAACATGTAATTCATTTCCTTTTATTTTAAAATATTCATTTCTTGCAACTTCTAATGCATTGATTAATTATAGGAATTGACTCATGAAGCTATCATTTAGAAACATGACATTCGAGATGAATATTTTCAACATTTGTAAGCTAACTTGGAGACAATAATGATTTACAAGAAGTAGATTTTATTAAAGAATTAGTTTATATTCAACTTGAATCTACTTTGAGTAAAATTGAATTTAATGAAACTGAAGATTTGTAAATAATTTATTCTGAGGAAGAAATCACGAATAAGAAAGGCACCAAAAATATTGATGCGGATTTTTGTCAAGAGTGACGATAGATTCAACATCTGATATCATACCAATCGATAATTACTTTCCTGATGAATCCTTACTTTCTCTCAGTCCAATGCCTTGGTTTGCTAATTTTGTTAATTTTCTTGCAACAAGAGATTTGTCAGCTTGTTTAAGTACCCAAGAAAAAAATTGTTTTTAAACGAAGTGAAGAATTTTTATTAGGTGACCCTTACTTATTCAAAAATTATCTTGATCAAATATTTCAAAGATGTATTCTTGACAATAAGGTAAGTGGTGCCATTAAATTTTTTCATTTTAAGATATGTGGGAGTGATTTCTCATAAAAATGATGATAGCAAAAATCTTTTAATATGGATTTTATTGGTCTATCATGTTTAAAGACACGCATGTGTTCTGCAAAGCTTGTGAAAATTATCAAAAGTCAGGATTTATTTCAAAACATAAGGAATTATTAGATAATCTTCTATTAACTTTTAAGACTTATCCTATTAGAGATGTGTATTGTGCATTTCATGACTTATGACCCTATTTTTATAAACAACACACTCGACATAGTCTTGGAAATCTGACTAAAAAAAACCATGTTTTCCAGTTGACACGACTAAAAGATTGATGTCTTCTCCCAAGTGCAGGAGTGTCGAAGTAATAAATAACCCAGCAAGACCAAGGTCGAATCACAGGGAGGTTAAATGTATAAATTATAGATGACAATAATAACAATAATAACAATAACAACAACAACAACAACAACAATAATAACAATAATAGTAGTAGTAGTAGTAGTAGTAGTACTAATAATAATAATAATAAAGAAAAAGAAGAAAAAGAAGATGATGAGAACTTCGAGATGGAATATTAATGTAAGGATTAAACAATGATAATAACAAATGTCAAGGTTAGAGGTTCCACTAATGGTATGTCAAACAAGTATAATATAAACTCTTATTATTCAATTAGAAACCACACACAAAGGAGGTTTTAATCAGATTATAGATTGTTAACATGATTACATTAGTCATCTTATTCGATTAATGCTAATACTTGTAAATCTCATCAAGCATTCATGATTATAACTTATGTTAACAACAAATCAAGTTACTTTCATAGCTTAGGTGTCGGTTATACCATACAGTATGGGCTATGAAAGTACCAAGCATTTGTTGTAACAAGTGTTATACAACATAAATCAAGATTAGTTATTTAACAAGCAAAGTATTAAGAGTGAACAAGATAACAAATACAAAACATGTTAGTATCAAATATTAAAGTCCATATTGAGTTTACATTATACTTATTCTTACACCATTAATGTAACCTTTTCACCTTGACATAATTAAACATAATGAAAATAAATAAATAAATAAAATAAGAACACAAATAAGATAAGAGTTAACTAAGTAAAGGAAATGAAATGAAAGACATAAACTTGATATTAATGAAAGCAAAGCATAAATATTAGAGAAAGCAAGAGCATGATCTTGATCTGGAAACCAAGATGCCTAAATGCATAGCAAATGCCTCCTTTCAAGATGCCT
>NW_011501896.1:8482-15184 GCF_000495115.2 Populus euphratica | reverse complement strand
AGAAAGCAAAAGCATGATCTTGATCTGCAGACCAAGATGCCTAAATGCATGGCAAATGCCTCCTTTTATAGGCCAAAATTAGGAACTATTGATTTGATGACTAATTAATGAGTGGGTGACCAACTCTTGACTTGGTGACAATCCTTATCTTCCATTGTCTGCCCAAAACGTCATTGATAACGTCAAAATTAAAACAACTTGAAAACATGAAAGTTGTAGAAAATTGTCTCAAATTTTTAAGTAAAAAATTCATATTATTTGGACTTCTAGAACTCCAGATATGGGTCAAACACTGAACAGTGCTTGGGCTGAAAGACAAATTAGGACTTCTTTGTTGTTGCTCCAATTTGGACTTGAAAATGGCCTTTTTAGATCTTAGGCTTCACATGAAAGTTGTAGGCCTATATCTTAACTTTCCATCCATATAAAGTAAACATAAATCTAAGATCTACAGCTCTAGATATGACCCAATTACCAAACAGTGTTCCGCTTTGGACTACACCGACATCTCTTTTCTAAGTTTGGCCATCTCTTTGTCCTTTCAATTTCAGTTCTTAAATTCATCAATCAATCTTTTTATTTATATGATAGGCCTGCATTTAAAATGAACATTTACCATAAATTAAAGGTATCTTATATTATTAGATACATTATTATAAAACATGCTTTAGTTAAGGAGTTATTGATACTTCAAGTGCAAAATGATGATATAAAATCTTAATAAAAATACATTTTTAAGTACTAATTACCAATTTTTAAGAAAACTGGATAGGAAGCCTATCCCCGATCCATAGACGACATTTAAGTCATCCTTGGACGTAAAACTAAAGGAAGATGTGAGCCACAATCACAACTACCTGTACATACACATGTTTTTTCAAAAATAAATAAATAAAAAGAGAGAGACAAAGAGAGAGAGAGAGAGAGGGACTTCAGCTAGCCTGCATATAGGTGGTATGATTGCATTTTTAAATTCTCATATATAAAATCTTCTCTTCTTTCCCTTCATTTCTACTCAACCCATACATTCAACAGATATAGAGGTGTGTAGAAATGGTAGGTTCCTCAAGTCATCACATAAAAAATATTTATATTTTTGGTGGATATAGTCCTTGGAAGGAAATAGAGATTTTAGAATTAGCAAATTATCTTGGTCAGATACTAGCTGAGAGAAAGATTCATTTAGTTTTTAAGGGAGGTAGCCTTGAGTTAATGGGGTGTGTGTCAATGACTGTATTTTTAGGAGATAGTCAAGTTTTGCGTGTCGTCCCCAAAGCTTTAGCAAAAGGGGACATCATTAGAAAAATAATCGGAGAGAAACTACAAGTATTCACAAGTTTGATTGAATGAATACAATGTTTAAACACGTCGGTGCCTTCTTTGCTTTACCAAGTGGTCTAGGCACATTGGAAGAGATCTTTAATATTTCCTCTTGGACTTAACTTTACATTCACCATAAATCTATAGGTTTGCTCAATGTTAATGGTTTTTATGATAAATTGTTGTCTTTTCTTGATCATGTTATGGAACAGAATTTTCTAACATTTTTGACACAACAAATCATAATTTTTGCTACTACTGTTGAACAACTGATTAATCAATTGCAATCTTTCATTCTTGTAATTGATTTCTCCATGAGTAGCATAAATTGGTCAATTAAGAAAAGCAATAAAAAGCTTAGATTGGATTTGAGCCTTCATATGTGAAACCTTGTGCCTTTTGTTTTATTAATAGCATATCATTTTGTGTTTTATTGTTTCTTCTATTTGTTTAAGTGTGTTTTAGATTTGTTAGTAGTCATTGTTTCAAGTAATGTCTTCTATACTTTATCTTTCTACCTTAAAACATTGAGGACAATGTCTCGTTTTGGTTGGTAGGAGAGGATAGTAGTTGACAAAAAAAAAACTAAATGTTTTTGTTTTTAATAAAACCATTTGACAAAATTGTTATTACTAGGATAACATAGTAATGAAGAATTTTATTAACTTTTGAGATGCATCTTAGTAAACATTTTCCAATGATTATTTGCAATATTCATAACAAGGTTTGTCACATACTTCTCTTGAAATATTCAAATTTACAAACTCTCGCATTATTATCAATTGATTTTGCTCATATATTCATTTAACAAGTATTTTTAAACCTTCATTTTTACACACACACATTAAGATATAATTATGGGTTGCATATTGGATCATTATATTATTTATGTTTTTTTGTTAAAGGTAACAACTAAGGGAAAGGAATATTATATAATTTGCAAAAAAAATGAAAAAAATGAAAAAAATGATAATAAATGTAAATAAATAAATAAAAACATAGATAAATTTGGTTTTGTAACCTCTTTGACCTAAGCAATTAAGCCTGAATGGGTGTTTTAATACCTAATAACCTAAAATCAACTAACATGGAGCTATTGGCTCAGTGCTTATTACATGGGCTAAGGAGAAAAGCTTAAGAAATCAAACATTACAATATTTACGTATCAGTATTTGCAACTCGAGTTACTAAACTTGAATTAGTATCTCAACACCTCATGCCCTAAGGCTAATTGATCTAGGAGTCATTAGCCTAAAAATCGTTACATGGGTTAAAGATGCATTTTGTTTTAAGTTATATGTATATATATTAAAAAGAAAAAAAAAATTCCAACCATAGGAAGTTAACCTTAAACATTAGAACAAAGTTTTGTTTTCTTCCAAGTAAAGCCCAATATCTATATGTTGATATATTGAGCACAAAAAGCAGGTTTATTAATATTTTGTTTAAGAAGTATAAAGCAGATATATAAATTTAATGAGAGTTTGTTTATTTGGATAGATTAATAAAAGTTCAATGATGAATGTCTTGCTTCATGGAATTTGCAAATTGTTTTTATATTTTAATAGTTTGTAAACTAGGGACTAGAAATAAGCGGGTTGGGGGGTATATTAGTACTTAAAAGTGCATTTTTATTAAGGTTTTATATCAGCATTTTGCACTGGAAGCATCAATAACTGCTTAACTAAAGCATGTTTTATAATAACAAGTCTGATACTATAAGATAGCTTTAATTTATAGTAAATATTCATCTTAAATGCAGGCCTATCACATAAATGAAATGATTAATTGATGAGTTTAAGTACTGAAATTGAAAGGATAAAAAGAGAGCCAAACTTAGAAAAGTGATGTTGGTTCGGTCCAAACTAGAACACTGTTCAGTCATTAGGTCATATCTGAACTTATAGATTTTGGATTTCAATTTGGTTTATATGGCTAGAAAGCTAAGACATAGGCCTAAAAATTCATAGGAATGCAAGACTCAATTACGCTGTTTGAAAGTCCAAATCTTAGCAACAACAAAAAAGTCTGAATCTGTCTTGCATCCTAGACATTGTTTAGTGTTTAACCCATATCTTGAGTTCTAGAAGAACAAATGCCCTCAATTTTTTTTGTTGGAAAGATCAGATAATTTTCTGAAACTTTCATGATTTAAGTTTGTTCGAATTTTGACGTTAGCAATGATGTTTTGTTCAGACAAAAACATAAGGATTGTCACTAAGTCAAGAGTTGGCCACCCACTCAATAATTAATCATCAAATAAATAGTTCCAATTTTTGGCCTATAAAAGGAGGTATTTGCCATGTATTTAGGCATCTTAGTTTTGAGATCAAAATCATGTTCGTGCTCTTTTTCTTTATATTTTTGTAATGTTTAAGTTTTGCTTTCATTAATATCTTATTTATGCTTTTCATTTCCTTTCTTTTACTTAGTTAACTTTTATTTTATTTATGTTCTTATCTTGTTTATTTACGTTTCTTTTCTTTCATTATGTTTAATTAAGTTTATTATGTCAAGGTGAAAAGGTTACACTAATGGTATAAGAATAAGTATAGTGTAAACTCAATGTGGAATTTAATGCTTGATATTAACATGTTTTATATTTGTTATCTCGTTTACTCTTAATAATTTGCTTGTTAAATGGTTAATCTAGATTTATGTTGTAGAACACTTGGTATAACAAATACTTGGCACTTTTATAGCCCAACCATATGGTATAACCGATACTTGTGCTATCAAAGGAACTTGATTTGTTGTTAACATAAGTTATAATCATGAATACATGATAACATTAACAAGTATTAGCATTATTCTAGAAAGATAACTAATGTAATCATGTTAGCTATTTATAATCCGATTGGAATCTTCTTTATGCATGACACGAGTAAAAGATTGATGTCTTCTCCCAAGTGCAGGAGTGTTGAAGTAATAAATAATCCGGCAAGACCGGGGTCAAACCACAGGGAGGTTAATTGTACAAATTATAAACAACAATAATAGCAACAACAACAACACCACCACCACCACCACCAACAACAACAACAATAATAATAATAATAATAATAATAATAATAAAGAAAGAGAAGAAGAAGAAGAAGAAGAAGATGAGAACTTGGAGATGGAATATTAATGTAAGGATTAAACGATGATAATAACAAATGTCAAGGTTAGAGAATCCACTAATGGTATGTCAAACAAGTATAATATAAACTCTTATTATTCAATTGGAAACCACACACAAAGAAGGTTCCAATCAGATTATATATTGTTAACATGATTACATTAGTCATTTTATTCGATTAATGCTAATACTTGTAAATCTCGTTAAGCATTCATGATTATAACTTATGTTAACAACAAATCAAGTTCCTTTCATAGCTTAGGTGTCGGTTATACCATACAGTATGGGCTATGAAAGTACCAAGCATTTGTTGTACCAAGTGTTATACAACATAAATCAAGATTAGTCATTTAACAAGGAAAGTATTAAAGAGTGAACAAGATAACAAATACAAAACATGTTAGTATCAAACATTAAAGTCCATATTAAATTTACACTATACTTATTCTTACACCATTAGTGTAACCTTTTCACCTTGATATAATAAACTTAGCTAGACATAATGAAAAGAAAGAAAAATAAATAAACAAAATAAGAACATAAATAAGATAAGAGTTAACTATGTAAATGAAAGGAAATGAAAGGCATAAATTTGATATTAATCAAAGCAAAACATAAACATTACAAAAAATACAAAGAGAGAAAGCAAAAGCATAATCTTGATTTGGAAACCAAGATGCCTAAATGCCTCCTTTTATAGTCCAAAATTGGGAACTATTGATTTGATGACTAATTGATGAGTGGGTGACCAACTCTTGACTTGGTGACAATCTTTATCTTCTCTTGTCTGCCCAAAACGTCATTCATAACGTCAAAATTGGAGCCACTTGAGAACATGAAAGTTGTAGAAAATTGTCTCAAGTTACTTGTGTAAAAATTGCAACTCATTTGGACTTCTAGAACTCCAGATATGGGCCAAATACTAAACAGTGCTCGGGCTGGAAGATAAATTCGGGCTTCTTTGTTGTTGCTACAATTTGGACTTGAAAATGACCTTTTTAGATCTTGGGCTCCATATGAAAGTTGTAGGCCTATGTCTTACCTTTCCATCCATATAAATTGGACTACACCATCTTGAGATCTAAAGCTCTAGATACGACCCAATTACCGAACAGCATTCCGGTATGGACTACACCAGCATCTCTTTTCTAAGTTTGGTCATCTCTTTGCCCTTGCAATTTAAGTTTTTAAAGTCATCAATTAATCCTTTCATTTATGTGATACGCCTGCATTTAAAATAAACATTTACCACAAATTGAAGGTATCTTATATTATTAGATATATTATTATAAAACATGCTTTAGTTAAGGAGTTATTCATACTTCAAGTGCAAAATGATGATATAAAACCTTGATAAAAATGCACTTTTAAGTACAAATCACACCCCCCCAACTAGCTTATTACTAGTCCGTAGTAATCAAAGTGCTAAAATAGAAAATTTTTTTGCAAATTCCACAAAGCAAGGTATTTGATTAGTACTTAAAAGTGCATTTTTATTGTCGCACGTGTGCGGCGTCGCGGCGATCATCCACCATCCATGCTAACGATGGGATGTGGTGTATTTTTAGCAAGATATGAAGAGACAAGGAATTCTTGTCTCTTATCAGTGAAAACATTGAATGGGAGTCGCCACCTAGTATTCTGGTAACTAGGAACCCTAACTGGTCTTTAGAGATCGGGTACGGAGACTGGTTGCGTAAAAGGAACGTATTAGCACCCCGACTACGCCCTACCTAAGGTAGGCTGCATTGTTTTGTCTGATAAAATATGAAATCATATTGTGGTATCTAATTATATGTGTATCTAAAACCAAAGAAACTTTTAAAATCAAGAATACGTGTTACGTATAACCTCATAATCCCTGATACTAAACAAAACAAAAAAAAATTTCTTGTTGTTTTTGATATTTTGGCCAATGTTCTCTTGACTTTAATAAACTGGTTATTAAAGCCAAAATGCATGCTAAAATATTGTTTTTGATGTATAAAAAATACAATATGATTTTTTTTTGTAGCTTTGAGACACTTGGCCGTATACACAAAAACATTTTTTTTTTGGTTGATTTTAAAATTTTTTTTTGATAAAAAAAACTCGGGTATTTTTAATACCGTATTTGTATTATTATTATTATTTGACAAAAAATATAGACCAATACTAAGCAAAAAAAGCATAAATAATAAAAGGAGAAAAATATAAAAATAATAATTTTTTTTTAAATGGGCCGGACTCGGCCCAGATCAGTGGGTTGGGTCGGACCAGGC
>NW_011501896.1:0-8343 GCF_000495115.2 Populus euphratica | reverse complement strand
TGCAGAATGTGAATTAATTCACGTTCTGCATGCTAATGTAGATCGAAAAAATAAAAAGACAGGGCAACCGGAGATTACCTGGGATTGGTGTCGGGGCGGTGCTGCTGGCGGCGGAGACATGGTGGCCGGTGTTTTGGTGTGTTTTTCTTCTCTCTCTCTCCTCGGTTTTGCACAGTTTTCTCCATCTTCTTCTCTCTCCCTCTCTTTTGTTTTTTTTCTCTTCTCCTCTCCTCTCTCTCGTGTTTGGTTTCCTTCTCTCTTTCTTTTTCTCCCTCTCTTCGTATCTGCCTCCTCCTCTTCTTTTTTTTTTCACTTGCTGCCTCCCCTGCTTTTATAGGCATAAAAAAAAGGGAGGGGACGTGGCTGGGGCGGCCACTGTGCAGCTGCTCCTCCACCGTTCTTCGAGCACGTGGAAAGTGGGTTGTGTCGGTGTCTTTTTGAAGTTGAATTGTCGGTAAAAAGATAGGTGAAAATAGAGAAGAAAAACACATTTTCTTCCCTTGTTCTTTGCGTGTCCAGGGAAGAAGATGATGGTACTGTTCAAAACGGCACCGTTTTGCGTTTTTTGTATTTTTTATGAATAGTGCATATGAACAGTGCATAAAACGACGTCGTTTTTCCCAAAACGTGTCATTTCATTTAACTGAGATTTGGCGCCAAAATGCGTCAGATTCAAAATCAGGCCTTCAATTTGGGCGTGTTTTACAATTTGGTCCTTGGTTTTGGATTTCTTCAATTATGTCCCTAATTGGCCATCAAACTTCAATATTTATGCAATTAAGTCCCTGATTTGACCAAATTAACTCTCAAAAATTATATTTTGACTCCAGAACTTTAATTTCTTCTAATAAAAGCCCAAATTAACTAAAAAATCAAATTTTCTTGCAATCAAAACATCCACTAAAATGTCTATGTGGGGTAGTGGGAAATCATCTTTGGGGCTAGCTTTGTTCAAATTCCTGAAATCCACGCAAATTCTAATCTTCCCTTCCTTCTTAGGTACGACAACAATGTTTGATACCCATTATGGGTATTTAACAACTTCTAGGAATCCAGCATGCCATTGTTTCTCGAGTTCCTCTTTCACTTTAATCCATGTATCCGGATGTGCTCTCCTCAACTTCTGTTTGACTGGTTTACAACCTTCCTCTAATAGGATCTTGTGTACCACGATATTTGTGTTCAAACCAGGCATATCCTCGTAAGACCAAGCAAAAATATCTGCATACTCATGTAATAGAGCTATTAACTCCACCCTTTGCTTAGGCGTGGTCAATGTCCCTATTTTCAATTCTTTTTTAGCTTGATCACTACCCACATTTATAGTTTTGAGGTCTTCAGCAGCAGGTTCCCAGGTTTTTTCATGTTGCTCTACTAGCTTTGTGAATTCTCTGATATTGCTTTCATCCCATTCTTCTTCTTCCATCATTGTCACATGTTTGTTAAAGTTTGGTCATTCATTCTTGATGTTAAATGTATGTGATGTCGGGGAAGATCCGCTTTCAGGGTTCCTGAAAGCGGCAAATGTTTAATGTAAAGGCAAGCATAAAAACAAATGAATGTAGAGAAAAATGTTATCTTATTGCTTAGGAAAGTAGGCTCAATGACAAAGACAAAATCTAGTTGATATCATGAGCCTTGATTATCAACCAGAAAGACAAAAGAAAACAACGATAGAAGCATATGAAGGCAAACAAAGGAGGTTTACATTTTAAACACTAGTGGGGCTTCTTGGGTCACCCAGTTTTGAAACTTTTCACCTTCAGCCAGCCTTCGCACAAAAGTCTTGGTGGGGAGTTCTTCTAGGATATGAACAGTCAGTTGTGGTAGCACTTCATCTTCCCTTTCCACTACTGTTGTCGTGTTACTTCCTTCCACCTTATCTTCCTTCATGGTGTTGATGCTCATAGTTACCACCCTTTGAACAACATCGTCTACTCTGTTATCTAGTTGTATCACATATGCTGCCTTTGGGAAAGACACCATTAGGGGAGGGATTTCTAGTTTTTCTTCTTCAAGCTCCCTTCCTTCAATTCTAGCCATTCTTCGTTCTCTTCGTCTATCTGCAGCCCAACGATGGTCCTCCTTCTTAGACTTATATCCTAAACCAAATCTTTGGTCAGCACATCTTATCTTGATTGGCTTAATCGTTTTTGGTAGTTTAGTGATAGGGTTATATTGGAATGGGATTCCATGTTCCAAAAAACATTTAGCTGCCATCCTTGCTGCTTCTGAAATCCTTGGCTTTCTTAACTTTATGCTTTCAGGTACCCACTCAGTGTTTACAATCTCAAAGGCATGAAGATTCTCACCCGCACAATCTTTTGCCTCAAAGAAAGGTATAGCAAGATTCTTTATCATAGAGATCGTTTCCTCTGCTTTAACGATTACTAACATCCCGTTCATGATATATTTCAAACACTGGTGTAATGATGAAGTTACCGCCCCAGCTGCATGGATCCAAGGTCTTCCCAGCAACATGCTATAGGATGGGTGGATATCCATCACTTGGAGTGATACTAAGAACATTAGTGGTCCCACATACAGCTCTACCTCTAAAGTCCCAATGATTTGTCTAGGCGAACCATCATATGCTCTTGCTATCATGGTACTAGGCTTCATATGAGATTCGTCGATTGACATTTCTTTCAGTATATGTTTCGACAGTACATTAAGAGCTGAGCCGTTATCGACGAGTACTTTTCCAACAAGACAGTCTTTGCATTTTATGGTGATATACAAAGGTTTGTTATGTCCTGTTCCTTCAGCATCTAATTCATCAGCTGTGAAGTATAGGTAATTAGAAGCGTGGATCCTCCCTACCAGGTGCTCCATGGTTTTCTATTCAATGTCCTGGGGTACATACGCCTCATTCATTACCTTTTGTAAGGCATTTCGATGTGGCTCTGAGCTTAGTATCAAGGACATGAGAGATATCCTTGCTGGAGTCTTTTTGAGTTGATCTACTATATAATACTCACTGTGCTTTATCAACTTCAAAAATTCATTTGACTCCTCTTCCGTTACTGGTTTATTTACCTTTGTTTCTTTATCAAGATCCACCACTTCCTTACCTTTGGCTTTCTTTAACTCCTCGGGAGTAAAACAACGGCCACTCCATGTTAGCCCACTGATCTCAGTATGAAATAAAGGGATTGGGGCTTGAGTGTTCGCGGTATAACCATAGCTATATGGCATTACATTGTGATCCTTTGGTGTAAATGAAGGTTTAGTTAGGATCAGTTTTGGTAACCCATTAGCTGTAGTTTGAATTCTACACACCTTTGACAATTTATCTTGGCCTTCCATCATACTCACCTCTTGGTTGCCCCCCGTGGTTTCAAGTCTTAATTCTCCCATGATTAACATTGTTTCAATCTTCTAGCGAAACTTGATACAATCCTCAATATGATGTCCCTCCATCCTATGGAACTCACAATAGGTATCACCTCCCAACTGACATGCAATGTTCATGTTTAGTGACCCTGATTGTAACAACATGTCGTACAACCCTTTCATAGACACCTTCAATACTTGTTTTTGATTGACAACCTCTATCATGCCCACTCCCGAATTACCAAGAGCATGTTTAGGCAATGGATTTGAATTGATGTTGGGCGCGTCTTCGAAAGATACCCACCCCATTTTGATGAGTTCTAACAACTTCCTTTTAAAAGCATAGCAATTTTCAATTGCGTGCCCAGGATTACCGGCATGGTATTCACAAGCTAGTTCTGGCTTGTACCATATGGGAAAGGGTGGTTGAATTGGCGGTAGAAGAATTGGAGTTATTTGCCCAATGCTTAGCAATTTAGCGTATAAATCTTTTAAAGGCATTGGTAGTGGAGGTAATTGCTCAGAAGTATATTTGGTATATGGCCTTTGATAATTATTTTGGTTGTTTGGTGGGTGATTGCTTTGGTTGGTTGAATTTGGGTATACGGGCTTGGTAAAGTTCATGTTGGTGAATTGCGGGGTAGGTATTTGTGGGTTAGGGTAATTTACTTTCTTTCCTTTATAACCTCTTTCTAAGTTGTTAACATCCCCTTCTCTTCTTCTTCCTAAATAACCTTTTTTTTTCCAGAGGCTCCGGTATGCGCCCGGATTTAATACCTTGCTCTATTCTCTCTGCTATGCGTACAGCGTCATAAAAATGCTGAGAGGAGCTGCCTATTAAATGCTCATAGTAAGGTGCTTTAAAGGTATTAGCAAATAAAGTCACCATCTCGGTCTCGATTAAAGGGGGTTGGACATGTGTCGCCTCATCCCTCCACCTTTGTGCATACACCCTGACTGACTCCTGGCTTTTCTTTTCCATGGACATTAGGCTTGTTCGGTCTTGAGCTATTTCTAGGTTGAATTTATACTGTTTGAGAAACACCTCTACCAAATCTTTCCATTTCTTGATTTTATTTGTTTCCAACCGCATATACCAGTTTAAAGTAGAGCCTGACAGACTATCTTGAAAAAAATAGATAAGCATTTTATCTTCATGGATTACTTCCGCCATCTTATTGCAGTAAGATCGAAGGTGTGTGTTTGGACACTCCAAGCCTATATATTTGGTGAATTCTGGGACCCTGAAATCTTTTGGTACCACGATGTTTGGTACCAAACACACCTCAGCTGCTCGCATTGGGTCGAACCAATCATTTCCTTCTACAGCTCTCAATCGTTCTTCTAATGCAGATATCTTATCTTGGCTGATGAAACTGCCAGACCTATTTTCAGAAGGCCTATTCGGTGTTAAATCTTCGATAGGTGGCGTGTGAGCTAACCGGATAGGGATGGTTGGTGTAGAATGTTGTTCCGCTACTGACTCTACCCCCATAATTGGAGATGCTGCAGGCAAACTTGTAGCTGGCTGAGTAGATGTTCCCTCCCCACTTTTTGCTTTTAATAGCTGTTCAAGCAGATTAGTCATCCGTGACACTTCATTTTTCACTGATTCTAGCTCGCTCTGGTAGCGGGATTCTAGAAGAGCCCTTTCTTCGTGTTCCATTCTTGCTCTGTTTCTGGTGTAATGGACCTTGGGTGGGGGACCTATGTTTCACTGGAGCATGCAAATGACATATTATAAATAGACATATGATGCAAAATAAGATGCATATGTGATGCGTATATTTTAATGAACTGATTCATGACTTTCGTAATCCTTTAAGCAAGATATCTGAGCCAAACTGATTGCTGTAAAGAGTGTTTGCCAAGTTCTTTATCAGATTTAACTCCCCGAAACTCCATTTGAAAAGAAGGATGGCCTTTTTATAACTAACCAAAGGTGGTAAAAAGTGTACAAAATAGCAATAGCCTGAACACATTGTTACTCTAAAAGGCAATTCCTTTATTGGCTAAGTCATTAATAAAGGAAGTGAGAGCCCCCAAGTATTCTCGATACTTTGTAGCATTATTTCCAACTTGGGTTGCCTGTTGTTGCATTCTCTAGGCATAGCGGGCCACTTGCTCGACTTGTTTCGCCATATGTCTTATTTGGTCATGCAAGAAAGTGTTATTTGTGATGCTCACTTCGTTGTTGGCTCCCAAGACTTCATTGCTTCTTTCCAATGTTCGGACCATTGTTTCTAACAGTGATAATGTAGCCTTAGCTCTTTGTAATTCTTCTCTTTCAATGTCTAGCTCGGCGTTTTTGGAGTTCATTTGAACTGCAAAGCTGTTAATATAGTCTTGACATTCCTGGTACTCTTGCTTCAGCTCATGTAACTCTTCTTCTATCACACCATAATCACTTCTCAACCCCACTTCTTGCATCTCCAGCTTGGATTGTAGAATGATTATCTGTTCTTTTGAATACTCGGCCCTTTGTTGGTAATCTCTCATATCAGCCTCAGCAGCCTTTCTCATACTTCTCTCCTCTTCCAACTGTACCATATATTGAGCACATATATTTCTCTCTTCTTCTATATCAAGGTGGGCTTGCCGAGTCTTTTCTTTCTCAATTTCCATCTTTCCTATGAAACTACTCCTTTCTCTCTTCACAGAACCAATATCTCTTTATCTATATTTATCTTGTCATGCGCTGATTTCTTGATTTTGGCCAACTCTTTTTCTGTGAGGCTATGTTTATGAACCAGTTTATCATTTTCAATTCTGAGACCCTTCAACTCATCCTGGATTTGTTTAGCTAGTGCTTCAGCTATCTCTGCCCTTCTCTGCCATTGTTTGCAAGATGTTAATTGTTCCTCTTTCTCTTCTAATTGTTGGTTCAAACAATTCCTCATTGTATTTTCTTCTTCTAATTGTTGTTCCAGGATTTGTGTTTGCCTTTTGCTTTTGCCGAGGTTTGTGCTGCATCTCTTTAACTGTCTTCTTAGTTCTTCCTCATGATCAATCCTTTTTCTTTTTGGTTGCTCTATTGCGGACTCCGGATGTTCAGGTTTTGAAGACTCAATGACCCTAGAAAGCTTTCCATTTCTCCAAACTGCATAATTCTGGCTGACAGATGATTCAAACATGCTACCTTCTTCCTTTTTCACTAGTATAGGCCTTTTCCAGTCTTGTCGAATGAGTTCCATTTCTTTGAGGTATGGCTCATGTTTGAATAAACCAAAGAAATCTGTTAAACCCAAAGTTCTTGGTGTATATTGCATTCCACCCAACTGTCTTGTTACTAGTGCTGGGGCATAACTAATGTATCCAGTAACACCAATTAAGGGAACCCATACCTTGCTCCCACAACTCATTGTGCAGACTGTGTTATTCATCCACAGTGCTTTCCATTTGAAGTTGCTTTGTAGTAGTGCAGAATACTTCTTTATCCATTGCTTGACCGCTTTTTATGATCGGCTTGTTTTAACTCGCAAGTGCACGAGTGTGCGATGTAGCAATTAACTCGGTAAGATCGAGGTCATATCCACAGAGAGCTAGATCTGGAAATTAAGCTAAGTAACAAAAAAAAACTCAAGAGAAATTAAATTAACAATAACTTGGTTGAAAATAATTGATGGATTTGTTTTTAAAGATAAAAAAAATGTAAATAGATTTTAAATGACAAGAAAAAGTAAGTCTTGGTCCAAATCAATTTTAATGGTGATGTATTGGTGATTTCTTCAACATATATAAGATAACTCAACCTAATATCAATGATGGTGATATTAGATCAGAAGATATTACAATGAAGATTAGAAAGATGAAGATTGATTATTGCTTAAGAATGAACAAGTACTTTCATATTAAGTAAGACATTGAATCAAGCAATCTCTATACCAAAACTAAAGTTTGTGCATAAAAATTCAAGATTATAACATTACCTAAATGATTTCTAAAATTTCTTTACAATAATAAATCATTCATGAAGAAAATAAGAAGATAAACATTAAGATTCATTCATATCCTAAAGAACTCACCTCAATCACCATTATCCTTGATTTGGATCCAAGAAAGAGTTTAGCCAACCATGATTATATATAAGAACACTTCAATAAACATGAAAGAACTTGAATCCAACTGAAATAATAAGTTTTACAAACTAAAGAATATGAAAGAACTTGAATCCAACTGAAAAAATAAGTTTTACAAACTAAAGAACCGAAATCTATAAAGAAGAACACAATACAATTTCAGAAAAAATTCGGACACAAATCTGACTCTAACTTTGGACAGCAATTCGACCCTCTTAGAAGCTTTTTTTGGAGAAGTCTATTAGAGACATATTTATAGGCAATTCTGTCACCTTTCCAGATCATTAAAGAACAGCTCATTTAAACACCTGAGTCAAAAGTTATGGGCAAAACACCGAAAGTTGTTCTGAAAAATCAAATCAAGACAGCTTTACAACTACTTTGGTGCACGTTTTTCTTCCTCATTTATGAGGTGTCTCCTTCTTCTTTTTGACCCAAAATAATGTTAAAATATCCCCTCCAGCTTTCCATCCATGTGCTTGCCTTCTTGGATCAATGGATTACCCAAAATAAATCAATTGTTATTTGTTGTGTGGACATGTAAGATCATGGATTGTGTTTGGGTTGATTTGAAGGTTGATTTGGGGTTGATTTGGGGCTGATTTTGGGCTAAATTTGAGCATCAAATAAGTATACAAATGTACTTATTATTTGGGCTAAGATTGACATTGAAACCTTAAGTGTTTAATGGTTGAATTTTGCACACAACATAAGGCAAGTTTGGGCTTGAAATAAATCATATGATATTCTTTTCTAGAATTGGAATAGAATTGATTTTTGGGACAAATTTGGAGCACTTATTTGAACCAAGATTTGCTTCAATCTTCAACTAAATGTCTCTTCAATTCTTTGTTCTGAATTCTAACGTTGAATTTTCTGAATTAATTCATTTAAGCTCCAAAAACCTATCGAAACATTAAAACAAACT
>NW_011501918.1:0-29284 GCF_000495115.2 Populus euphratica | reverse complement strand
AGAAACATGAAAAAGTAGAGTTATCTTTATTGGCTTACCTAAAAGAGAAATATATTTGTGTTTGATGTGAAAATAGAGAGTAATTATTTGTTTTCAATTCCTCCACTAGCCTTCGAGGTCAATGATAACAATGGTATTAGGCTTGTCGAATATAAAGTAAAACTTGTCATGACTTGCATTGATAGGGAGAGTGATTTCGAGAAAGTATGGATCACGGAGAGTTATAAAGGAAGACTATAGAATAAAAGGCATTCAATGAACATAGGATTTTAATAAGAAAATAACCTTATGTAAATCTCTTGACCTTTTGCAATACTGACATTGTGCTGATGGGAAAATATTTCAAGATAGAAGCATTCAATAAACACAGTTTACTTCATGGATGCTTTCCATTTCAATCCACTTTTATTATCGAGGAAGGGGCATAATTGGATATAATATTAGAATTGCATGCCCTCAAGAACAATTGCCCCAAACCACCATTTCCTAAGTGGTATAATCCAATTGAGAGATATGAGTAGTTGTAAGAATTTTAATTATCAAGTCTAAAAGTTAGTGAGCAAGAGGCAAATTACAGATGTGAAAGATGATGTCTTCTGTCATATTATCACTAAATCATCATGAGCATAACAAAAATTGATAAACGATGACAAGGCATAGTGATTGTTGAAGAAGCTGACCTAATTAGGGTGTTGTATTATCAACAATTTTATCATGAAATTTTGTAATTTAACATTTTTTTAGATTAAATTATTTTTTTAATGAAATATATCCTTTCCTTTTTGTGAAAATTAATTATTTTTCTTTTTGTGGTTCTGAAATTAATAGATGCTAAGCATTTTATTGTTGGTTATGATATTTTGATCAAACTTGAATATGCAAAATTAAGATTAATCAATCATGAAAGATTAAAAATGATTTCTTGATATTCATACTTTGCATGTTACCTTTCGGGTAAAATTTTTAGATATTCATATATTATCAATCAGATTTTGGTATCCATATAGGTATTAATCATCTTACACACACACACACACACACACACACATATCAATTCTACCATTTGGAAGTCCTAATCTTAGAATCAAAAGGGAAATCCGAATATGTCATACAGCCTAGACACTAGTGTTCAATCCATATCTTGAGTTCTAGAAGTCCAAATACACTGATTCTTTTTTTGTTGGAAAGCTGAGATAATTTTCTAGAACTTTTATGGGATTATCTGTTTAAATTCTGATGTTAACAATGATGTTATGTTCAAATAAGAAAATAAGGATTGTCACCAAGTTAAGATGTGACCACCCACTCAATAATTAGTTATTAAATTAATAGTTTTAAATTTTAGCTTATAAAAGAAGGTATTTGCCATGCATTTAAACATCTTGATTTTTAGATCAAGATCATATTCTTGCTCTCTTTTTTTATATTTTTGTAATGTTTGAGTTTTGCTTTCATTAATCTTTTATTTATGCCTTTCATTTCCTTTTCTTTACTTAGTTAAATTATATCTTATTTATATTCTTATCTTGTTTATTTATGTTTCTCTTTTTTATTATGTTTAACTAGATTTAATATGTCAAGGTGAAAAGGTTTCACTAATGATGTTAGGATAAGTATAATATAAACTTAATATGAACTTCAATGCTTATATCATAAACAACTTTTTATTAATATTTCTTATCATTTTTATCTTATTAATTCTTAATACTCTACTTGTTAAATGGTCATTTACATTTGTGTTGTATAACACTTGGTACAATAAATGCTTGACATTTTTATAGCCAACTATATGGTATAACCTACACTTTGTGCTACGAAAATAACTTTATTTGTTGTCAACATAAGTTAGTATCATGAATTCCTGACAATATTTAAAAGTATTGGTGTTACTTAAATAAGATAACTAATATGATCATGTTAATAATTTATAATAAGCTATTAATGACAAATCATTCGATTGGAATCTCTTTTGTGTGTGGTTTCCAATTGAGCAATAAAAAGAATTTATATTATACTTATTTGAAATACTATTAGTGGATCCTCTAACCTTGATATTTATTTTTATCATTATTTAATCCTCACATTAATCTCACATCTCAAAATTCTCTTTAACTTATAATTATTATTATTATTATTTATAATCAATCTTTTGGTCGTGGCAATAAGGACATGTATATATCATATAACATTAAAAAAAAAAGGTTAAACAAAGATATCTATATATTATAAATATAAATTTCATGTTAAGTTTGAGTAGGTTTCAGGTCAGTTTTGATAATATTCATACTATATCTGTTATCTATTAGATAAGGTAACCATTAAAAAAAATTGACTTATTCAAGTCAGTTTCCATCGAGTTTGGATTAAATTGTTATCTTTAATATTGAGGGATGAAATTATTTATTCATATGAATTTTTATTATCTAATAACTATTTATTAGTAAATAAAAAATAATTTAGCTAATATATAAATTTGATGTGTGTGTGTGTGTATCAAATTATTAAACTATAAAATAATAAATATTATACATATACATGTGTTTTATGTCAATATCAAGATATATATAGGTGTAGGTAGGTTTTTGTAGGTTTGTTAAATGTCAATGATTATTATGATAAGTTATTGTCTTTTCTTAATTATGCTATGGAACATGAATTTGTAATATCTTCTGTATGATAAATCATAATCTCTACTACTACTGCTGAATAATTGATTGACCAACTACAATATTTCATTTCTATAATTGATCATTTCATGAGTCGTATAAATTGATTATCTAAGAAAAGCCGTAAAAATCTTAGATTAGATTTGAGTCTTCATTTGTGAATTTTTATGTCTTTTAGTTTTATTATTGTGTTTTGTTATTTCTTATATTTGTTTAAGTGTGTTTCAGGTTTGTCAGTATTCGTTATTTCAGGTGATGTCTTCTATACTCTATCTTTCTACTTTAGAACATTGAGGACAATGTCTCATTTTGGTTAGGGGGAGTAGTAGTTGACAAAAAAAATTTAGTTAACTGTATTTTTCATTTCATAAAGCATGTGCAAAATTATTGTTACTAGGATGGTAGAGTAAACGAGCTCTTTTGTTAAAGTGACTCTTAAGACGTATCTTAGTAACCATTCTTAACAAAGTCTATTATAATACTTTTTGAAATATTCAAGTTTACAAACTCTCGCATTATTATCACTTAATTTTGCTTATATACTCATTTAACATGTATTCTTAAACTTTAATTTTCATACACACACTTTAACATATGATTGTGGGTTGCACATTAGATTATTACATTATTTATGTTCTTTTGTTAAAGGTGACAACTAAGGAAAAAGAATAGTATATAATTTGTAAAAATAAATAAAAAGAGTAAAAAAAATGATGATAATAAAGACGTAGATAAGTTTGGTTTCGTAGCCTTCCTAACCTAAGCAATTAAGCTCGAATGGGTGTTTTGACACTTAATACCCTAAAGTCAACTGACTTGGGAGCTATTGGCCCAATGCTTGTTACATAAATTGAGGAGAAAAACTTAAGAGAATCAAACATTGAACTATCTATATATCAGTATCGGCAACCCGAGTTACTAAGCTCGTAGGGTGGTCTCAACACCTAATCCTCTGAGACCAACTGGTCTGGGAGTCATTAACCAAAAGCTCATTACATGAGTTAAAGATACATCGTGTTTTAACTTATATGTATATATATTAAAAAAATAAGAAAAAAAGAGAAAAAATAATAATAATAATCCTAATATAAGGAAGTTAACCTTAAACATTAGAATAAAAATTGTGTTTTTTTTCTAAGAAAAGCCCCATAACTATGTGTTGATATATTGAGCATAAAATAAAAGTTTATTAATATCTTGTTTAAGAGGTATTGAGCAGATATATAAATTTAATGAGAGTTTATTTATCTGGATATATTAATGGAAGTTGAATGATAAATGTCTTGCTTTATGGAATTCGTAAATTATTTTTCTATTTTAACGCTTTGATTACTATGAACTAGTAATAAACTGGTTGGACGGTGTGATTAGTACTTAAAAATACATTTTTATCAAGGTTTTATATCATCATTTTGCACTTGAAGTATCACTAACTTCTTAACTAAAACATGTTTTATAATAACATATCTCATAATATAAGATAGTTTTAATTTATGGTAAATGTTCATCTTAAATACAGGCCAATCACATAAATGAAAGGTTTGATTGATGAGTTTAAGTATTGAAATTGAAAGGATAAAAAGATGACTGAACTTAAAAAAGAGATGCTGGTGTAGTCCAAACTAGAACATTGTTCAGTATTTGGGTCATATCTAGAGTTATAGATCTCAGATTTAAGTCATCTTTATATAAGTGGAAAGGTAAGACATAGGCTTACAATTTTCATGTGGAGGTTTGGTTTTAAAAAGGCCATTTTCAAGTCCAAATTATAAGAATAACAAAGAAGTCTAAATCTGTCCTGTAACCTAGACACTGTTCAGTGTTCAGCCCATATTTTAAGTTTTAGAAGTCCAAATGACCTTTTTTTCCCTAGAAAGCTAAGATAATTTTCTAGAACTTTTATGAGTACACGTGGTTCCAATTCTGACATTTTATTCAGACAAGAAAAGATAAGGATTGTCACCATGTCAAGAGTTGGCCACCCACTCATTAATTAGTCATCAAATCAATAGTTTTTAATTTTGTCTATAAAAGGAGGCATTTGCCATACATTTAGGCAACTTGGTTTTCAAATCAAGATCATGCTCTTAATTTCTTTCTTTATATTTTTGTAATGTTTAAGTTTTATTTAATGTTTTATTTTTCTTAATCTCATGTTTATGCTTTGCATCTCCTTTACTATACTTATGTTCTTATCTAGTTTATTTATATTTTTCTTCTTCACAATGTTTAGCTAAGTTTATTATGTCAATATGAAAAGGTTACACTAATGGTGTTAAAATATGTATAATATAAATTCAACATGGACTTCAATATTTATATCCAAGAAAGTTTGTTATTAACATGTCTTATCATTTTTATCTTATTAATTCTTAATGCTTATTAAATGGTTAATCTAGATTTGTGTTGTATAACACTTAATACAACAAATGCTTGGCACTTTCATAACTAACCATATAGTATAACCTACACTTGTGCTATGAAAGGAACTTGACTTGTTGTTAACATAAGTTAGCATCATGAATTCCTAATAATATTTAAAAGTTTGGTGTCACTTAAATAAGTTAATTAATACGATCATATTAAAAATTTATAATGAACTATTAAGGATAAATCATCCGATTGGAATCTCCTTTGTGTATGATTATAGTTGAGTAATAAAAAGAGTTAATACTATACTTCTTTAAAATACCATTAGTGGATCCTCTAACTTTGACAACTGTTTTTATTATTGTTTAATCCTCATATTAATCTTATATCTCGAAGTCACCATCACCATCACCATCACCATCACCATCACCATCATCATCATTATTATTATTATTTATAATCTATATAGTTAATCTCTTTGTGATTCGACCCCGGCCTTGCCGGGTTATTTATTACTTCGACACTCTTATACTTAGGAGAAGACATCAATCTTTTAGTCCTGTCAAGTTTTTGGCGCCATTTTCTGGGAGGCAAATTTCTATATAAATTATAATATTTATTTTATTTTATCTTTTTACTTTTCTTGAATCTAGCTTTTGTTTTTTTGTTTTATTTTCTTCTTCTCTTGTTTCCTTGACAACTATTTTTATTATTATTTAATCTTCATATTAATCTTATATCTCAAAGTCCTCTTTAACTTCTTCTTCTTCTTCTTCTTCTTCTTTTTATTATTATTATTATTTATAATTTATATAGTTAAGTTCCTTGTGGTTTGACCTCAGTCTCACTAGGTTATTTATTACTTCAACACTCTTGCATTTGGGACAAGATTTCAATCTTTTGGTGGTGTCAATGTGAGCTCGTATTACCATGAACAAAACTAGCAGGGTAGTAAGGCCTAAAGCGGACAATATTAGCAAGTTGAGCTAGGCTATTACATTTAGTATTAGAGCTGACCACACTAACTGTCCAGTTATGCCAATGGGGTCAGTGAACTCCTTAAGGGGATGGATTGTCTATCCCACATCGGCGAGTGAGGGATTGGTAGTTGGCATTATTAAGAGTGTTGGTTGCTAACTTGTCATACGTGTTTTGGGACGTCAAGCTCAGATGTGGGCTCACGTCACCAGGAACAAAACCATGAGAGTGGTAAGGCCCAAAACATATGATATATGACAAGTTGGGCGGGGCTGTTACATATATGAACTTGTGAAGTAACTGAATTTAATAATTGTGGCATATATACATTATTAATTTTAGGGAGAATATTCAATTAACTTAAACATAGAATGTAGACAGATATGTTTTCTTAATTAATCAACTTATCTAGTTCTTAGGGCCGCTGTTGAATTAAATTACTAGTGCGAACATTATAGTTGTTTGATGGTTATGATTAGTTATACGACGGATCCATTAACTAACTAATGTTAAGAAGAGCTAAATATTCAAAATATAAATTGATGTTTCGTTTCCATGATCAGTTCTGATTTCTGTAGGTGGATGTTTCCTTGCAATTAAGGTTTGTTCTCTTGATAATTTTCTGATTTTATTTAATTTCGCTTGATAGTTTTTTTTTTTGCTTTAACCTAGATAACATCCAAACTCCCCCCCAAAGTGCATATCATTTAGCTTAAAAATCTGACTTGAACTTTTCTCATGAGATCGATTCCTTACTTGCTTTAGAGGGCATTTGTTTATGTAGCTGCGGCTACCTTTTAATCAAATCACAGTTTGTAGCTGTTTGGTAAAGAAAAAATGATTTACTATGCATGGGTCCCACATAATTTTTACGTTTGAAACGCAGTTAATAAAAAGTAAAGAAATCTTACTTTTCATACACTATTTATGTTTTAGTGAACAATGCAATTAACATAAACAGCATATAATGGTACACTGTTTAGTGAATAGTGCAAGAGAATTGCACTGTTCACTTAAAAATAATGAATAGTGCAATTCACTTACACTGTTCACGAGTGAATTGCACTGTTCACACAAGTTTTTTTTTTAGTGTTAATTTTATTAATATTTAAAAAAATTAGTTTAGAGTGAATTAAATTTATTTACACTATAATTTGAATAATATTTTTTTCCTGAAAAACTAGTATAGAGTGAATTAAATTCACTCACACTATAATATCAATTTTATACCTAATAATATTTTATCTAATTTTATTACACGCTCAAAAAATTACAAAAACTATAGTTCTTATCAAATGAATTTTGTACGTAATGGAATTATAAATAGTTTAATGAAATAGTAACAAATATTTTATATAAAGTATTATTTATTTCATGATATAATAGGAGTAATTAATTCTACAATATTTAATTTAAAACTATCAATATCAATACATATTTTTAAAAATTGTTTTATAACCTTAATTTCAAAAGCATTTTTAACCAAACATATTAAACTACTTTTTCTTCAACCTCAATTTTAACCACAGTTTTAACCAAACACTTATTTTTTCAAACCAACCTCAATTAAAAGTACTTTTATAAAATAAATTTTTTCAAATCACACCCACAACAGTTACCACAATACCAAACATACTCTTATACTATCTTTTGTATTGTGTTTTAAGTTAGGGTAATGACACGACTAAAAGATTGATGTCTTCTCCCAAGTACAGGAGTGTCGAAGTAATAAATAACCCGGCAAGACCGGGGTCGAACCATAGGAAGGTTAATTGTACAAATTATAAACAACAACAACAGTAACAACAATTGCCTACTTGGTTTGGAAATGGCTTTCTAACATTACTTGAATCAGAAGTTTGGCCATATAGCACTTCCTTGAAGGCTGGAATGGTAGGACACTCAATTGTCCTTTGCCCTTTGCTCTCACAAACAACACAACTTTTCTCTTGTTGTTCACTCATGACATGCACTTTTTTAATCTCAAGAGACTCTACTTTCCTAGCCAATGAGGCTAATCTAGCATTGAGGTCATCAGTCTCTTTCAATTGAAACTTCCCACTTGAATGAGAAATGGTGTTTTGACACGACTGAAAGATTGATGTCTTCTCCCAAGTGCAGGAGTGTCGAAGTAATAAATAACCCGGCAAGACCGGGGTCGAACCACAGGGAGGTTAATTGTAGAAATTGTAATACAACAACAATAACAATAACAACAACAACAACAACAACAACAACAACAATAGTAGTAGTAGTAGTAGTAGTAGTAGTAGTAGTAGTAGTAGTAGTAGTAGTAGTAGTAGTAGTAGTAGTAGTAGTAGTAGTAGTAGTAAAAAAGAAGAAGAAGAAGAAGATGATGAGAACTTGGAGATGGAAAATTAATGTAAGGATTAAACAATAATAATAACAAATGTCAAAGCATAATTGTTTTGAAGAATAGCACTTACTTGTTCGGCTAGAAAGGTTTTCTTTTTCTCATTCAGTTTCCTCTTCACAGTGCATAGATCTTTCAAAAATTTAGCATAGGAAAAAACCTATTTAATAGCATCCAGCAAAGGTATATTGATCCTTACCTGTTTGAAAATTTCAAAAAATTTCAGAGTTGTGATTGACTTACTTGGTACAACTGTTGCGATGTCGTGGTCGCACAAATTAATTACCCTTACACTTAAATCACACAAGATAGTATAGAGCAAGCAAGGGATCGATCCCACGAGGAAGATTTAGTTTAGATTTTTATGCTATATGTTATGCAATTAGGGGGTTTTGATTTGTGATAATCTAAACTATGGAAGAAATTAAACTAGTGAACACAATCAATTAAAATTGAAATTTATCAAGAAAACAAACCTTGGTCACAAGCACACATCCACCTACAGAAATCAGAACCGATCCTTGAAACGAAACTCCAGTTTATATTCTGAATTTTTATCTTTTCTTAACTTTGGTTAATTAACAGATCCGCCGTATAACTAGCCCTAACCAACAAATAATCATAGTGTCCGCACTAATGATTTAATCTAATGGCAGCTTTAAGATCTAGATAAATTCATTAATCTTAACAACCAAGTTGTCTGCTTGTGTTGCTTTGATTGAATGTTTTCCCTAAGTTTAATAACGTAGTTCCGCCACAATTATCAAGCTTAGTTGCTTCACAAGTTTATATACCCTAACTCCGGTTCTGATATCAAACTTAGCAATAGATTGTTCACAATAATAACTTAGAGTCCGCTCTAGCAATTATCAACAACAATCATAGAAAACATGCATAGGAAAACAATCATACTCATTCATAATACAAACTGAAAATAAATGAAGAATAAATCTCACAATTCTTGAAATCTGAAAGTTTATGCGTCCTTGCAACCAAGAAAAGAGCTTAGCCTTGCATATCTATTGAACAAATACTCCTAAAGATAAAAGAAAGCATTATTTCTAGTATGTAGAGAGGAAAGTTTGTGTTTCTTCACTTCTAGTTGCTACCACCTTTCTTTGATTCTATTGCACTCCCTCCTCCTCTTTCTTGGCTCTCTTGGTGTCTATATATAGACTTCAATGGCAGCTCCTCTTGCTTCTTTATGAATAATGGTGGCTGCCAAACATGCCAAACTTTGACATTAGTAGTCACCACAAACAACCCACCATTGTAGCCTCCTTCTTTGACAATGGCAGCATTCCAACTTGCAGCTAGTTTGTGGTTGGTGATTTGAGGTTGGTGGATTGAGGTTGGTGGCTACTTTTCTTGACCTTCTAGATTCATTTACTAGAGGGGCTAAATTGCTGAAATTATAACTTGGATGATAGTTTAGAAGCTTCAAAACATAATTTGGACTCATTTCTTCACGAAACCTGATTGCTGGCAGAATTCAGTTGTCATCTTTGAAAAATCATATCGCCCTCATCTGACATCGTTTTTGGCTGAACAGTGGAGCGTTTCTAGACCTTTGAGACAGGAATCCAACAAAATTAAGTTTGTATCAATTGGACTTCTATAGCTATAGATATGGAATTTTGAATGGACAAAGGTCAACAGTGGCAAAATACGAGATTTGACTTTGAAGGATGTGATTTCCATGATCTTCCTCTTTGTATTTTTCTTGCATTACATTTCTAGAAAGGTATGGATGTTAGCTTTTTAGAGCCACTGGAATCACTTCATTTTGATCTCTAGAAATCACGCTCTGCACAAAACATCGACTGAACATCAAATCTGCCAATTATCTCCAATTTACTCCTTTTTGCATTTTTCATCCAAAAGTGCCTTCAAAACATAAAACAAAGAATATCAAGGCATTTTACATATAAAACATGGACAAAACATTAGGTAAATGTGGGTGAAACAATCGAATAATATGGTTACATCAACAACAAATGCTTGACATTTTCATAACCCATACTGTATGGTATAACCGACACCTAAGCTATGAAAGGAACTTGATTTGTTGTTAACATAAGTTATAATCATGAATGCTTGACGAAATTTACAAGTATTAGCATTAATTGAATAAGATGACTAATGTAATCATGTTAACAATCTATAATCTGATTGGAACCTCCTTTGTGTGTGGTTTCCAATTGAATAACCATTAGTGGAACCTCTAACCTTGACATTTATTATTATCATTGTTTAATCCTTACACTAACATTCCATCTCCAAGTTCTCATCTTTTTCTTTTTCTTCTCTTTCTTTCTTTATTATTATTACTATTATTATTACTACTACTACTACTACTAGTACTATTATTGTTGTTGTTATTGTTGCTGTTATTGTAATTGTTGTTATTATTGTTATTATTGCTATTGTTGTTGTTTATAATTGTTGTTTATAATTTGTACAATTAACCTCCCTGTGGTTCGACCCCAGTCTTGCCGGGTTATTTATTACTTCGACACTCCTACACTTGGGAGAAGACATCAATCTTTTATTCGTGTCAAGTTTTTTGCGCCGTTGCCGGGGACGTAAGTTTTGTATAAATTATAATATTTATTTTATTTTCTCTTTTCACTTTTCTTGTATATAAGTTTGTTTCTTTTCTCTTGTTTCTTCTTCTTTTGTTTTCCTTTTCCTTTTATTCTATTTCTACACGTGCATGAAAGTGTGGTCACGTACATCAAGTGGTAGACTTTGTAGGGTATCCTCATCATTTTCAAGAAAATATGGCCGAATAAGATAATTAATCACTTCATAATGAGAATAATGAGAATAACCGTGCTAGAACACTTAGAGACCACATGAATCCCACAAGAACAAGTGCACCATCATGCATAGTTTTTCCTCCCGATGCATCTCATTTTAATTTTAAGCCAGGCATTATTCAACTTTTACCTTCTTTTCATGTCTTTTAAGCCAGACACTTAGAGGTCTGCAACACATATAATAATTTAAATTGTAGCATGAACACCATCAGATTAAAGCTTTTTCCTTTTTCATTAAAAGATAAAGCTAAAACATGGCTATAAAATTTGAGACCAGGATCCATTCGTGCTTGGGATGAAATGCAACAACAGTTTTTAAAGCAGTTTTTCCCATCTCATAGAACAAACTCTTTTAAAAGACAAATCACCACTTTCACTCAAAAACCAGGAGAAACATTTTACCAATGTTGGGATAGGTATCGAGACTTGCTTAATACTTGCCCTCATCATGGTTTTGAAACATGGAGATTGGTTTCACATTTTTATGAAGGCTTTTTTGAAACATGGAGATTGGTTTCACATTTCTATGAAGGGTTAACACCTAGAGATAGACAAATGGTTGAATTGATGTGCAATGGAACTTTTGAAGATAAAGACCCTGATGAAGCAATGGAGTACTTAGACTTGTTAGTTGAAAATGCTCAAAATTGGGACACCGCGAGTACTTATAAGGCACCGAGTAAAACTCAACCTGATACATCTAGTGGAGGCATGTACAACCTTAGGGAAGATCATGACCTTCAAGCCAAGTTTGCATCTTTAGCTAGTACAACCTTAGGGAAGATCATGACCTTCAAGCCAAATTTGCATCTTTAGCTAGAAAAGTCGAGGCACAAGAATTGAAAAAGAGTGGTCAATTAAAATCTATTGAAAACATTGTGTGTCAAATCTATAAAACAAATGAACACTCAACCAACGATTGTCCAACCTTGCCTTCTTTTAAGGAATGTCTCCATGAACAAGCCCATGCTTTAAACAGTTTCCAAAGGGCCAACCACAACCCAAATTTCAGTTGGAAGAGTGATAACAACAATTGACAAACTTCATAACCACCGTTTCAAGCACACCATAATTTCCAAAATTATCATGTATATGCACCTCCTTATGCTCCACCTGCTATAAGAAATTTTGAGGAAGGTAAGTTTCCATCTCAACCACAACAAAATCCCAAGAGACAATACAATGCAAATGCAAGTAGTTCCGGAAGCCAACACATGGATCAAATCAAATCAATCACTACACTTCGCAGTGGTAAGGTTATTGAAAAACCCTCTCTTGAACCTTCTGAGAAAGATGATGAGTCAATTTCTGAGGGTAAGGAAGGGGTTGAATATGAAAATTACAAATAAACGACTGATTCCCCGCTAGCACTTCCCTTTCCTCAAGCCATTACCAAACAAAGGAAAGTTAATCACAACTCTGAAATTTTTGAAACTTTCAAACAGGTAAGGATCAATATACCTTTGCTGGATGCTATTAAACAGGTTCCTTCCTATGCTAAATTTTTGAAAGATCTATGCACTATGAAGAGGAAACTGAATGTGAAAAAGAAAGCCTTTCTAGCCGAACAAGTAAGTGCTGTTCTTCAGAACAATAATGCTTTGAAATATAAAGACCCTAGTTGTCCTACAATTTCTTGCTTTATTGGAGAACAAAAAATTGAAAGAGCCTTACTTGATCTCTCTGCTAGTGTGAATTTACTTCCATATTCAGTTTTTCAGAGTCTCAATCAAGGTGAGTTAAAACCAACTTCTATAACTCTTTTACTTGCCGATAGATCTGTAAAAGTGCCTAGAGGAATAATTCAAGATGTGCTAGTACAAGTCGATAAATTCATTTTTCCAGTGGATTTTATTGTCTTGGACACACAACCTGTTGAAGTATGTAATTCATTTCCTGTTATTTTAGGATGTCCGTTTCTTGCAACTTCTAATGCATTGATTAATTGTAGGAAAGGACTAATGAAGCTATCATTTGGAAACATGATATTGGAGATGAATATTTTCAACATTTGCAAGCAACCTGAAGATGATAATGATTTACAAGAAGTAGATCATATTGATGAATTACTTTATAATCAACTTGAATCTATTTTAAGTAAAAATGAGTTGGATGAATATGAAGATTTGCAAATGATTTATTTTGAGGAAGAAATCATGGATGAAAAACGCACTGAAAATGTTGATGCGGATCTTTTGTCAAAAGTGACACCAAATTCGACATCTGACATCACACCAATCAATGATTACTTTCCTAATGAATCCTTACTTTCTCTTAGTTCAATGCCTTGGTATGATAAAAATATTAATTTTCTTGCTTTAGAAGATTTGCCAGCTGATTGGAGTACCCAAGACAAAGAAAAGTTTTTGAACGAAGTGAAGAACTTTTATTGTGATGACCCTAACTTATTCAAATATTGTCTTGATCAAATATTTCAAAGATTCATTACTGACAATGAGGTAAGTGATTAGTACTTACAAGTGCATTTTTATCATAGTTTTATATCATCATTTTGCACTTGAAGTATCAATAACTCCTTAACTAAAGCATGTTTTATAATAATATATCTAATAATATAAGATACCTTTAATTTATGGTAAATGATCATTTTAAATGCAGGCCTATCACATAAATGAAAGGATTGATTGATGACTTTAAGAACTTAAATTGCAAGGGCAAAAAGATGACAAAAATTAGGAAAGAGATGTCGATGCAATCCAAACCGGAACACTGTTCGGTAATTGGGTCACATCTGGAGCTATAGATCTCAGCTTTAGGTCTACTTTATATGGATGGAAAGGTAAGACATAGGCCTACAACTTTCATATGGAGCCCAAGATCTGAAAAGGCCATTTTCAAGTCCAAATTGTAGCAACAACAAAGAAGCCCGAATCTGTCCTCTAGCCCGAGCAATATTTAGTATTTTGGCCATAGCTGGAGTTCTAGAAGTTCAAATGAGCTGAATTGTTTACACAAGAAAGCTGAGATAATTGCCTACAACTTTCATGTTTTCAAGTGGCTCCAATTTTGACGTTATCAATGACGTTTTGGGCAGACAAGAGAAGATAAGGATTGTCACCAAGTCAAGAGTTGGCCACCCACTCATCAATTAGTCATCAAATCAATAGTTCCCAATTTTGGCCTATAAAAGGAGGCATTTGCCATGCATTTGGGCATCTTGGTCTCTAGATCAAGATCATGCTCTTGCTTTCTTTCTTTGTATTTTTTGTAATGTTTATGCTTTGCTTTCATTAATATCAAGTTTATGCCTTTCATTACCTTTCCATCCATATAAATTGATAATGTAAACTTAATATGAATTTCCTTTGTTAACTTTTATCTTATTTATGTTCTTATTTTGTTTATTTATTTTTCTTTCTTTCATTATGTCTAGCTAAGTTTATTATGTCAAGGTGAAAAGGTTACACTAATGGTGTAAGAATAAGTATAGTGTAAACTTAATATGGACTAAATGTTTGATACTAACATGTTTTATATTTGTTATCTTGTTCACTCTTTAATACTTTGCTTGTTAAATGACTAATCTTGATTTATGTTGTATAACACTTGGTACAACAAATGCTTGGCACTTTCATAGCCCATACTGTATGGTATAACCGACACCTGAGCTATGAAAGGAACTTGATTTGTTGTTAATATAAGTTATAATCATGAATGCCTGACGAGATTTACAAGTATTAGCATTAATTGAATAAGATGACTAATGTAATCATGTTAACAATCTATAATCTGATTGGAACCTCCTTTGTGTGTGGTTTCCAATTGACTAATAAGAGTTTATACTATACTTGTTTGACATACCTTTAGTGGATCCTCTAACCTTGACATTTATTGTTATCGTTGTTAAATCTTTACGTTAATATTCCATCTCAAAGTTCTCATCTTCTTCTTCTTCTTCTTCTTTTTCTTCTTTTTCTTTATTATTATTATTATTAGTATTAGTATTACTATTATTATTATTATTATTATTATTATTATTATTGTTATTACTATTATTATTGTTCTTGTTGTTATTGTTATTGTTGTTGTATTATTGTTATTTATAATTTGTACAATTAACCTCCCTGTGGTTCGACCCTGGTCTTGCCGGGTTATTTATTACTTCGACACTCCTGCACTTGGGAGAAGACATCAATCTTTTAGTCGTGTCAGTAAGTAGTGTCATTAAACTTTGTCATTCTGAAGCATGTGGAAGTTATTTCTCGTAAAAAACGACAGGTACAAAAATCTTTCAAAATGGATTTTATTGGCCCACTATGTTCTAGGACACACATGCATTCTGCAAAACTTGTGAAAATTGTCAAAAAGTTGATACTGCTCAAAACGTTTTGTTTTATAATTCTCAACTCTATGCATTCCCTAGAGAGCTAAGATCAAGATCGAGCAATCCTTATGAGGCCTGTGATATTGAGAATTCAATGAATGACAATGTTTTTGAGGAAAATGGACATCATTTGAAAGCTTACTTTGATAAATTTCCTAGTGAAAATGAATCAACTGGTTTGAATAATCTTGTAGATAAAGGTTGATTTTTTTTCTCATATTTTTTTTTGTGTTTCTTTTTGAGTGATTTTTGCTAGTTTCTCTCACCCCGGTCAAATGGCAGACAACGGTACTCCGTGCCTTAAGTCGGTTCTTTTAGTTTCCCACAATAACTGTTATCTGTGTATATATTTGTGCAATTCTTTGAATCTCGCTTCCAATTCTCATTTGAAAATGGAGACTAATCTTGAAAAATTAAAAAAGTATTTTCCCGCTCTGCCTCAGAATGCGATTACAAAAATTTACCGTGCTAGATATGCAAGATTGAGATTGTTAATGAATCATGGAATTCCTGAAGATATTCCTTGGTTGATTGAAGCAAAGGTCCGATTATCAGGTGAGTCCTCTAACTCCTTCATTTCACACAAGCCTGGAATAGGTAAAAGCACTTTTGCAAAGAAACGTTGACACGAAGAAAAGATTGATGTCTTCTCCCAAGTGTAGGAGTGTCGAAGTAATAAATAACTCGGCAAGACCAAGGTCGAACCACAGAGAGGTTAATTGTACAAATTATAAACAACAATAATAGTAACAATAACAACAACAATAATAATAGTAATAATAATGATACTAATAATACTAGTAGTAGTAGTAATAACAATAATAAAGAAAAAAAAGAAGAAGAAGAAGAAGAAAAGTTGATGACAACTTTGAGATGGAAAATTAACGTAAGGATTAAACAATGATAACAAACAATGTCAAGGTTAGAGGATCTACTAATGGTATGTCAAATAAGTATAGTATAAACTCTTATTATTCAATTGGAAACCACACACAAAGGAGGTTCCAATCAGATTATAGATTGTTAACATGATTGTTCCAATCAGATTATATATTGTTAACATGATTACATTAGTCATCTTATTCAATTAATGCTAATACTTGTCAATTTCATCAAGCATTCATGATTATAACTTATGTTAACAACAAATCAAGTTGCTTTCATAGCTCAGGTGTCGGTTATACCATATAGTATGGGCTATGAAAGTTCCAAGCATTTGTTGTACTAAGTGTTATACAACATAAATCAAGATTAGTCATTTAACAAGCAAAGTATTAAAGAGTGAACAAGATAACAAATACAAAACATGTTAGTATCAAACATTAGAACTTACCTCCCCGGCAACGGCGCCAAAAACTTGACACGACTAAAAGGTTGATGTCTTCTCCCAAGTGCAGGAGTGTCGAAGTAATAAATAACCCGGCAAGACCGGGGTCGAACCACAGGGAGGTTATTTGTACAAATTATAAATAACAATAATAAAACAACAATAACAACAACAACAATAGTAATAATAATAATAATAATAATAATAATAATAATAATAATAGTAGTAGTAGTAGTAGTAATAATAATAATAATAATAATAATAATAATAATAAAGAAAGAGAAGAAGAAGAAGATGATGATGATGAGAACTTAGAGATGAAATATTAATGTAAGGATTAAGCAATAATAATAACAAATGTCAAGGTTAGAGGTTCCACTAATGGTATATCAAACAAGTATAGTATAAACTCTTATTATTGAATTGGAAACCACACACAAAGGAGGTTCCAATCAGATTATATATTGTTAACATGATTACATTAGTCATCTTATTCAATTAATGCTAATACTTGTAAATTTCGTCAAGCATTCATGATTATAACTTATGTTGACAACAAATCAAGTTCCTTTCATAGCTCAGGTGTCGGTTATACCATACATTATGGGCTATGAAAGTGCCAAGCATTTGTTGTACCAAGTGTTATACAACATAAATCAAGATTAGTCATTTAACAAGCAAAGTATTAAAGAGTGAACAAGATAACAAATATAAAACATGTTAGTACCAAACATTAAAGTCCATATTAAGTTTACATTATACTTAGTCTCACACCATTAGTGTAACCTTTTCACCTTGACATAATTAACTTAGCTAGACATAATGAAAGAAAGGAAAACAAATAAACAAAATAAGAACATAAAAGTTAACTAAGTAAAGGAAAGGAAATGAAAGGCATAAACTTGATATTAATGAAAGTAAAGCATAAACATTACAAAAAATACAAAGAGAGAAAAGAAGAGCATGATCTTGATCTGGAAACCAAGATGCCTAAATGCATGGCAAATGCCTCTTTTTATAGGCCAAAATTGGGAACTATTGATTTGATGACTAATTGATAAGTGGGTGACCAACTTTTGACTTGGTGACAATCCTTATCTTCTCTTGTCTGCCCAAAACGTCATTGATAACATCAAAATTGGAGCCAGTTGTAAACATGAAAGTTGTAGGCAATGGTCTCAGCTTTCTTGTGTAAAACATTCAGCTCATTTGGACTTCTAGAACTCCCGATATGGCCAAAATACCGAACAGTGCTCGGGCTGGAAGACAGATTCGGGCTTCTTTGTTGTTGCTACAATTTGGACTTGATAATGGCCTTTTTAGATCTTGGGCTCCATATGAAAGTTGTAGGCCTATGTCTTACCTTTCCATCCATATAAATTGGACCTAAATCTGAGATCTGTAGCTCCAGATATGACCCAATTACCGAATAGTGTTCCGGTTTGGATTGCACCGACATCTCTTCTGTAAGTTTGACCATCTCTTTATCCTTGCAATTTAAGTTCTTCAAGTCATCAATCAATCCTTTCATTTATGTGATAGGCCTGCATTAAAAATAGACATTTACCACAAATTATAGGTATCTTATATTATTAGATACATTATTATAAAACATATTTTAGTTAAGGAGTTATTGATACTTCAAGTGCAAAATGATGATATAAAATCATGATAAAAATGCACTTTTAAGTACTAATCACACCCCTCAACCAGCTTATTACTAGTCCCTAGTAATCAAAGCGTGACAACAATTTGCAAATTTCACAAAGCAAGGTATTCATCATTTAACTTCCATTAATCTATCCAGATAAACAAACTCTCATTAAATTTATATATCTGCTCAATACCTCTTAACAAGATATTAATAAACCTTTCTTTTGTGCTCAATGTATCAACACATAATTATGGGGCTTTTCTTGGAAGAAAACACAATTTTTATTCTAATATTTAAGGTTAACTTCCTTGGGTTGAGATTACTATTTTTGTCTTTTTTTTCATTTTTGTCTTTTTTTTTTTTAAATCTATATACATATAATTTAAAAACATCATGCATCTTTAACCCATGTAACGAGCTTTCAGCTAATGACTCCCAGACCAGTTGGTCTTAGGGCATTAGGTGTTAAGACACCCCTACGAGCTTAGTAACTCGGGTCAAAGATACTGATATGTAGATAGTGCAATGTTTGATTCCCTTAAGCTTTTCTCCTCAACCCATGTAACAAGCGTTGGGCCAATAGCTCCCAAGTCAGTTGACTTTAGGGTATTAGGTGTTAAAACACCCCTTCGGGCTTAATTGCTTAGGTTAGGGAGGCTACGAAACTAAACTTATCTACATTTTTATTATCATCATTTTTTTTTCTTTTTTTCTTTTTTTTTAATTGTATACAATCCCTTTCCCTTAGTTGTTACCTTTAACAAAAGAACATAAATAATGTAATAATCCAATATGCAACCCACAATCATATGTTAAAGTGTGTGTGTGTAAATTAAGGTTTAAAAATACATGTTAAATAAGTATATGAGCAGAATTAAGCGGTAACAATACGAGAGTTTGTAAACCTGAATATTTCAGGAAGTATTATAATAGACCTTGTTAAGAATGGTTACTAAGATGCGTCTCAAGAGTCACTTTAACAAAAGAACTTCTTTACTCTGCCATCCTAGTAACAACAATTATGCACATGCTTTATGAAATGAAAAACAATTTTTTTTTATCAACTACTACCCTCTCCCCCCAACCAAAACGAGACATTGTCCTCAATGTTCTAAGGTAGAAAGATAGAGTATAGAAGATATCACCTGAAATAACGAACACTGACAAAACCTGAAACACACTAAAACAAAAATAAGAAATAACAAAACACAATAATAAAACCAAAAGACACAAGTTTTTACAAACAAAAAAAATTCAAATCGCAGTTGTGAATGTGGCTCACATCTTCCCTTGGTTTTACGTCCAAGAACAGCTTAAACGCCCTCAATGGGTCGGGGATAGGCTTCCCATCCAGTTTTCTTAAAAACTGGCAAACAGGGTCTTTTTTAGTCAGATTCCCAAGACTAAGTCAAGTATGTTCTTTATGAAAATGGGTTCATAAGTCATGAATTACACGATGCTTATCTCGACTATGATGAGACTTAAGAGTCAATAGAAGATTATCTAAAGACTCTCTGTGTTTTGAAATAAATCCCACCTTCTGACAATTTTCACAGTTTTTGCGGAATGCATCTGACTCCTTGAATATGATGGGCCAGTAAAATTCACTTTGTAAGATTTCTACAATCCTCTTTTTTGATGAGAAATGATCCCCACATGCCTTAGAGTAACAAAATTTAATGAAATTACTTACCTCATTGTCGAGAATGCATTTTTGAAATATTTGATCAGGACAATAATTGAATAAGTAAGGGTCATCCCAATAAAAATTTTGCTTGTTGCTCAAAAATTTTCTTTTGTCTTCAATACTCTAATAAGCATTCATGATTATAACTTATGTTAACAACAAATCAAGTTGCTTTCATAGCTCAGGTGTCGGTTATACCATACAGTATGGGCTATGAAAGTGCCTAGCATTTGTTGTACCAAGTGTTATACAACATAAATCAAGATTAGTCATTTAACAAGCAAAGTATTAAAGAGTGAACAAGATAACAAATACAAAACATGTTAGTATCAAACATTAAAGTTGTTTGACTGCTTTTTATGATCGGCTTATTTTAACTCGCAAGTGCACGAGTGTGCGATGTAGCAATTAACTCGGTAAGACCGAGGTCATATCCACAGAGAGCTAGATCTGGAAATTAAGCTAGGTAACAAGAAAAAAACTCAAGAGAAATTAAATTAATAATAACTTGGTTGAAAATAATTGATGGATTTGTTTTCAAAGATGAAAAAGTCTAAATAGATTTTAAATGAGAAGAAAAAGTAAGTCTTGGTCCAAATCAATTTTAATGGTGATGTATTGGTGATTTCTTCAACATATATAAGATAACTCAACCTAATATCAACAATGGTGATATTAGATCGAAAGATATTACAAGGAAGTTTAGAAAGATGAAGATTGATTATTGCTTAAGAATGAACAAGTACTTTCATATTAAGTAAGACATTGAATCAAGCAATCTCTATACCAAAACTAAAGTTTGTGCATAAAAATTCAAGATTATAACATTACCTAAATGATTTCTAAAATTTCTTTGCAATAATAAATCATTCATGAAGAAAATGAGAATATAAACATTAAGATTCATTCATATCACCTAATTTGGATCCTTGATTTGGATCCAAGAAAGAGTTTAGCCAACCATGATTATATATAAGAACACTTCAATAAACATGAAATAACTTGAATTAAACTGAAATAATAAGTTTTACAAACTAAAGAACCGAAATTTATAAAGAAGAACACAACACAATTTCAGAAAAAAATTTGGACACAAATCTGACTCTAACGTTGGACAGCAATTTGACCCTCTTAGAAGTCTCTTTTGGAAAAGTCTATTAGAGACATATTTATATAAAATTTTGTCACCTTTCCAGATCATTAAAGAACAACTCATTTGGATTCCTGAGTCAAAAGTTATGGGCAAAACACCGAAAGGTGTTCTGAAAAATCAAATCAGGACAGCTTTGCAACCACTTTGGTGCACGTTTTTCTTCCTCATTTATGAGCTATATCTTTCTTCTTTTTGACCCAAAATAATGTAAAAATGTCCCCTCCAGCTTTCCATCCATGTGCTTGCCTTCTTGGATCAATGGATTACCCAAAATAAATCAATTGTTGTTGTGTGGACATGTAAGATCATGGATTGTGTTTGGGCTGATTTGAAGGTTGATTTGGGGTTGATTTGGGGCTGAATTTAAGCATCAAATAAGTATACAAATATACCTATTATTTGGGCTAAGATTGACATTGAAACCTTGAGTGTTTAATGGTTGAAGTTTGCACACAATATAAGGCAAGTTTGGGCTTAAAATAGATCATATGATATTCTTTTCTAGAATTGGAATAGAATTGATTTTTAGGACAAATTTGGAGCACTTATTTGAACCAAGATTTGCTTCAATCTTCAACTAAATGTCTCTTCAATTCTTTGTTCTGAATTCCGACGTTGAATTTCCTGAATTAATTCATTTAAGCTCCAAAACCTATCGAAACATTAAAACAAACTTCATTACTGAAAAGCACATCAATTATTATAAAAAAAACCAAATAAAAACAATAAATATATATGTAAAATAAGAGACTTAATGACACTTTTGATGCACAATCAAAAGTCCATATTAAGTTTACACTATACTTATTCTTACACCATTAGTGTAACCTTTTCACCTTAACATAATAAACTTAGCTAGACATAATGAAAGAAAGAAAAATAGATAAACAAAATACGAACATAAATAAGATAAAAGTTAACTAAGTAAAGGAAAGGAAATGAAAGGCATAAACTTGATATTAATGAAAACAAAGCATAAACATTACAAAAAATACAAAGAGAGAAAGCAAGAACATGATCTTGATCTGGACACCAAGATGCCTAAATGCATGGCAAATCCCTTCTTTTGTAGGCCAAAATTGAGAACTATTGATTTGATGACTAATTGATGAGTGGGTGACCAACTCTTGACTTGATGACAATCCTTATCTTCTCTTGTCTGCCCAAAACGTCATTGATAACATCAAAATTATAGCCACTACATAAAAGTTGTAGGAAATTGTCTCAGCTTTCTTGTATAAAAAATTCAGCTCATTTTGACTTCTAGAACTCCAGATATGGCCAAAATACTGAACAGTGCTAGGACTGGAGGACATATTTGGGCTTCTTTATTATTGCAATAATTTGGACTTGAAAATGACTTTTTTAGATCTTGGGCTCCATATGAAAGTTGTAGGCCTATGTCTTACCTTTCAATCCATATAAAGTAGACCTAAATCTGAGATCTACAACTCTAGGTATGATCCAATTACCGAACAGTATTCCGGTTTGGACTGCACCGACATCTCTTTTCTAAGTTTGGCCATCTCTTTATCTTTTCAATTTCAGTTCTTAAATTTATCAATCAATCCTTTTATTTATATGATAGACCTGCATTTAAAATGAACATTTCTCACAAATTAAAGGTATCTTATATTATTAGATACGTTATTATAAAACATGTTTTGGTTAAAGAGTTATTGATACTTCAAGTGCAAAATGATGATATAAAACCTTGATAAAAATGCACTTTTAAGTACTAATTAGGTAATTAATTTGTGTGACCGTAACATCGCAACAAGCTGGTTGAGAATTACAACTGTAAATTTTAGCATGAAACACTATAGATTGCTACAGTGTTTCCCTGCATGGTTTTTTGTCCTTTTATTTTTTTGTTATGATTTTTTTCAAAATTATCTTTGTGATTTTATTTTTTTAATATTAAGTTAGCTAATAATTTAATTTTATAGTTTTTTCATTGAAAACATTATGGAATGCAACATCTCCATATGATTTTTTTTTATTTTTAATGATTTTTTTTATAAATCCTTAAAAATATGCAAATATGCCACATGCTCGTAGTATCGCATAGGTATGAAATATAGTTGGGTCCTAAATAGTGTGGGCTGGGCAGCATGCCGGATCTAAGATTTAAAGATGCCCGAGATTATATTATTTTTTATTAGGAAATATATTAAAAAAATATTTTATATTTTTTTAAAATTATTTTTGACATTAACATATAAAAATAATTTGAAAATATATAAAAATATTTTAATTTAAAGTAAATAAAAAAGAAAAGAAAAGAAAATTTAATTATTTTAAATGCTTTTAAAACATAAAAATAATTATATTTTTTTGTTTGAATTGAAACTGCAATATTAAGTAATATTAAGTATGAAGCTAAGATAAAAAAAATTAAAAAAATAAATGGCTAATATTTGGATTCTCTTTTCTTGACTAATTGTACTTGCACTGTTGAAATTATGTGATGTACAGTAAGTTACATCACAAGAAAAAGCTTCTTTATACCAAACATAGCAATGAAATATTTCATTACGCTACAAATCTAATTAAGAAAAAAAATCAAAATAACATTTAAGAAATTTGCCAGACGTGTATGTATTTCAACGATTGATATAAATAATTCAAGGGTGATAGCATATTACCTGTATGAGATCTGTGTTTCGATACCTTTTCTAATCACAGATAGGATTCCATCTTCGGTTATAACCTTCTCGACTTGTTTCCTGGTGAGAAAGCACTCGTAATCCATTATTGAATTTAGGCCTCATGGGCCCATTGTCCATGAACCCAAACCTTCTTTCTCCTCCACTGGCACTGCAAAGCAAATGAAAAGGAAAGGCAGTCTTCTCTCTCCTCCATTGGCACTGCAAAGCAAATTCTTTAGCTTTAGCTCACTATGAAGCAGGAGGCAAACTAGAGAAAAATACATAAAAAATAAAAAAACAGATGCAGGAGGCTTTTACCCTAATGTAAGATTTCATTTCTTTTCTGATTTTCACATTTCTGTTCTAACGAATCCAAATCCAAATTCAAATTCCTTTTCCTTTATTTTATTTTATTTTTATTTTAATGTTCCTTATCTAGAACAACAGAATATTCTTGTGCTCAATTAACATCTCCGGTGCAATTAGGGTTTTTCATTTCTGTCTCTTGAAGCTCACTCACTTTTCCTTTCTATTTGATTCCTGATTCCTAAGGGCTGTAATTTGTTTGGATTTGTATTTCCTTTTTAAGGTTTTTGATACTTTGTGTGCTTGAAGTTGCTTGGGGATTTCGTAGTTTTTGTTAGCTTGTTCTTGGGCTAGTTTAGTGGATAGTTGACAGAGGGATTGGTTATGTCTATGAACAACAACACCACACCAAAGAGTTTGGGGCAATCTTCGTCGCCACTTGGTAATTCGGGGATGGTCAATCCATCTATGGGAGCGAATCCATCCTTCTCACAATCACAAGGTCAAATGGGTGCTGCCTTTCAGGGTGGTCAGTTCCAGCTGTCCCAAGCACAGGCTACTGTGCAAGCTCACTTGAAAGCACAGCAGGCTCACGCTCAAGCACAAGCAGTTCATGCTGCTCAAATTCAAGCAGCTCATGTGCAACTCCAAGCACAAGGGATCTCTCTTAACCAAACTCAGAATGTTGGCATAGGTAATTTGGGTTCGTCTTCACCGTCATTCTCAACTCCCGGGAATGCTAGTGCAAAACGGCTCCCTCAGAAACCTTTGGGTAGGCCTCCTGGTGCTCCCATTTCTAGCATGGTTTCACCATTGAAACCTATGGATCTCTCATCTGCTGCACGTAGAAAGAAGCAGAAGCTACCAGAGAAGCAGCTACAAGATAGAGTGGCTGCAATTCTGCCAGAGTCTGCTCTGTACACACAGCTTCTTGAGTTTGAAGCTCGTGTTGATGCTGCTTTAGCTAGAAAGAAGGTTGACATCCAGGAGGCCGTTAAAAGTCCTCCTTGTGTGCAGAAAACCCTTCGAATTTATGTCTTCAATACATTTGCCAATCAGACAAGAACAATCCCCAAGAAGCCAAATGCTGAGCCTCCTACTTGGACTCTTAAAGTTATCGGGAGAATCATGGAAGATGGGTTAGACTCTGACCAGCCTGGAGCAGTCCAGAAATCAAACCCCTTGTACCCGAAGTTCTCATCTTTTTTTAAGAGAGTGACCATTCAGTTGGATCAGAGACTGTATCCTGATCATCATATCATCATATGGGAGCATGCTCGATCACCTGCACCTCACGAGGGTTTTGAAGTCAAGAGAAAAGGGGATAAAGAGTTCACTGTGAATATAAGATTGGAAATGAATTATGTGCCTGAGAAATTTAAGCTCTCTCCAGCTTTGATGGAAGTTCTTGGTATAGAGGTTGAAACCCGTCCTAGAATAATAGCTGCAATTTGGCATTATGTGAAGGCTAGGAAACTGCAGAACCCTGATGACCCTTCATTTTTCATTTGCGATGCACCTCTTCAGAAAGTATTTGGGGAATCAAAGATGAAATTCACGATGGTTTCACAGAGGATATCTCCGCATTTATCTCCTCCACAGCCGATACATTTGGAGCATAAAATTAAGCTTTCAGGGAATAGTCCAGCTGGAACTGTCTGCTATGATGTGCTGGTGGATGTGCCATTTCCAATACAGAGGGAATTGTTTGCTTTGTTGGCAAATGCTGAGAAGAATAAAGAGATTGATACCTGTGATGAGGCAATATGTACTGCTATAAGGAAAATTCATGAACATCGTAGGAGACGGGCATTCTTCCTTGGATTTAGTCAATCACCTGTGGAATTTGTCAATGCTCTGATTGAATCTCAAAGCAAGGATTTGAGGCTGTTAGCTGGAGATGCTAGCAGAAATGCTGAGAAAGAGTGCTGCTCGGACTTCTTTAACCAACCATGGTAAGCTCAATTGCAATTTCACCTTGTTTCAAGACTTACTTTTTTCATCTATTTGATCCTTAGCTACTGTTTTAGGTCCACTCATCCATTTGCACATTATTTGAGGGCTACAGTTGACTTGATGACTAGTCTTGTTCAGAATTCACCTTAGAATATGAGTTAAATGATAAAATGTATGTTGCCTGCTGAAAGCAATGTCTCCTGAAAGATTAAAAACATGGGTTCTGACATGCGATTGCGTCACATGCAACTTGCCAAATGGTTATTCACTATTTCCTGTTTAGTTTTGATAAAAAGACATGTTAATTGACCACACTATCATGCTTGTTTCTGTTAACGATTCACACAATTCACATATCGGCAGTGATGATGCCCAGACAAAGTTATCAAGATTAACAAAGGGAAATGTGTTGAGGATTCTAATGCACAATCAAAAAGAGACTGATTTGGGCATGTAATTCAATTTATGAAAGCCTGCACATTACTACTCAAAAAGAAACAACCGCTCATCTGTACTTATTTTGAACTCAACAGGGTTGAAGATGCTGTTATTCGTTACTTGAATCACAAGCCTGCTGTAGGAAGTGATGCTCCTGCGAGCACATGATTTGGGGGTTTTAAGAGCTGCTAATCTGTAACAGTCACTGATTCTTTAACTTAGCATTTGTAGATTTTCACCTTCGATTTGTGGAAATAGCACAGCCTATCATTGCCCTATAGCTAATTGCCCTGGAATGAATGCTCCTTGCTTGTAATACAACAAAATATGTTCAGTAGCTTGTTTAGGTTTAATTATCCTAGTACTTGCTTGAATCGTCATGTTAGAACCCAAAAAAAAAAAAACAATTGCCATCGTTGAGCTTATGTTTTGTCAGTTTTGTGAATGATGCATTTATAGTTACTCTGAAGTTTGTGTTGGTAGCATAATATTGTGAATGCTTGGCATTAATTGGTAAGCAAATTGGCGTTATTCTCCTTTTCACTTGTTATAGTTAATGGATAGCGACAAGAGCTGTTGCTGAGAGTCAATGATAGGGATTGTTGTGGTCTTGGGGATTTTTTCTAACTGCAGGGTGGACATGACACATTACTACATTGCATATCGACTTTTGGGTTTTATTATCTACTACTTGTAGGGCAATGTAATGGCCTTTCCGGTGCGCGCAATCAAGAGAGACGGTCGTGTTATTATTGTAGAAAATTACAAGTTTCTATATGTTGATGACACCTTTTTTTTTCATCAAATGAATTCAATTTGCATGTTTGCTTTCATTCTCTTGGTATTTAATATTTGCAGAAATATTTTCGATAACTTTTAATATAATTTTATGAATGTGTTTCAAAAAAAGAATTCATAATTGTTTCCTATATGCCTGTTTAATGAAAAGGAGGAAATTTTTTCTCACGAAAGTTTTAAATGTACTAAGATAATGCTGATGAGCATGTTTCCTTTACAATATCATTTAGTGTTCTCCTTCAAAACACCGAGATCATCCTGCAAGGAGATCGCTATGAGTATTTTTCAAGCTTCTATGCCGGCACCAAACCAGGGGTTTAGTATATTTGCGCACAAGAGGAAAAAGGTATGTGTACAAATTTATTTGTATCTTTCTGATACAGCCCTTAAGAGTAACTCAGTCTGGCTGTCACTTCTCTATAAAAGTCACAAAACTAGTTCTTTGTTGTAGGTATTTGGAGAGGTAGCAGAAGGGCTTGGAACTTTAACGGAGATAAATGAAGCTTATGTGGATGAAAAGAATAGACTTGATTTTTTTTTTTTCATTTATAGGGTTTTTTAAAAAATTTTATAAATAGAAAGTTATGCTTTTTATTTTCTAAAAGTATAGTATAATACAAAAACATTTAAAACATAAAAAAAAGAGCTAGCAATCAAACGAATATCAATTTCTCTCTTTTAAAAGGGTTTAAAATATTTATTACTAGTAGTTTGTTTGGATTATCGCTAAAATTCAAAAATTTAAGGGGCTTGTGGTTTGTGATAATCTAGTTTTGAAGCAAATATTTAAAGCTAATAAGAACATTTAATTTTAAAGTAATATTTTTATAAACTCTAAACAATTCTAGATATATCTAATAAGATCTTTAGAACACCTAAAAAAGTTTAAATTTATCGTTTTCATTACATATATGTGTTTTAAAAAACCTAACAAAATTAGTATGCCATGGTGAATGTTACATTTTACTAATTTTACATTTTACTAATTCTTACATATTTACATGTGTGTATGGAAGATTATTTGAAATAAAGAAGATCTGATATTTTTATGGAATATGGGTGGTATATCATAGAGTTTCGGATTGTAGGAATGATAAAATAAAAATATGATGACAAGTTTAAGTTAACAACATAAAAGTGATGTGTTTCAAGCCTATGTAGATAGTGGAGTTGTAATATGAGTTGGTGTTTTTTATGTCAATGAAAATTGGTGTGTTTTCAAGCTATTTTAACAGCATAAACAATTGCAAATAGGGCTACTTATAACAACATACATATAGAATAGTTTAACAGCATAAACAACTACAAATAGGGCTACTTATAACACATACATATAGAATAGTTAGGGCTCTTTTTTGCGGTGAATAAACAATACATTCGAGGTTGAATTGTCAGCATAACATGATGTATTTTGGAGTTGTTTCAATAGCATGAATAACATGTAATTAGCACTAGTTATGTTAGTGTAAACAAGGATTATTTAGGGTTATTTGATGGAGTAAAAATGGTATAATTAAAGATATTTTTGACAACGTAAATATGTAACAACTGATAATTTGAATTTAATGAAGTTATGACTGATATAATAACCTAAAAGTAAATATAAATTGGCTGTTGGGCAAACCTAGATGTTGGATGATAAAGGGTTGGTGTAGTAACTCGATTTAACCCTTGTGATTGTGACAAACATGTGTTTATGTTGAGAACTTTAACCCCAAGTGGTGGGTATGTATATAATGCATAAGCAGTTATGTGTGTG
>NW_011501901.1:28004-29855 GCF_000495115.2 Populus euphratica | reverse complement strand
GCGAGCCCGGACAGCCAAGGCATGATGAAAAGGACTGCTGGTCCTGAAACTGGGGCGGTGGCAGCCATGCCACCTGTTGGAAAAATCGGCAGCGCAGACTTGGGCAGCCGCAGGCATGTCAGCAAAAATCGGCAACCCTGATGAAATCGGCCAAGTCGACCGAATTGGCTGCGGACGGCGAGGCTTGACTGGCAAGGCTTGACGAAGACGAGGGCTGGTCCAGAAACTGGGGCGGTGGCAGCGATGCCACCGGATTGAAAAATCGGCAGCGCAGATTTGTGCAGCTGCAGGCATGTCGGGAAAAATCGGCAGCGCACACTGTTTGACGCCGTGCCGGCCAGGCCAGGCGGGAAAATTCATCAATGTGTCAGGCTGATGAAAACGAGGTGTGCCGCGGACAACGGCGGCCTCCACGCACATGCCAATTCGGCAGCGCGCAACGGCTTGGGTCCGAACTTGGCAAGTCATGGGTTGTGCTTTCCACATGAAATCTATCCAGTAAAATCAGCCATATTTTTCTGAGGCTGCCCACCAAATTTGGGGCCATTCCGGGCCGGTTCCTATTTTTGCGGATTTCCTCGATTTTTAATGGTCGGGAAATTAAAAAAAATACTTCCCCACCTTGAAAAATTCTGGAAAAATTAATAAAGTTGGATTGGATTTTTGCCAGTGTAGCGCGCGTGCGGCCCAGAACATCTAAGGGCATCACAGACCTGTTATTGCCTCAAACTTCCTTGGCCTGGAAGGCCATAGTCCCTCTAAGAAGCTGGCCGCGGAGGGTCACCTCCGCATAGCTAGTTAGCAGGCTGAGGTCTCGTTCGTTAACGGAATTAACCAGACAAATCGCTCCACCAACTAAGAACGGCCATGCACCACCACCCATAGAATCAAGAAAGAGCTCTCAGTCCAATATTCACCTTCTCCAAGAGCTGCTCAGGAACTATGAAAGGAAGCGAACCTCTCCTCGATGCCTGATGAAGATTGATTTCAAGAAAGCTTTTGACTCAGTTCAATGGCCTTTCCTTCGTCAGCTCCTGTTATTGCTTGGGTTTCCCAGCCGGTTTGTTCATTTAATCATGCTATGTGTGGAAACAACCACTTATTCTGTTGCTGTCAATGGTAGTATTTATGGTTTTTTTCCAGGTAAGAACGGGATCCGGCAGGGAGATCCCCTATCCCCTTACCTGTTCATTGTTTGCATGGAATATCTTTCCAGGATGCTTCATCTGGCCTCTTTTTCTCCTTCATTCCGCTTTCACCCTAAGTGTGATTCTCTAGGTATTTCTCACCTTGCTTTTGCTGACGATGTAATCCTTCTCTCAAGGGGTGATCGCTCATCAGTATCTGCCCTATTCCACCAGTTAATTATTTTTGGGAAGACTTCAGGGCTAGACATAAATGCATCCAAATCATCCATATTCTTTGGTGGAGTCTCGAATAATATCAAGCAGCTCATCCTTTCAGACACGGGCTTTGCTGAAGGGGCATTTCCTTTTCGATACCTTGGTGTTCCTCTTAGCCCGCACAGACTCCTAGCTAGTCAATTCTCCCCCCTTCTTCAAAAGCTTGACTTGGTTATTCAAGGTTGGCTAGGGAAGCACCTTAGTTATGCTGGCAGATTGGAGTTGCTCAAAGCTGTTTGCAGCCGCAGGCGTGTCGGCATAAATCGGCAGCCCCGGAAAAATCGGCCACGTCGACAGAATGGTTTGGGGACAGCGAGCCTGGACAGCCAAGGCATGATGAAAAGGACTGCTGGTCGTGAAACTGGGGCGGTGGCAGCCATGCCACCAGTTGGAAAAATCGGCAGCGCAGACTTGGGCAGCCGTAGGCATGGCGGGGACAATCGGCAGC
>NW_011501901.1:13004-23004 GCF_000495115.2 Populus euphratica | reverse complement strand
CTATTAGTACTCTAGCTGTCAAGAACGAGGAGTAACAGAGAACATGGGAGTATATAGAGATAGATGGCTTTCATCATCACGTTCATAGAACGAAGCAAAAGTAATCAGAAGCTTCCACCCATCCAAATTAAATGGACCAAGTTAAGCATATTAAAGCACTAACAACCAACAGCCCGCTGCTCCACCCATGCAGAAATGAGGAAGCACGCACGTCTAGCACATGCAAGTTCATGCAAAGAATTTTTTTTTTTTTTTTTGCATACCGATGAAGAGAATAGCTAATCTGCCCCCCATCCATAATAAATGCCCTACTCAGCCCTGCAAGCACAGCTCAGCCATGCCAGATATAACGCCAGTCATTAATGCAAAAAGCACAATCTATTGTCAACCATGCAAAGAGGAGGATCCATCCCAATTACAGCCGAGAAGATTGAACCAAGCAGCCAATAAACGGTGGACAACTACTCACCCATGCAGAACCGCCATGCATGTCTGGCCCCTAACAGAGAGAAATTATAAAGGCCAAGCCATCCCACCCGCACAACTAAATGACATCAGAACTCCATGCAACCAATAGCCAATAGCACCCGTTACCCCATGCAAGGACGTGGGAATACCATGCAGAGGAGAAGGAGATACTGTTCCATGCAAAGACACCAAATTATCCATGCAGAGGCTAGGGAATTGCAGCCAACCATAAGACAGTATATCATTTCATGCAGCTGAGGAGATGCAGCCAACCATAGACAATAGATCATTCATGCAGCGTCACACAACAAAACCCATGCAGAAATAGAGCAATCCCAACTCCACCATGCGAAGACACCAAGGCTCATCCACCAGTATAGCCATGCAGAGGCTAAGGAGATGCAGCCAATCGAAGGGACATAGAGCAAAGTCCAGCCAAAAAAAGCAACAGCAAGTGGTGATCCCATAACAATCAGCAACTAGTCAATTAGGAATGGGGAGATCACGCTGATGAAAGCGTAATATCATGTAGAATAACACTTGAAACCGCCGAAATATAGGCTCCACAGGGGAGCAAGAATTTTCAAAAACCCTTCTGTTCCTATCTTCCCATATCAAGTAAACAACAACGCTGAGGGATACTCTTTTCATTCTAGTAACAGCAGCTTTTCCTTTGAGAGGAAGGCCCCGAATTGCACTGTTGATGGTGGTCATGCCTCGCCTTAGTCTAAGCCAGGATTTAACTTTCATCCACAAGATGGAGGTCCAGCTGCAGGCAAAAAATAAGTGGTCGTGGTTCTCTTCATGATCCTGACAAAATACACAACTAACATCAATGTCAACGAAATGCATCCTGTCTTTTGTTCGCAGCCGCTTCAGCAAGGCAAGCCACAGGATGAAACTATGTCGCGGAAGACACCAGGGCTCCCAAACCACATTCATCCAAGAGACTGGGGTTCCTTTGGTTCTCAAGTATTCATAAGCATTAGCTGAAAAAAGCTTTGTAGAATTAGCCCAACTTTGCAACATGGAGATAACTGCTGGTTGCCCTCCACAGTCATCAAGGAGATGGTCGCGAAGTTTAATGAAAGATTTCCATAAGGGGGAGGAGGTTTGTTGCAAGGGAACTGTCCAGATGTTAGTGTCTTGCAAATAAAAATGGTGCACCCAACGAATCCAAATAGAGTCAGCTTTTAGATGAATATTCCATAGCTGCTTCACAAGAAAGCAATTGTTCCTTGCTTTAATGTCAAATAAACCAAGACCTCCTTCAGCTTTTGGCAGGCAGATGTTTTTCCAAGCAACCAATGCAGATGCATTCCTAACTGTATTACCAGTCCAGAGAAAGTTCCTGCAAATACAAGTAATTTGATTGATAACACTCTCTGGAAGGGGAAAGATACTAAGCCAAAATTGAACCATTCTAGATAAAACAGAGCCAATTAGTTCCAGCCGCCCAGCATAAGATAAGTTTTTCCCCATCCAGCTTTGAATAGCAGTTTGAAGTTGATGCAGGAGGGGATAGAACTGGCTAGCCAGAAGCTTGTGGGGGCTGAGAGGGACCCCAAGGTATTTGAAGGGAAAGCTGTCTTCTGAGAAACCAGAATCTTGGAGGATAGTTTGTTTCAAGCTGTCGCCAACACCACCAAAATATATAGAGGATTTTGATGGATTAATATGAAGTCCTGAAGCTTGGCCGAAAGCTTGAAGCTGCTCAACCATAATTTGGATAGAGGAACAATCCCCTCGGCATAATAAGAGAACATCATCAGCAAATGCAAGATGACAAATATGATGAGGCGCACACTTTGGGTGAAAGTGAAAAGCTTGCTGTTGACTGGCCATTCCCAGCATACGGGAGAAGTATTCCATACATATTAGGAAGAGATAGGGAGAGAGAGGGTCGCCTTGCCGAACTCCACATTTTCCAGGGAAGAAACCATAAAGATTGCCATTAACAGCAACAGAATCGGAGGGGGTTTCCACACAAAGCATCACTAGATGAACAAATCGTTGGGGGAAACCTAATAGATGGAGGAGAGTTCTAAGAAAAGGCCATTGCACTGAATCAAATGCTTTCTTGAAGTCAACTTTGATGAGGCATCGGGGGGAGGTCCTCTTCTTACCATAATGCCGGAGTAATTCTTGAGTCAGATTAATGTTATCAATCATGCTTCTCCCACCAAGGAAAGCGTTTTGAGCTGGATTAATGATACCTTGGAGGGCACATCGTAGCCGTCCTGCAAGAATTTTGGAGATGACTTTGTAAACCACGTTGCAACATGAAATGGGCCGAAAGTCATTTGCAGAATTAACATTAGCAGATTTTGGAACTAGAGCAATAATGGAATGATTGATCTGCTTTAGAATCCGTCCAGAGGAAAAGAAATCCTTGATTGCTGCACAAAAATCAGCTCCCACAATATCCCATGACTGTTTGAAAAAAAAAGAAGAGAATCCATCAGGGCCAGGAGCTTTATTGTTTCCAACATTGAAGAGAGCTTCCTTGATGGCTTCATTGGTGACAGGAGCGAGAAGAAAATCAGATTGATTAGTATCCAGACAGGGGCCACTACGAACAATTCCCTCATCAATAGGAGATATAGTCGAGGAGGTGCCAAGAAGACTCTGATAAAAATGGAGAAATTCAGCACCAACTTCATCTATAGTAGTAGTTAGATCCCCGTTGCTACACTGAAGAGCAGTAATGAAGCTTTTCCTATGTCTGTGGCTCATTAGAGCATGAAAAAAACTTGTACCTCTATCACTATCCTTGAAAAAAGTGCACTTCAGCTTCTGAGAGAAGAAGGCCTTCTCAGCAGATTTAAGATTAAGAAGATTAGTCTTAAGTGCATTAACCCGGTTTAGGAGAGATATATCATCTCTGGAATCATGCAAGAGGTGTTGGTATTGCTCCAAGTCAGCCTCCATTCTAGCAACTCTCTCTGAGATGTGGCTGAAATGCAACTTGTTTAGACTCTTTAGGGGTTGTTTTAGAGATTTGAGCTTCCTACACAAGATAAACATGGGAGAGCCTTCGATTTGGAGTTGCCATCCATCAGAAATCAGGCCTGCATAGTCCGAGTGGTCAACCCACATATTGAAAAACTTAAAAGGCCGACGACCTGGAGGAGAACTGCCACCTATACGAACATGGGCTCCTGAGTGATCGGAGAAAGCTCCTGAAGGTTGGAAATGCACATGAGAAGTGAGCTGAAGATTGTTCCATGAAGGGTTGGCTAGGACACGATCAATTTTAGTCCAAACAGTCCCATTGGACCAAGTATAATGACAGCCAGTGTAGTTTAGATCTGAAAGCCCAAGCTCTGAGCAGCATGCTCTAAAATCAGAGACTTCATAGGAAGAGACCGGTTCACCATTATATTTGTCATCCTGAGAAAGAGTGGAGTTGAAATCTCCCAACACAAGCCAGGGACCAGTTGGAGCCCAAGATTTGAGGCCATCCCACAAAGTTCTACGGCCAGAAATGGTATTGTAACCATAAACAAAAGAAGCAGCAAAAATAATATGCGAAGATAAGCATCGAATGGAAACATGAATAAACTGGGGAGAATAATCAAGCACATCCACATGAACAGTAGAAGGGTTCCATAACACAATCACTCTAGCAGTGCTAGCAGTGCCCACATTAGAGACTAGATTCCAGTGCTTCAGCCGAAACCTGTGCATAGACTGAAGCTTAGAAGAAGACAATTTGGTCTCTAGGAGACCACAAACATCAATTTTATGTTTTTGCATGAGACGAACCAGCTCATGCTGTTTCAGAGGACTGTTAAGCCCTCTGACATTCCAGCTGAATAATAACATTACGTAGGAAGGGTTGGAGGGGGAACCCTACCACTCCCAGCTGCTCTAGATGGTCGCCTTCTCTGACCACATATGGCAGTGACACCAACAGGAACCACATTAGAAGCTTTCTTGTATGGGACTACTCCAACTGGTTCTTCGCCATTATGGATGATGGGGAGGTTGCGGGCAGAGGTATGAATACCTCCTGAAGATGAGTTATCAGGTGCTTTACCTCTAGTGGGGGTGGTTGAAACCTGCTCAGCTGCGGTTGTGGCACTAACAGGTATGCCAGGAGATTTCCTTGCTTTCTTGCTTTTAACAATTTCCCATCCATCATTAGCCACGGCAACTTCAGTGGTCATAGGGTCATAGTTATATGAAGACTCCCCAATCTGGCCTTTAGGTTTCTCAAGGTTAGGCACTGCAACAGACCCTAAGCGATCAAAAACGCTACGACCCCTGCTTGCTACTATAGTGGGATGGTTGTTATTGCCCAAAGGTCTTGCCACCTTCGGTGCAGGGTGGGAGGTGCAAGTTCCTGTGTTGTGTCCAAGGACTTTACACAACTTGCAAAATCTAGGAAGTGTCTCATATATCACCGGTTGATTCAGAGTGGCACCATTTGGTAAGTTAATGACAATAGAAGATTTGAGATCAGCAAGTAAATCCAGTTCAACAAGGACTCTAGCATAGGAAATTCTTGACATGCTAAAAGTGAGCTGGTCACTTTGTATAGGCGTGCCTAATTTGCTAGCAATCTTAGAAAGGCACCTAGGAGACCAGCATTTCAACGGCAAATTTGGGAATTTAACCCATACAGGAACAGAGGCCATCTCATCGGTCCCAAAATCAAAGTACTCTGGCATAGCTTTGATAATCAGTGGTCGGCCATATATCAAGTAAGGTCCATTAGCAAGAACAGCAAGTTTATCATCAACATTGTTAAATCTATAAACTAACCAGCCAGATTCATGAATAGTCAAAAAGGCTTCACACTTCCAAGAACTGGATATAATGTTATTCAATGCCTTGAAACCAGGCGACTTTCCAGCAACATAGCCCACAATACATAATTGCCATACATCATAGTTATGATCTAAATCATCAGAAGACAAGTCACAGGGTAAATCATTGCAAGAGGATGAGAAATGCGGTAATTTAGGACCTGTGATAGTGTTGCGGTTGGTGGCAAATAAATCTCTCCATTGCTCAACGGGTGCAGTAGAAGGAGAGGTGCCTGAATGAGGAGCCACTGTAGGTGAGGAGACTACAGTTGGGATATTATGATCTATCACAACAAGAGATGATATATTGTGATGAGGAGTAGGCACAGGAGAAGGTCCCTTCTTTGTGGAAGTAGCCATTGTAGCTACTGATTTCCCAGTACCACTCAAGGGTGAAACCCTCAAAACATTGGTATCTAGGTTGTTGTCCGTAAAGGGTGGCATAGGGGAGCGAAAAAACTTGGAACTTCCTCCAGATGCAGAGTAATCAACTTCATCTTCATCATAATCATCCTCATCAGAGCAGTCCTCTACAATCACATGATCAGGGGTAGAGGGAGAGAGGACAAACGGTTGAGGAACAGACTCTTTCTCAGCAAGAATTAGAAATTTATCAGGACTGGACCCACCAGCCACCGCTGTAGGAGGGGGGGTGGGAATTAAAGGGGAGGGGAGAAGAGGGGGAGGCGGAGAAGGAATGGGAGGAGCAGCCAGAGCGAGAACAGGGTTATCATGTAACTGTGGACTTTTTGCAGGGGGTCGGCGTGTATTGCGCTTGCTCTTGGCCATGAAGAAAGTGGAGAGTAGGAGAGAAGCAGGGAAGGGAGGGGGGGAAGCTACAGTAACTGAAAATTCAAATTTTCAGCTGGCGCCATGAACAAAGGAAACTATTCCCGTGGGGGGAAGGAGAGCTTCTCTCTCTTGTTTCTCTCTCAAGGCTGACTACTATCTGAGAGCTCTTTCTTTTTTTTGATCAAAATGTAAGTATTTAATAAGATCAAAAGTGACAATGCTGAAAACCAGCAAGTACAAGAATTTGTACAAGGAATGAGAACAGAGGGAGAACAAACTCCCGAAACTATGAAACTGAAATAAACACCCTCGGGAACATGCTCCCAAGGGAAGACAATGCAAGGCCATGCATTACTATCAAACAAGACACGTTGTCTGAAGAGGTAACAGGTGCCCAAAGATCAGCCAAGTAAGAAGACAGACCAATGTCATCAAAAGAACAGGTGCCCAAAGAAGAGGTTCCCGAAGAACAGGTGTCCAAAGATCTCGCAATCAACAAGAGAGGCCTGCAAACTATAGCTCCAGCCAATCAAAACACATGCAAGTTCATGCAGATTACTTGTTACATCACGTCAGTGAAGGAAATAACCAATGAAAAGCACTCCCTCCCATCATAAGGAGTTTCATTGATGAATTCTACGTAGAATTCATGCATGCACATGCAGAAGAAGCCAAAGGAACATCATTAATAGAACCCCATTATTTCTATAGCTACTAAGCAGCAAGCCACCACAAAGCCACCCGAAACAGCCCCAGCCAAAAACCCGACGAAGTGATTAGATGAAGTCACCAACCACATGCAGCCACCTATAGATTTGTTGCACAAGGAGGATGCCATGTGCAACTAGAGTTCAGATGGTCATGACTCTTATCTTCCTACCTTAAACATGAAAACGGGAACAAGCTCCATAGAAACCAACATTAAGAGAAACAACCCCAAACAAAAGTAACCAAGAATGTTAGCAAGAGAAAAATTGTGCACATCCAGCCAATAGAAACTGCAGCATTACAGAGATTATCGTCACGTAGATAAATCATGCAGAAACAATGCAGGTCATGAAGGGATCAGACCATAGCAGCCGGGACGTGCAGGTTTGCAAGCCATCTTCCACCAGGGTTTCAAAATAGCTTCAGGCTAACACAGCCAAAACAACCGAAAAGCAGCAACCCACATTTCATGCGCACAGGAACGAAAGGACCATGCAGAGGCAACTCAACCAAACATTGGACAACAGACAGAGACAGAGACACCCCATCAGCTCAACAAAAGATGACAACGAAGGCACCATGCAGGGACGTGGAACGTGCAAATCCTCAGCCAACCATGCACGGATGAGAGAGGCTCAGCACGTAACAGGCAAGACAAAAGATATAAATACATGAGGGCTGCCAGGTTACAAGAGAACAAGGGAGCAACCAGCCAATCAGAGCTGTTCACTTCCAGCCAGAATAAATGCAACATAGAATCTCGTGCAAACACCATGCAGAATTTTATGAACCAAAGAGAACGGGCAAATTGAAATAGCTTGCCAAACTAACTACGATCCACCCTCGCACTTTCCTCAGTTGGGAAGAGCCATAAAAACCCATGTCCGACAAACAACAAGAGGCTGAATCACAGTAGCCAAGGTAAGAGGACCATGACTTCTGCCATTATAGCCACAACACTGTCATCACATCCAAAGGAGAAATCACCAGGCGACATTAATGTGTGTATGATTTTTCTTGTGGAAATGCAAGACCATGAAGAAGAGGATTTGAAATTTTCGAAAGACAAGGTCAGGTAGGGTACTCTTGCCCTCAAATATTCTTTTGTTCCTTTCATCCCATATCAAGTAGACCGTCATGCTAAGAGAAGCTCTACGCATTCTAGCCTCTATAGATTTCTTTCTGGAAGGCAACCCTTTTACTGCACTTTTGAGAGTGGCCATACGCCTGTTTATTTTCAGCCAGGTTTTAATTTTGTTCCAAAGAGAAGATGTCCAGGTGCAACCGAAAAACAAATGTTCATGACTTTCCTCTTCCTGTCTACAAAAGATGCAAAATGTGTTAGTGGGAATGAATGTCAGCCTATCTCTGGTTCGGAGCTTCCCAAGCATGGCTAGCCATAATATGAAGTTGCATCTGGGCAGAGACCATTGCTCCCAAACTATCTTCTCCCAAGGAACAGCTGAACTTTGGGGCCTGAGTGAAGCATAAGCATTAGAAATGAATCCACCTTCCCTCCGCTCCCAGTCTGCCATTATATCAAGAACTAGTAAATGACTCCCATAGCTCTAGACAAGCTGATTCTTTAGAAGAATGATAGACTTCCACAGTGGTGACGAAGCTTTATGATTCTGAGCATTCCAAATGGAGATGGCATTTAAATAGTAGTGATGTATCCAGCGTATCCAGATGGAATCCTGCTTCTGGTGAATGTTCCAGAGTTGTTTGGCAATAAAACACTTATTACTGATTTGAATATTAGGTAGACCCAGTCCTCCTACATTCTTTGGTAGGCAAACCGTTTTCCATGCCACAAGAGCAGACTTGCTTCTGTGTATATCTCCTGTCCACAGGAAGTTTCGACAGAGACAAGTAATTTGTTTGATAACTGCACACGGCATAGGAAAAATGCTAATCCAGAATTGCACCATACCATATAAAACTGACTTAATGAGCTGCAGCCTACCAGCGTATGTAAGGTGTTTACCCACCCATCCTTGAATAGCTGCTTCTAACTTGTGGAGAAGCGGTGAGAACTGACTTGCAAGAAGTCTGTGTGGGCTGAGAGGCACACCAAGATACCGGAAAGGAAAGGAGCCTTCCAAGAAACCAGTATCAAGTAATATGGCTTGCTTTATACTAGCAGCAACACCACCAAAATAAATTGATGATTTGGAAGAATTAATATCCAGTCCAGATGTGTGTCCAAAGAGCACCAGTTGCTGGAAGAGAATTTGAACTGAACTTTTATCCCCTCTACATAGTAGCATAATATCATCAGCGAAAGAGAGATGAGAAATGCCAAGCGGCTTGCATTTTGGGTGAAAATGGAATGAAGGATTCTGGGATACTAAGCTGAGCATCCTAGAGAAATATTCCATGCAAGTGATGAATAGATATGGTGACAGGGGATCCCCTTGCCGCACCCCACATTTTCCAGGAAAAAACCCGAATAGCTCCCCATTGACTGCCACTGAATATGAAGCTGTTTCAACGCAAGTCATCACCAGATGAACAAATCTATCAGGGAAGCCAAGGAGGAGAAGAAGATGTCGCAAGAATGCCCATTGGATAGAGTCAAAAGCTTTCCTGAAATCAATTTTTATAAGGCATCTAGGGGAGGCTCTTTTCCTTTCATATTGCCTGAGGAGCTCCTGTAAGAGATTAATATTATCAGCCATGCGACGACCACCTAGAAAGGCATTTTGAATAGGGCTGATGATGCCATCAAGAGCATGGCCCAGCCTGTCAGCTAGAATTTTGGAAATGATTTTGTAAACAACGTTACAACAAGAAATGGGCCTGAAGTCACTAGCTGTAGTAACATGAGCAGATTTCGGCACTAGTGCTATGATCGAATGGTTTATCTGTTTTAGAAGCTGTCCTGATTGGAAAAAGTCTTGCACTGCATCACATAGATCTTGCCCAACCACATCCCAGGATTTCTTGAAAAAAGAAGATGAGTACCCATCAGGACCCGGGGATTTATGATCACCAATGCTGAAAAGAGACTTTTTGATATCATCATTTGAGACAGCAGCTAACAAAGAAGCTTGAGAGGTGGCATCAAGACGAGGACCACAACAGACAACAGTCTCATCTAAAGGAAGTGTGTCTCGTGAAGAACCCAGGAGCTGTTGGTAATAGTTGACGAAGACATCCCCCACCTCAGTCATGGAGGTCGTGAGAGATCCACTATTGGATCGAATAGCAGGAAT
>NW_011501901.1:5000-12971 GCF_000495115.2 Populus euphratica | reverse complement strand
ATGAAATTCTTCTTATGTTTGTGACTCATCAAGGCATGGAAAAAACTGGTCCCTCGATCACAGTCCTTGAAAAAGTTGCATTTCAATTTCTGGCTGTAAAACATTTTCTCCGCTGATTTAAGGTTGACAAGGTCCAAGCGAAGCTTTTTATCTTGAGCCAACAAATGTTCATTGTCCTTGTCATTATGTAAAAGAGCTTGGTGCTGCTCCAGTTCAACCTCAGCTCTGCGGACTCTCTCTGAAATGTGACTAAAATGTAACTTGTTGAGCTGCTTCAAGGGTGCTTTCAGAAGCTTGAGCCGCCTGCATAAAACATACATTGGAGAGCCATGTACTGTTGCTGCATGCCATTTCTGCAATAGGAGAGGCTTATAATCTTGATGCTCAATCCACATGTTAAAAAACTTGAAGCTAGCACGATTTCTCTGATGTAAAGGGCCAATGCGGACTGCTATGGGAGAATGATCTGAGAATGCACCTGGGGAGCTGAAGTGCACATGCACTGATTTTTGAAGACCCGACCAATATGGATTCACCAAGACCCTGTCGATTTTGCTCCATATCTTCCCATTTGTCCAGGTGAATTTACAACCTGTAAAGTTTAGTTCAGAGAGACCTAACATAGAGCAACAGGTTCTAAAGTCAGAAACTTCATATGAGGATACAGGTTCTCCATTGTGTTTATCTTCCTGGGATAAAAGTGAGTTAAAGTCACCGAGAATGATCTAGGGGGATTTTGAGTTCCATTTTTGCAGGTCATCCCAGAGAGCTCTGCGAGCAATAACTGTATTATAGCCATAAACAAAAGTTGCAACAAAAGTATATTGGTTCACTAGGCTACTTATGTTGACATGGAGTCCTTGGGCAGTAAGATCAATAAGCTCCACATTGACAGTATAGGGATTCCAAAAAACCAAAATGCGTGCATTATTGGTTGCTGCAACATTAGATAGAAACTTCCAATTCCTTAACCAGAATTTGTGCAGAAAAGAAACTGCTGAGGAAGACAGCTTTGTTTCTACAAGACCGCAAACATCCACTTTATTCTTCTTCATGAGGCTTACCACCTCATGCTGTTTGAGAGGGCTGTTGAGCCCTCTCACATTCCAGCAGTGAACTAACATGGTTGAGGACGGGTGGGGGGTTCCCCATCACTGCCAGGTGATTTGTTGGATTTTCTTTGCACCAAGCTCCTGGTAAGCATACCCGACGCAACTTTGTGTTGCGTTGTGCTGACATATTCATCCACTGTGGTTGCGATTTCCTTCCCCTTAGTAGATACAGTCTGAGTAGAGGAATGACTATTCACTGCAGGCAAAACCTTTATTGGCGGAGAGTGCTGCTTTTTACCATGTTTCTTCCTCCTCACAGTTTCCCAACCTTCTGAAACTACCACAACTGGGACTTGGTCACATTGCAGTTCCTCCTGAGCATTCTCAAAAACCTGAGGGTTTGTGGGAACTTCAATAGAGGGGTTGAGCTGCGAGCCTGTGGAAGCATAAATAGGGGGGGTAGGTTGAGGATCTGCGGGAACATTAGTAGGGGAGATAGGTTGAGGATCTGTGGGAACATTAGTAGGGGAGCTGAGTCTAGAGAAAGCACTGCCTTTGGACATGTTAGCCTCTTTGGTTGTTTCTTTCTTCTCTACTAGTCGAGGATTAGCCTGGTTTTTGGAGCATGCACCAGTGGAGTGTCCCAGCACTTTGCAGCTTTTACAGAATTTTGGTAAAGTCTCATATATGACCTTTTGACAAAGAGGGTTTCCATTAGGTAGCACTACATCAATGGAAGACCGTAAGTCCTGAAGTAAATCCACTTCCACCAAGACACGAGCATATGACAGCCTCTCCTTTGTGGATGTCAGTTTATCACATTGTATTGGTTTCCCCAACACACTTGCTAGTTTGGATAAGCATCTTGGTGTCCAACATTTCAGAGGCAAGTTTGGGAATTTCACCCAAACGGGAACATGAGTCATTACAGAGCAGGAGTAATCAAAATATTCTGTCATTTGGCGCAAGATTAACGGACGACCATAAACTAAATATGGACCACCACACAAGACAGAGAGCTTATCCTCTTCATTTTCAAATCTGTAGACTAGCCAACCTGATTCGTGCATGGTGAGTGAGGCTGGACACTTCCAGATGTTCCCAATAATACTATTAAGTGCCCTGTACCCAGGAAATTTACCAGACACGTATCCCACAACACAGAGTTTCCAGTCATCGCTAGAATGATCTAAGTCTTCTTCTAAGAATGGACATGATGGAATAGCATTATAGTCTGAGAAATGCATGAGTTTAGAGCAAATGGGTGTGTTTCTGTTAGAGGAGAACAAGTCTCGCCATCTACCGTTAGTTGAGGAAGGGGGGTGGGGTTTACCTGCTGGTTCCATTTTTGACGGGTTAGACTTAACACTGTTAGGCTTTGCAGGTGATACAGGGATGGCCAGAGATGGAGAAGGTAGTAATTCTGAAGTGACCGGAGCTGGAGACGATGGCGGAGACCTTTCATATTCTTCCTCAGAGCAAGAAAAATCTAGCTGCTCTTCATCAAGAGCGTCTCCATCTAGACAATCTTCAACAAGGAACCCATCTAGAGATGCATTTGTGCCATCCATCGAAGACCCATCTGCCCCTCTGGCAGTGCTTGTACCTACACCGCTAGATGTGTTGACAGCTTGGGAGAGGGGTGGATCTGCACTTGGTGTGTGGTAAAAAGAGCCATCAAGGGTACCAAGAGCCGATTTGAGTCCAAGAACCAACGAACCACTTTGGTTTGTGTGGAGTTGATGCTTGACAGATGCTGCAGGTTTCCGTTTGCTTTTTGCCATTTAACCAATAAGCAGGAAAGAAAGGAGACAAGCTACAGGAGATAGCTTTGGTATCGGGCACAGTGGACAGCCATGAACACGGGAGGAAACAACTTCGGGTGGAAGGAGAGCGTCTCTCTCTTGTTTCTCTCTCTTGCTGCTCACTGAGAGCTCTCTGAGAGCTCTTTCTTTTTCTTTTTTTTGATCAAAATGTAAGTATATAAAGAGATCAAAAATAAATACATTGCTGGATTACCAGCAAGTCCACAAGCAAAGATGATCACAAAGGGAACAGGCTCCCTTATCGACCAAATAGCAATCCACAAATAAAATCAGAGAAAGAACGAAAAACGACTAAAAGGAGAACCTAAAATTAAGGAGCCCTTCTTAACCGAGAACAAAGTAAAGCAATGTAAGTGAAGCCACCAACTGAAGAAATGAACAGCTATAAAAGCAAGCATGAAGCCGACAAAGATGAATCAGCTACAGCAACAACAGAAGAAGGAAACTGAGAACTGAATGCAGGAGAGCCCGTAGCGTAGAAGCCAATTGTGGAGGCCAAAGACAAGGCAGCCTGAGAGGAAGCCATGAAATCCATGCAAGTCGTTGAAGCCATGCAATAAAGCTACAGAGCCAAATAATGGCACCTAGGGAAATAACAAAGCCCACGTGAAGCACAAGCAAATCGTCCAATCTAAAGGCCACACATCAAAGAAAGATAGAAAGGAGCATTGAAGGGGCTGCAGCAAAGCAGAAAAAGCTAACCCACCGAGATGATTCCCCACGTGAAGAGTGACTATATACAGCCAGCAAATATTAATGGTGGAGGAACCCAACCAATCAGGAGTGAACACCGCAGGAAGCATTGAGATTAATTATGCAAATTATATGCATAACCGTGTAAGAATTGTGGAGACGAGGAGACAGCCAAAAAACCCAACAGCCCCTAAATAAGAAGAGAAGGGAGCTCAATTGCTGGAAAGGAGAGCAGCAACCACCACCAAGAAGAGAACCCGATACTACCAGCCACGTGCATGGGACATGCAGAAGAAAGGAAAGCAGCACGATCATGGAGAGAAATCTCGGAGAGATAAGGAGCCACGCAAAGAATGCTGGAAAGGAAATGAGGAGCTCGAGTAAAGACAACTGAGAAGCTAGTCCGACTCCCAACAAAACAGAAGACTTAAACTGCCTATTATTAAGCAGCCACAATAGATTATGCACTGAGGAAGTCACCAAGCAACCGGGAGGAGGTTATGGTCCTTCTCATGAAAGTGAAGGAGCATGTAGAATATGATTTGGAATTTCCGAAAGAGGACGGCAAGTGAAGTACATTTATCTTCAAAAATTCTTCTATTTCTTTCCTCCCAGAGAAGGTAGACTAGAACACAGAGAGAAACTCTTTTCATTCTAGCAACCAAGCTTTTCTTTCTGCAAGGAAGACCGCGAACTGCACTGGTTAGAGTGGACATATTTCTGCGAAGATTTAACCAAGATTTTACCATGCACCACAAAGAGAATGTCTAGGCACAACCAAAGAACAAATGCTCATGACTTTCCTCTACTTGCCTACAGAATACGCATAGAGTGTCTATGGAGAGGAACCTCAGTCGATCTTTAGTGCGAAGTTTCCCAAGAATGGCCAGCCAAAGGGTGAAGCAATGCCTGGGAAGAGCCCATTGTTCCCAAACAATCTTGTCCCAATGGACTACTGAACTTCGAATTCTGAGAGAGGCATAAGCGTTAGAGGTGAAGCCTCCATCATTACGTGCCCAACTGGCCATTAAATTAATAACTTGTTGGTGGCCCCCATATGTCTCAACAAGTTGGTTTTTGAGAAGGATGAATGATTTCCATAACGGGGAGGAATTCTTGTGAGCAGAGGCGTGCCAAATGGAGTGCCTGGCTAAATAAAAGTGATGAATCCATCTAATCCAAACGGAGTCTTCCTTCAGATGAATGTTCCAGATATGCTTGGCAAGGAAGCAGTTGTTAAACACTTGGATATCAATCAAGCCCAAGCCTCCTTCATTCTTCGGAAGACAAACAGTTTTCCATGCTACAAGGGCAGCCTTGCTTCTACAAGTATTACCTGTCCATAAGAAGTTTCTACAAAGGCTAGTGATTTGCTTGATGACAGCATGCGGCATAGGAAAGATACTGATCCAGAACTGAACCATCCCATACAAGACAGATCTGATAAGTTCAAGTCTTCCTGCATAAGTGAGATGTTTACCTAGCCAACCTTGAATAGCAGTTTCTAGCTTGTGTATTAGCGGAGAATACTGGCTTGCAAGGAGCCTGTGAGGGCTTAGAGGAACGCCTAAGTATCTGAAAGGGAAAGCACCTTCAGAGAAGCCAGTATCAGCTAAAATAGTTTGCTTCAATGGAGCAGTTACACCACCAAAGAATATGGATGATTTTGAAGTGTTAATATTCAAGCCAGACATTTGCCCGAAGAGCTTCAATTGCTGAAGGAGCACTTGAACTGAAAGCCTGTCCCCTCGACAAAGTAGAATAATATCATCAGCAAATGAAAGGTGAGAGAGACCAAGCTCTTGACATTTTGGGTGAAACCGAAAGTCAGGATTTTGGGATGCTAAGCGCAGCATCCTAGAAAGGTATTCCATGCAAATGATGAAAAGGTAGGGAGAGAGAGGATCCCCTTGCCTCACACCACATTTGCCTGGAAAAAACCCAAACAACTCTCCGTTGACAGCAACTGAATATGAAGCCGTTTCAACACAGGTCATGACTAGGTGAACAAATTGATCAAGGAAGCCAAAAAGGAGGAGAAGATGCCGCAGAAAAGGCCATTGGACAGAGTCAAAAGCTTTTCGAAAATCAATTTTGATGAGGCATCTAGGGGAGGCTCGTTTCCTTTCATAGTGCCTGAGCAGCTCCTGTAGAAGATTAATATTGTCATTCATGCGACGACCACCCAAGAAGGCATTTTGCAGGGGGCTGATGATGCTATCAAGGACACGCCCCATTCTGGTAGCTAGAATTTTGGAGATGATCTTGTACACTACATTACAACAAGAAATGGGTCTAAAGTCCATGGCATCAGAAACCTGGGCAGACTTCGGAACCAGAGCTATGATAGAATGGTTTATCTGCTTAAGAAGCTGACCAGATTGGAAGAAACTTTGCACCGCAGCACATAGGTCAGGACCAACCACATCCCAGGACTTCTTAAAGAAAAAAGCTGAATAACCATCTGGGCCTGGAGATTTGTTGTCACCAATACTGAAGAGGACTGCTTTAATATCATCAGAAGAGACATTGGCCAGTAGAGAGGCATGTAAAGAGGGATCTATACAAGGACCATAACCAACAACAGACTCATCCAAAGGGGATGTAGCACCCGAAGTACCCAACAGCTGAGAGAAGAATTTAATAAAAACATCCCCTACCTCACTTTGGGAAGTTGTGAGGGAGCCATCACTACGGTGAATCGCAGGAATGAAGTTCTTCTTGTGCTTTTGATTCATCAACGCATGGAAAAAGCTAGTCCCTAAAGAAGTTGCATTTTAGTTTTTGGCTATAGAACATCTTCTCCAAAGATTTAAGATTAACAAGCTCCAGGCGAAGTTTACGATCCTGCTCCAGTAATTGGATGTTGTCCTTATGGTCTTGAAGCAAAGATTGGTGTTGGTCTAGTTGAGCTTCAGCTCGGCAAACTCTTTCTGAGATGTGACCAAAATGAAGTTTGTGAAGCTGTTTTAAAGGACCTTTGAGGAGCTTGAGTTTCCTGCATAAGACATACATCGGGGAACCATAAACCTCAGCATGCCAGTGCTCCAAAAGGAGAGATTGATAGTCCTGATGTTCTACCCACATGTTGAAGAACTTGAAGCTAGTTCTCTTTGGTTTATATTGGGGCCCAATACAGACCGATATGGGAGAGTGGTCAGAGAAGGCACCTGGGGTGCTAAAATGGACATGAACAAAGTGTTGAAAGCTCGACCAGTGAGGATTAATCAAGACTCTATCAATCTTGCTCCAAATTTTACCATTTGTCCAGGTGAAATGGCTACCAGTGAAGTTAAGGTCAGAAAGACCTAACATAGAGCAACAAGATCGAAAATCAGCAACTTCATAAGAGGAGACAGGCTCTCCATTGTGCTTGTCCTCTTGAGATAACAGAGAGTTGAAGTCGCCCATAATAATCCAGGGAGAGGTTGAGTTCCATCTCTGTAAGTCTTGCCAAAGAGCTCTACGAGCAATAATAGTGTTATAACCATAAACAAAAGTTGAAGTAAAAGAATAGTGATGTACCAAGCTATTGATGGTGACATGAAGACCCTGGGAAGAAAGATCAACAAGCTCCACCGAAACAGTAGAAGGGTTCCAAAGAACCAAAATACGTGCAGTGTTTGAAGCTGCAACATTAGACAAAAATCTCCAATTCTTGAGTCGGAGTCTATGCATGAAAGACACAGCAGAAGAAGACAGTTTGGTTTCCACAAGACAACAAACATCTAGTTTATTCTTCTTCATGAGGCTTGCGACCTCATGTTGCTTGAGAGGACTGTTTAGGCCTCTCACATTCCAGCAGTAAATCTTCATGGATAAGGGGGGGTGGGAAGTAACCCCTCGCCACTGTTAGGGACATCATTACTGCGTTGCAGAGCCCCCCTCTTTGGGGGTAAATCTTTTGAACGGGAACGACCTTGAGCACCTGAAACAACCACAGACTTGCCCTTATCACCCCTTGTGCCAACTAAATCAGAAGGAGATGTTGGAGTGATGGAGGAACCAGGCTTTAAAGGAGGGAGCGGACAATCACAGTGAGGTTGTGATCCCAACCTGTGGAAAACAGAATCCCTGCCTTTGGAAACGGAAGCTGGAGCTGGAGTCGTAGTAGAAGTCTGGTGTTGTCCTGGTGCACTTATAGCAACCACAGATTTGCCCTGAGCAGTCCCAGAATCCACTTGAGGAGGGGGTGCTGGAATGGTGTGAATGACAGTTGTTGGGGAATGAAGTTGGCTTTCCTCCTGAACCGGATGAGTGGCCTTGTGAGACAGGTGGGAGTCCACCTGACGGGATTTCAAAGAATCCCTTGAGGGGGAGTGCTTGCGTCTCCCTTTTTTCCGTTGAACTACTTCCCATCCATCAGGGTTAGATGTAGCATCTCTTCTCATGGTGTCCAA
>NW_011501912.1:10251-29499 GCF_000495115.2 Populus euphratica | reverse complement strand
CACGACTAAAAAATTGATGTCTTCTCTTAAGTGCAGGAGTGTCGAAGTAATAAATAACCCGGCAAAACCAAGGTCAAACCACAGGGAGGTTAATTGTATAAATTATAAACAATAATTATAAACAACAATAATAGTAATAACAATAATAATAATAATAATAATAATAATAATAATAGTAATAATAGTAATAATAAAGAAAAAGAAGGAAAAGAAGAAGATGATGATGAGAACTTTGAGATGAAATATTAATGTAAGGATTAAACAATGATAATAACAAATGTCAAGGTTAGAGGTTCCACTAATGGTATGTCAAATAAGTATAGTATAAACTATTGTTATTCAATTGGAAACCACACATAAAGGAGATTCCAATCAGATTATAGATTGTTAACATGATTTTCCAATCAGATTAAAGGAGGTTCCAATCAGATTATAGATTGTTAACATGATTACATTAGTCATCTTATTCGATTAATGCTAATACTTGTAAATCTCATCAAGCATTCATGATTATAACTTATGTTAACAACAAATCAAGTTCCTTGCATAGTTGAGGTGTCGGTTATATCATACAGTATGGGCTATAAAAGTGCCAAGCATTTGTTATACCAAGTGTTATACAACATAAATCAAGATTAGTCATTTAACAAGCAAAGTATTAAAGAGTGAACAAGATAACAAATACACAACATTTTAGTATCAAACATTAAAGTCCATATTAAGTTTACACTATACCTATTCTTACACCATTAGTGTAACCTTTTCGCCTTGACATAAGAAACTTAACTAAATATAATGAAAGAAAGAAAAAAATAAAATAAAAATAAGAACATAAATAAGATAAAAGTTAACTAAGTAAATGAAAGGAAATGAAAGGCATAAACTTGATATTAATGAAAGCAAAGCATAAACATTACAAAAAATACAAAGAGAGAAAGCAAGAGCATGATCTTGATCTGGAAACCAAGATGTTTAAATGCATGGCAAATGTCTCCTTTTATAGGCCAAAATTGGGAACTATTGATTTGATGACTAATTGATGAGTAGGTGGTCAACTCTTAACGTGGTGACAATACTTATCTTCTCTTATCTGCCCAAAACGTCATTGATAACGTCAAAATTGGAGCCACTTGAAAACATAAAAGTTGTAGGAAATTGTCTCAGCTTTCTTGTGTAAACAATTCAGCTCATTTAGACATCTAGAACTCCAGATATAGGCCAAAAACTGAACAGTACTTGGGTTGGAAGACAGATTCGGGCTTATTTGTTGTTGCTACAATTTGGACTTGAAAATGACCTTTTTAGATCTTGGACTCCATATGAAAGTTGTAGGCCTATGTCTTACCTTTCATCCATATAAAGTAGACCTAAATCTAAGATCTACAGCTCCAAACATGACCCAATTACCGAACAGTATTCCGGTTTGGATTGCACTGATATCTCTTTTCGAAGTTTGGCCATCTCTTTGTCCTTTTAATTTCAGTTCTTAAATTCATCAATCAATCCTTTCATTTATATGATAGGCCTGTATTTAAAATTAACATTTACCACAAATTAAAGGTATCTTATATTGTTAGATATATTATTATAAAACATGCTTTAGTTAAGGAGTTATTGATACTTTAAGTGCAAAATAATGACATAAAACCTTGATAAAAAATGCACTTTTAAGTATTAATCACACTCCCCAATCAGCTTATTACTAGTCTCTAGTAATCAAAGCATTAAAATAGAAAAACAATTTGTAAATTCCACAAAGCAAGGTATTCATCATTCAACTTCCATTAATCTATCCAAATAAACAAACTCTCATTAAATTTATATATCTGCTTAATACCTCTTAACAAGATATCAATAAACTATTTTTTTGTGCTCAATATATCAACACAAAATTATAGGGCTTTTCTTGAAAGAAAATTATAATTTTTATTCTAATGTTTAAGGTTAACTTCCTTGGGTTGGGATTATTTTTTTTTCTTTTTTTATTTATTTTTTTAATATATATACAAATAACTTAAAACACTATGCATCTTTAACCCATGTAAGGAGCTTTCGGCTAATGACTTCCAAACCAGTTGGTCTTAGGGCATTAGGTGTTGAGACACCCCTACGAGCTTAGTAACTCCGGTCGCAGATACTGATATGTAGACAGTGCAATGTTTGATTCCCTTAAGCTTTTCTCCTCAACCTATGTAACAAGCCTTAGGTCAATAGCTCCCAAGTCAGTTGATTTTAGGGTATTAGGTGTTAAAACACCCCTTCGGGTTTAATTGCTTAGGTTAGGGAGGCTGCGAAACCAAACTGATCTACATTTTTATTATCATTATTTTTTTTGTTTTTTTGTTTTAATTATATATTATCCCTTTTTCCTTAGTTATTTTTTATATACAATCCCTTTCCCTTAGTTGTTACCTTTAACAAAAGAACATAAATAATGTAATAATCCAATATGCAACCCACAATCATATGTTAAAGTGTATATGTGTGTAAATTAAGGTTTAAGAATACATGTTAAATGAGTATATGAGCAGAATTAAGTGATAGTAATGTGAGAGTTTGTAAACCTGAATATTTCAAGAAGTATTATGATAAACCTTATTAAGAATGGTTACTAAGATGCATCTCAAGAGTCATAAAAAAATCTCATTTACTATGCCATCATAGTAACAACAATTTTGCACATGCTTTATGAAATAGAAAACACATTTAGTTTTTTTTTTTTTTTAGCTACTACCCTTTCCCCCCAACCAAAACGAGACATTGTCCTTAATGTTCTAAGGTAGAAAGATAAAGTATAGAAGATATCACCTGAAATAATGAACACTAATAAACCTGAAACACACTGAAACAAATATAAGACACAACAAAACACAATAATAAAACCAAAAGACGCAAAGATTCACAAATGAAGGCTCAAATCTAATTTAAGCTTTTTACGGCTTTCCTTAAATGACCAATTTATGCGACTCATGGAGGGATCAATCACAGGAATGAAAGATTATAGTTGGTCAATCAATTGTTCAGCAGTAGCAGCAGAGATTATGATTTGTCGTGCAGAAGATGTTAGAAATTCCTATTCCACAACATGATCAAGAAAAGACAACTTATCATAATAACCATTAACATTTAACAAACCTATGGGTTTACGGTGAATGTGCAGTTGGGCCCAAGAGGAAATATTAAAGATCTCTTCCAATGTGCCTAGACCACCTGGGAAAGCAATGAAGGTATCAGCATGGTTAAACATTGCATTCATTCGAGCCGACATTGTGGAGACCTGAAGTTCCTCTCTAATTGTTTTTCCAATGATTTCCCCTTGTGCTAAAGTTTTGGGGACAACCCCCAAAACTTAACTACCTCCTAAAAATACAACTATTGACACACCTCCAATTAACCCAAGATTGCCTCCCCCATACACTAAATGAATCTTTCTCTCAGCTAGCACCTGACCAAGATAATTTGCTGATTCTAAAAACTCCTTTTCTTTCTAACACGACTAAAAGATTGATGTCTTCTCCCAAGTGCAGGAGTGTCGAAATAATAAATAACCCGGCAAGACCGGAGTCGAACCACAGGGAGGTTAATTGTACAAATTATAAATAGTAGTAGTAGTAGTAGTAGTAGTAGTAGTAGTAGTAGTAGTAGTAGTAGTAGTAGTAGTAGTAGTAGTAGTAGTAGTAGTAGTAGTAGTAGTAGTAGTAGTAGTAGTAGTAGTAGTAGTAGTAGTAGTAGTAGTAGTAGTAGTAGTAGTAGTAGTAGTAGTAGTAGTAGTAGTAGTAATAATAATAATAATAAAGAAAGAGAAGAAGAAGAAGATGATGAGAACTTTGAGATGGAATATTAATGTAACGATTAAACAATGATAATAACAAATGTCAAGGTTAGAGGTTCCACTAATGGTATATCAAACAAGTATAGTATAAACTCTTATTATTGAATTGGAAACCACACACAAAGGAGGTTCCAATCAGATTATATATTGTTAACATGATTACATTAGTCATCTTATTCAATTAATGCTAATACTTGTAAATCTCGTCAAGCATTCATGATTATAACTTATGTTAACAACAAATCAAGTTCCTTTCATAGCTCAGGTGTCGGTTATACCATACATTATGGGCTATGAAAGTGCCAAGCATTTGTTGTACCAAGTGTTATACAACATAAATCAAGATTAGTCATTTAACAAGCAAAGTATTAAAGAGTGAACAAGATAGCAAATATAAAACATGTTAGTATCAAACATTAAAGTCCATATTAAGTTTACATTATACTTATTCTTACACCATTAGTGTAACCTTTTCACCTTGACATAATTAACTTAGCTAGACATAATGAAAGAAAGCAAAATAGATAAACAAAATAAGAACATAAAAGTTAACTAAGTAAAGGAAAGGAAATGAAAGGCATAAACTTAATATTAATGAAAACAAAGCATAAAAAATACAAAGAGAGAAAGGAAGAGCATGATCTTGATCTGGAAATCAAGATGCCTAAATGCATGGCAAATGCCTCCTTTTATAGGCCAAAAATGGGAACTATTGATTTGATGACTAATTGATAAGTGGGTGACCAACTTTTGACTTGGTGACAATCCTTATCTTCTCTTGTCTGCCCAAAACGTCATTGATAACGTCAAAATTGGAGCCAGTTGTAAACATGAAAGTTGTAGGCAATTGTCTCAGCTTTCTTGTGTAAAAATTTCAGCTCATTTGGACTTCTAGAACTCCAGATATGGCCAAAATACCGAATAGTGCTCGGGCTGGAAGACAGATTCGGGCTTCTTTGTTGTTGCTACAATTTGGACTTGATAATGGCCTTTTTAGATCTTGGGCTCCATATGAAAGTTGTAGGCCTATGTCTTACCTTTCCATCCATATAAATTGGACCTAAATCTGAGATCTGTAGCTCCAGATATGACCCAATTACCGAACAGTGTTCCGGTTTGGATTGCACCGACATCTCTTTTCTAAGTTTGGCCATCTCTTTATCCTTGCAATTTAAGTTCTTCAAGTCATCAATCAATCCTTTCATTTATGTGATAGGCCTGCATTAAAAATAGACATTTACCATAAATTATAGGTATCTTATATTATTAGATACATTATTATAAAACATATTTTAGTTAAGGAGTTATTGATACTTCAAGTGCAAAATGATGATATAAAACCATGATAAAAATGCACTTTTAAGTACTAATCACACCCCCCAACCAGCTTATTACTAGTCCCTAGTAATCAAAGCGTTAAAATAGAAAACAAATTTGCAAATTTCACAAAGCAAGGTATTCATCATTTAACTTCCATTAATCTATCCAGATAAACAAACTCTCATTAAATTTATATATCTGCTCAATACCTCTTAAAAAAATATTAATAAACCTTTCTTTTGTGCCTAATTTATCAACACATAATTATGGGGCTTTTTTTGGAAGAAAACAAAATTTTTGTTCTAATGTTTAAGGTTAACTTCCTTGGGTTGGGATTATTATTTTTGTCTTTTTTTAAAAAAATATATATACAGATAATTTAAAAACATCATGCATCTTTAACCCATGTAACGAGCTTTCGACTAATGACTCTCAGACCAGTTGGTCTTAGGGCATTAGATGTTAAGACACCCCTACGAGCTTAGTAACTCAGGTCGCAAATACTGATATGTAGATAGTGCAATGTTTGATTCCCTTAAGCTTTTCTCCTCAACCTATATAACAAGCGTTGGGCTAATAGCTCCCAAGTCAGTTGACTTTAGGATATTAGGTGTTAAAACACCCCTTCGGACTTAATTGCTTAGATTAGGGAGGCTACGAAACCAAACTTATCTACATTTTTATTATTATCATTTTTTTTTAATTATATACAATTCCTTTCTCTTAGTTGTTACCTTTAACAAAAGAACATAAATAATATAATAATCTAATATCCAACTCACAATCATATGTTAAAGTGTGTGTGTAAAAATTAAGGTTTAAGAATACATGTTAAATGAGTATATGAGCAGAATTAAGTGATAATAATGCGAGAGTTTGTAAATCTGAATATTTCAAGAAATATTATAATAGACCTTGTTAAGAATGGTTACTAAGATGCGTCTCAAGAGTCATAAAAGTTCTCTTTACTCTGCCATCATAGTAACAACAATTTTGCGCATGCTTTATGAAATAGAAAACACAGTTTTTTTTTTTTAGCTACTACCCTCTCTCCTCAACTAAAACGAGACATTGTCCTCAATGTTTAAAGGTAAAAAGATAGAGTATAGAAGATATCACCTGAAATAACGAACATTGACAAACCTGAAACACACTGAAACAAATATAAGTAACAATAAAACACAATAATAAAATCAAAAGACGCAAAGATTCACAAATGAAGGCTCAAATCCAATCTAAGCTTTTTACGGCTTTTCTTAGTTGACCAATTTATGCGACTCATGGAAGGATCAATTACAGGAATGAAATATTGTAGTTGGTCAATCAATTGTTCAGCAGTAGCAGCAGAGGTTATTATTTGTCGTGTAGAAGATGTTAGAAATTCTTGTTCCACAGCATGATCAAGAAAAGACAACAACTTATCATAATAACCATTAACATTTAACAAACCTATGGGTTTATGGTGAATGTGCAGTTGGGCCTAAGATGAAATATAAAAGATCTCTTCCAATGTGCCTAGACCACTAGTAAAGCAATGAAGGCATCAGCATGGTTAAACATTGCATTCATTCGAGCTGACATTGTGGAGACCTGAAGTTCCTCTCCAATTGTTTTTCCAATGATGTCCCCTTGTGCTAAAGATTCGGGGACGACCCCCAAAACTTGACTACCTCCTAAAAATGCAGTTATTGACACACCTCCCATTAACCCAAGACTGCCTCCCCTATACACTAAATAAATCTTTTTCTCAGCTAGCACTTGACTAAGATGATTTGCTGATTCTAAAAACTCCTTTTTTTTCCCAGGACTAGATCCATCGAAAACACAAATATTTGTTATGTGATAACCTGAGGAACTTGCCATTTCTACACACTTCTGTATTTGTTGAATGTATGGGTTGAGTAGAAATGAAAGGAAGGAAGAGAGGATTTTATAGATGAGAAATTAGAAAGGCAATCATACCACCTATATGTAGGCCAGCTAGAGTCTCACACACACTCTCTCACTCTCTTTATTTATTTACTTTTGAAAAAACATGTGTATGTACAGGTAGTTATGATTGTGGCTCACATCTTCCCTTGGTTTTACGTCCAAGAACGGTTTAAACGCTCTCTATGGGTCGGGGATAGGCTTCCCATCCAGTTTTCTTAAAAACTAGCAAACAGGGTCTTTTTTAGTTAGATTCCCAAGACTAAGTCGATCATGTTCTTTATAAAATAGTGGCCATTGATTTTGCATCAAAAGTGTCATTAAGTCTCTTATTTTACATATATATTTATTGTTTTTATTTGGGTTTTTTTATAATAATTGATGTGCTTTTCAGTAATGAAGTTTGTTTTAATATTTCGATAGGTTTTGGAGCTTAAATGAATTAATTCAGGAAATTCAACGTTGGAATTCAGAACAAAGAATTGAAGAGACATGTAGTTGAAGATTGAAGCAAATCTTGGTTCAAATAAGTGCTCCAAATTTGTCCCAAAAATAAATTCTATTCCAATTCTAGAAAAGAATATCATATGATCTATTTTAAGCCCAAACTTGCCTTATGTTGTGTGCAAACTTGAACCATTAAACACTCAAGGTTTCAATGTCAATCTTAGCCCAAATAATAGGTATATTTGTATACTTATTTGATGCTTAAATTCAGCCCCAAATCAACCTTCAAATCAGCTCAAACACAATCCATGATCTTACATGTCCACACAACAACAATTGATTTATTTTGGGTAATCCATTGATCCAAGAAGGCAAGCACATGGATGGAAAGCTAGAGGGGACATTTTTACATTATTTTGGGTCAAAAAGAAGAAAGATATAGCTCATAAATGATGAAGAAAAACGTGCACCAAAGTGGTTGCAAAGCTGTCCTGATTTGATGTTTCAGAACACCTTTCGGTGTTTTACCCATATCTTTTGACTCAGGTGTCCAAATGAGCTGTTCTTTAATGATATGGAAAGGTGACAAAATTTTCTATGAATATTTCTCTAATAGACTTTTCCAGAAAAGGCTTCTAAGAGGGTCAAATTGTTGTCCAAAGTTAGAGTCAGGTTTGTGTCCGAATTTTTTCTGAAATTGTTTTGTGTTCTTCTTTATAGATTTCGGTTCTTTAGTTTGTAAAATTTATTATTTCAGTTTGATTCAAGTTATTTCATGTTTATTGAAGTGTTCTTATATATAATCATGGTTGACTAAGCTCTTTCTTGGATCCAAATCAAGGATGATGGTGATTGAGGTGAGTTCTTTAGGATATGAATGAATCTTAATGTTTATCTTCTCATTTTCTTCATGAATGATTTATTATTGCAAAGAAATTTTAGAAATCATTTAGGTAATGTTATAATCTTCAATTTTTATGCACAAACTTTAGTTTTGGTATAGAGATTGCTTGATTCAATGTCTTACTTAATATGAAAGTACTTGTTCATTCTTAAGCAATAATCAATCTTCATCTTTCTAAACTTCATTGTAATATCTTCCGATTTAATATCACCATCGTTGATATTAGATTGAGTTATCTTATATATGTTGAAGAAATCACCAGTACATCACCATTAAAATTGATTTGGACCAAGACTTACTTTTTCTTGTCATTTAAAATCTATTTACACTTTTTCATCTTTGAAAACAAATCCATTAATTATTTTCAACCAAGTTATTGTTAATTTAATTTCTCTTGAGTTTTTTTCTTGTTACTTAGCTTAATTTCCAGATCTATCTCTCTGTGGATATGACCTCGATCTTACCGAGTTAATTGCTACATCGCACATTCGTGCACTTGCGAGTTAAAATAAGCCGATCATAAAAAGCGGTCAAGCAGCCATAAATCATGAATTGCATGATGCACATCTCCACTAGGATGCATCTCAAGAGTTAATAGAAGATTATCTAAAGACTCCTTACTCAGGCCATCCTTAATGAATTGTATTTTATCTTTACGGTTTATAGATACCATTCCTAAAGAATGATATTGTGTAATATAAGTCCATCTAGCACATCGATGATAGACTTTCAGTTATTTTGCACGACGTTTCTTTGCAAAAGTGCTTTTACCTGTTCCAGGCATGTGTGAAATGAAGGACTTAGAGGACTCACCTGATAATCGGACCTTTGCTTCAATCAACTAGCGAATATCCTCAGAAATTTTATGATTCATTAACAATCTCAATCTTGCACATCTAGCACGGTAAATTTTTGTAATCGCATTTTGAGGCAAAGCAGAAAAATACTTTTTCAATTTTTCAAGATTAGTGTCCATTTTCAAATGAGAATTGGAAGAGAGATTCAAAGAATTGCACAAATATATACACAAATATCAGTTATTGTGGAAAACTGAAAGAACCGACTTAAGTCATGAAGTACTGTTGTCCGCCATTTGACCGGGGTGAGAGAAACTAGCAAAAATCACTAAAAAAGAAACACAAAAACAATGTAAAAAAAATAATCAACATTTATCTACAAGATCATTCAAACCAGTTGATTCATTTTCACTAGGAAAATTATCAAAGTAAGCTTTCAAATGATGTCCATTTTCCTTAAAAACATTGTCATTCATTGAATTCTCAACATCATAGGCCCCATAAGGATTGTTCCATCTTGATCTTAACTCTCTAAGGAATGAATGGAGTTGAGAATTATAAAATAATTTTTTTTTACCAATGTCAACTTTTTAACAATTTTCACAAGTTTTGCAGAATGCATGTGTGTCCTTGAACATGGTGGGCTAATAAAATCCATTTTGAAAGATTTTTATAGCTGTCTTTTTCGACGAGAAATAACTTCCACATGCTTCAGAATGACAAAGTTTAATGACACTACTTACCTTATTCTCGGGAATGAATCTTTGAAATATTTGATCAGGATAATATTTGAATAAGTTAGGGTCATCAAAATAAAAGCTCTTCACTTCGTACAAAAACTTTTCTTTGTCTTGGGTACTCTAATCAGCTGGCAAATCTCCTAAAGCAAGAAAATTGATATTTTTATCATACCAAGGCATTGGACTAAGAGAAAGTAAGGATTCGTTAGGAAAGTAATCATCAATTGGTGTGATGTCAGATGTCGAATCTATTGTCACTGTTGACAAAAGATTCGCATCAATATTTTCGGTGCTTGTTTCATCCGTGATTTCTTCCTTAGAATAAATCATTTGCAAATATTCAGATTCATCTAAATCATTTTTACTTAAAGTAGATTCAAGTTGATCATAAACTAATTCGTCAATATGATCTACTTCTTGTAAATCATTATCATCTCTAGGTTGCTTGTAAATATTGAAAATATTCATCTCCAATGTCATGTTTCCAAATGATATCTTCATCAATCCATTCCTACAATTAATCAATGCGTTAGAAGTTGTAAGAAACGAACGTCCTAAAATAACAGAAAATGAATTACATGCTTCAACAGGTTGTGTGTCCAAGACAACAAAATCCACAGGATAAATGAATTTATCGACTTATACTAACACATCTTTAATTATTCCTTTAGGGACTTTTATAGATCTATCGGCAAGTAAAAGAGATATAGAAGTTAGTTTTAACTCATCTAGATTGAGACTCTAAAAAACTAAATATGGAAGTAAATTCACACTAGCTCCAAGATCAAGTAAGGCTCTTTCAATTTTATGTTCTCCAATAAAGTAAGAAATTGTAGGACAACTAGGGTCTTTATATTTCAAAGCATTATTGTTCTAAAGAATGACACTTACTTGTTCAGCTATAAAGACTTTCTTTTTCACATTCAGTTTCCTCTTCGTAGTGCATAGATCTTTCAAAAATTTAGCATAAGAAGGAACCTGTTTAATAGCATCCAGTAAAGTTATATTGATTCTTACCTATTTGAAAGTTTTAAAGATTTCAGAGTTGTCATTGACTTTCCTTTGATTGGTCATGGCTTGAGGAAATGGAAGTACTAGCGGGGAATCAATGTTTCTTTGTAATTTTCAGATTCAACCCCTTCCTTACCCTCAAAGATTGACTCATCATCTTTTTCACAAGGTTCAAGAGTGGGTTTTTTAATAACCTTACCACTGCGAAGAGTAGTGACTGATTTGACTTGATCCATGTGTTGGCTTCCGAAACTACTTGCATTTGCATTGTATTACCCATTGTGATTTTGTTGTGGTTGAGATGGAAACTTACCTTTCTCTTGAAAACTAAGAGCAGATGTCAATTTTGCAAGAGTATCTTTAAAATCTGTCATGTTTTGAGCAAGTTGAGTATTGATTGTCTCTTGCTTTTCAGTGAATGCATGCAATGTTTCCTCAAAATTTCTTCTAAGAGGTTGAGCATAAAGAGGTGTATATCTAATAATATAAGATACCTTTAATTTATGGTAAATGTTCATTTTAAATGCAGGCCTATCACATAAATGAAATGATTGATTGATGAATTTAAGAACTGAAATTAAAAGGACAAAGAGATAGCCAAACTTAGAAAAGAGATGTTGGTGGAGTCCAAACTGGAACACTGTTTGGTAATTGGGTCATATCTGGAGCTGTAGATCTCAGATTTAGATCTACTTTATATGGATAGAAAGGTAAGACATAGGCCTACAACTTTGTTATGGAGCCTAAGATTTAAAAGGGCATTTTCAAGTCCAAATTGTAGCAACAACAAAGAAGTCTGAATCTGTCCTATAGCCCATGCACTGTTCAGTTTTTGGCCCATATATGGAGTTCTAGAAGTCCAAATGACATTTATCTTCTTTTTTTTCTAGAAAGTTGAGACAATTGCCTACAACTTTCATGTTTTCAAGTGGTTCTAATTCTGATGTTATCAATGACATTTTTAGGCAAATAAGAGAAGATAAGGATTGTCACCAAGTCAAGAGTTAGCCACCCACTCATCAATTAGTCATCAAATCAATAGTTCCTAATTTTGGCCTATAAAAGTAAGCATTTACCATGCATTTAGGCATCTGAATCTCTAGATCAAGATCATGTTTTTCCTTTCTCTCTTTGTATTTTTTGTATTGCTTATGCTTTGCTTTCATTAATATCAAGTTTATGCCTTTCATTTCCTTTCCTTTACTTAGTTAACCTTTATCTTATTTATGCTCTTGTTTTTTTTTTCTTTCATTCATTATGTTTAGCTAAGTTTATTATGTCAAGGTTAAAAGGTTACACTAATGGTGTAAAAATAAGTATAGTGTAAACTTAATATGGACTTTAATGTTTGATACTAACATGTTTTGTATTTGTTATCTTGTTCATTCTTTAATACTTTTCTTGTTAAATGACTAATCTAGATTTGTGTAGTATAACACTTGGTACAAGAAATGCTTGGTACTTTTATAGCCCATATTGTGTGGTATAACCGACACCTGAGCTATGAAAGGAACTTGATTTGTTGTTAACATAAGTTATAAGCATGAATGCCTAACAATATGTACAAGTATTAGCATTATTCGAATAAGATAACTAATGTAATTATGTTAACAATTTATAATCTGATTGGATCCTCCTTTGTGTGTGGTTTCCATTTGAGTAATAAGAATTTATACTACACTTGTTTGGCATATTATTAGTGGATCCTCTAACCTTGATATTTGTTGTTATCATTGTTTAATTCTTGCGTTAATCTTCCATCTCAAAGTTCTCATCAACTTCTTCTTCTTCTTCTACTTTATTACTACTACTACTATTACTATTATTGTTATTGTTACTATTATTGTTGTTGTATTATTGTTATCTATAATGTATATAATTAACCTCCCTGTGATTCGATCCCGATCTTACCGGGTTATTTATTACTTCGATACTCTTGTACTTGGAAGAAGACATCAATCTTTTGGCCGTGTCATATCACTCCCACTAACCTTTTGTAAATACAAGATTTATCAATATTGTTTTTTATAAAATCAAATATGTTGATTATACCATGAAGATTGAATATTCCTACTCTTTAAAGCTTGCATTATATATTTGTATATATGTTGACTAAGTTCCAAACTTGGTTAGTACATGAATTTTATAACTTTAAGTCATTTCTTAGAATAAATATCATATATTACTTCCAAGTAATTGGTAGGCTCATCAATTATGAGCAATATATCTTTTACAACTTCCATAAAAGATCCTTATCTCATTGATACATGATATGTCTTAACAAATTTATAGAGATTTTGTATTTCTTAAGGTTCAGGCTAAACATCCAATGTTTAAGCCTTGAGAAGATATTTCATCTGAATGTAGTGTTCTAAGAGGTGTAGAGAATCTCATTCTCTTTTAAATAATCCCTAAAATATTTAGTCAAATATTAATCACCTTGATCCAATCAAAGTTTCTTAATACTTAATCCAATCTATATTTCAATTTTATTGTAGTTTATATTGAACCTAAGCATATTAAATTCAGTTACATACAAACCATTCATATAATTATCAGATCCATAAAAACATCATTATTATGTTATTATCGTTGTGGTCTATCCATGCTAGTGGTAGCCATCAGAAGCAACAATAGTTTAATGGCAGCACAACGTGACAACAGTTTAATGGCAGCGCAGGGTGACAACCCTCATACTACCCTAGTTTGGCACTATGTATAACTATGTATAACAGCACCCGATGCTACTTTGACCTTCTGTAAATGGCAGTACTACTTCCAAGTCTAACCGGAATAATATGATAATATAAAACTTTAATAATATTATTTAAGTACTAAACACATCTCTCAATCAGCTTATTACTAGTCCATAATAATCATAGCATTAAAATAGAAAAACAATTTACAAGTTTCACAAGGCAAGGCATTCATTATTCAACTTCCATTAATTTATCCAAGTAAACAAACTCTCATTAAATTTATATATATACTTTATACTTCTTAAATAAGATATTAATAAATCTTTTTTTTTATGTGCTCAATGTATGAAAATATAGATGATGAGGCTTTTATTAGAAGAAAACAATATTATGTTCTAATGTTTTTCTAAGGTTAACTTTCTTGGGTTGGGATTATTATCTTCTTTTTTTTCATTTTTTTTTGTCTTTTCTTTTATATATATACAAATAAAACAATGTATCTTTAACCCATATAACAAGCTTTCAGCTAATGACTCCTAGACTAGTTGGTCTTAGGGCATTAGGTGTTGAGACACCGTTATAAGTTTAGTGACTCAGGTTGCAGATATTGATACGTAGATAGTGCAATGTTTGATTTCTTTAATCTTTTCTCCTTAACCTATGTAACAAGCTTTGAGCCAATAACTCTCAAGTCAATTGATTTTAGGGTATTGTGTGTTAAAATGTCCCTTCAAGCTTAATTGCTTAGGTTAGGGAGGCTATGAAACCAAATTTATCTACATTTTTCTTATCATCAATATTATCAATTTGTTTTTTTATAAAATATATACTATCCCCTTTTCTTAGTTGTTACATCTAACAAAAAAACATAAATAATATAATAATCCAATATGCAATCCACAATCATATGTTAAAGTGTGTGTATGAAAATAAAGGTTTAAAAATACTTGTTAAATAAGTATATGAGCAGAATTAATTGATAATAATGTAATAGTTTGTAAACCTAAATATTTCAAAAAGTATTATTGACACGACTAAAAGACTGATGTCTTCTCTCAAGTGCAGGAGTGTCGAAGTAACAAATAACTCGGCAAGACCGGGGTCGAACCACAAGGAGGTTAATTGTACAAATTATAAACAACAACAATAGCAATAACAATAATAGTAACAAAAACAACAACAATAATAATAGTAGTAGTAGTAGTAGTAGTAGTAGTAGTAGTAATAATAAAGAAAGAGAAGAAGATGAAGAAGATGAGAACTTGGAGATGGAATATTAATGTAAGGATTAAACGATGATAATAACAAATGTCAAGGTTAGAGGATCCACTAATGGTATGTCAAACAAGTATAGTATAAACTCTTATTATTCAATTGGAAACCACACACAAAGGAGGTTCCAATCAGATTATATAGAAAACCACACACAAAGGAGTTTCCAATCATATTTTATATTTTTAACATGATTACATTAGTCATCTTATTCGATTAGTGCTAATACTTGTAAATCTCATCAAGCATTCATGATTATAACTTATGGGCCAAATATTGAACAGTGCTCAAGCTGAAAGACAGATTCGAGTTTTTTTGTTGTTGCTACATTTGGACTTGAAAATAGCTTTTTTAGATCTTTGGCTCCATATAAAATTTATAGGCCTATATCTTACCTTTCCATCCATATAAAGTAGACCTAAATCTAAGATATACGACTCCAGATATGACCCAATTACCGAACAGCGTTCCGGTTTGATTGCACCGACATCTCTTTTCTAAGTTTGGTCATCTCTTTATCCTTCCAATTTTAGTTCTTAAATTCATCAATCAATCTTTTCATTTATGTGATAGGTCTGCATTTAAAATGAACATTTACCATAAATTAAAGGTATCTTATATTATTATATATATTATTATAAAACATGCTTTAGTTAAGGAGTTATTGATACTTCAAGTGCAAAATGATGATATAAAACCTTGATAAAAATACACTTTTAAGTATCAATCAATTATGATAGACCGTTCTAAGAATGTTTACTAAGATGCGTCTTAAGAGTCACTTAAATAAAAGAACTCCTTTACTTTGTCATCTTAGTAACAATAGTTTTTTTTTTTTTATCAACTGCTACCCTCTTCCCATAACAAGAATGAGACATTGTCCTCAATGTCCTAAGGTAGAAAGATAGAGTATAGAAGACATCACCTGAAAGAACGAATACTGACAAACCTGAAACAAACTTAAACAAATATAAAAAATAACAAAACAAGATAATGTGTTATTAATAAAACCAAAAGACACAAGGTTTCGCAAGCAAAGATTCAAATCCAATCTAAGCTTTTTACAGCATTCCTTAGGTAACCAATTTATGCGACTCATGGAGGGATCAACTATAGGGATGAAAGATTGCAATTGATCAATCAGTTGTTTAGCAATAGCAACAGAGATTATGATTTGTCATGTCGAAGATGTTAAAAAATTATATTCCACAACATGATCAAGAAAAGACAATAATTTATCATAAAAACCATTAACATTGAGCAAACCTATAGGTTTATGGTGAATGTGAAATTGGGCCCAAGAGAAAATATAAAAGATCTCTTCCAATGTACACAAACACAAACCACCTGGTAAGACAATGGAAACACCAGCGTGTTTAAACACTGTATTCATTCAATCAGATATTGTGGAGACCTGTATTTCCTTTCTAATTATTTTTCCAATGATGTCTCCTTTTGCTAAAACTTTAGAGACGACCCCCAAAACTTGACTACCTCCTAAAAATACAACTATTGACACACCCTCTATTAACCCAAGGCTACCTTCTCCATACACTAAATGAATCTTTCTTTCAGCTAGTACCCAACCAAGATGATTTGCTGATTCTAAAAACTCTATTTTCTTCTTAGGAATGAATTCACCGAAAGTACAAATATTTCTTATTTGATCACTTAAAGAACCTGTTATTTCTACACATTTCTATATATGTTAAATGTGTAGGTTGAGTAGAATTGAAGGGAAGGAAGAGAAGATTCTATAAATGAGAAATTAAAAATGCAATCATACCATCTATATATAGGCCAACTGAAGTCTTTTTCTCTTTTTTTTTTTTAAAAAAAACATGTGTTTGTATAAGTAGTTGTGATTGTGACTCATATCTTCCCTTGGTTTTACATTCAAAAATGGCTTAAACGCCCTTTATGGGTCGAGGATAAGTTTTGAATCTAGTTTTCTTAAAAACTAGGAAATATGGTCTTTTTTAGTCATATTTCCAAGACTGACAACCATGTTCTTAATCATGAATTGCACAATGCACATCTCCACCAAGATACGTGTCTAAAGTCAATAGAAAATTATTTGAAGATTCCTTATGTTTTGAAATAAATCCTGACTTTTAAAAATTTTCATAAGTTTTGAAGAATAGATGTGTGCCTTTGAACATGGTGGGCCAATAGAATCTATTTTATATGATTTTTACACTAGTCTTTTTTTATGAGAAATGACTTCCACATGCTTAAGCATGACTAAGTTTAATGACACTACTTACCTCATTGTCCAAAATGCATCTTTAAAATATTTTATCAGAAAAATATTTGAATAAGTAAAGGTCATCCCAATAAAAGTTCTTCAATTCATTCAAAAACTTTCCTTTTTCTTTGGTATTCTAGTGAGCTGGCAAAAATCGTAAAGCAAGAAAATTGATATTTTTAGCAAACCAAGGTATTGAACTAAGAAAAAGTAAAGATTTATCAGGAAAGTAATCATCGATTGGTGTAATGTTGGATGTCAAATCTATTGTTAATCTTGATAAAAGATCCGTATCAATATTTTTTGTGCCTTTTTCATCCTTGATTTCTTCCTGTTTAAAAGTTTCAAAGATTTCATAATCATGATTGACTTTTCTTTGTTTGTTCATGACATGAGAAAATAGAAGTACTAGTAGGAAATCAGTATTTTCTTTGCAATGTTCAGGTTTAACCTCTTCCTTACCCTCAGATATTGACTCATCATCTTTCTCACAAGGTTCAAGAATTGGTTTTTCAATAACCTTACCACTATAGAGAGTAATGACGAATTAGACTTGATCTATATGTTGGCTTCCGAAACTGCTTGCATTTGAATTATATTATCCTTTGGGATTTTGTTATGGTTGAGATGGAAACTTACCTTTCTCTTGCAAACTGAGAGTAGATGTGAATTTTACAAGAGTATCTTTAAAATCTATTATGCTTTGAGCTAATTGAGTGTTGATTGTCTCTTGCTTTTTAATGAATGCATACAAAATTTTCTCAAGATTTCTTCTAGAAGGGGGAGCATAAGGAGGTACAAATCCATGAGAATTTTAAAAAGTATAGTGTGGTTGAAATGGTGGCTATGAAGTTTTTGCATTATTGTTATCACTATTCTAATTAAAATTTGGGTTATTTCTCTAACCAAGGTTGCATGTTTGTGAGTATGGATCATGATGTGGCCATTAGAAATTGTTTAAAGCATTGACTTGTTCATGAAGGCATTTCTCAAAAGAAGGCGAAGTTGGACAGTTATTAGGTGAGTGTTTATTGGTTTCACAGATTTGACATATAATTTCTTGAACAGATTTTAATTAATTACTTCTTTTCAATTCTAGTACCTCGACTTTTCCAGTTAAAGATGCAAAATTAGATGAGAAGTCATAATCCTTTCTAATGTTGTATATACCTCCATTAGATGAATGAGGTTGAGTTTTACCCGATGCCTTATAAGTGCCTGTAGTGTCCTAATTTTGAATTTTCAGCTAACAAGTCTAGGTACTACATTATTTCGTTAGGGTTTTTATCTTCAAAATTTTAACTGCACATTAATTCCACCATTTATGTATCTTTAGGTGTTAACTTTTTATAAAAATATGAAACCAATCTCCATGTTTCAAAACCATAATGAGGATAATTATTAAAAATGTCTCGATACCTATCCCAATATTGGTAAAATATTTCTCCTAATTTTTAATTGAAAGTAGTGATTTGTCTTTTGAAAGAATTTGTTCTATGAGAAAGGAAAAACTTCTTTAAAAATTATTGTTGCATTTCATCCCAATTATAAATAGATCTTGGTCTCAGATTTTGTAGCCATATTTTAGCTTTATCTTTTAATGAAAAAGAAAAAAGTTTTAATTTTATGGTGTTCATGTTACAATTTAAGTCATTATAAGTATTTAAAACTTCTTCAAATTCTCTCAAATACAAGTATGGATTTTCCAGATCTAAGCTATGAAAAGAAGATAAAAGTTAAATAATGTCTTACTTAAAATTAAAATGAGATGCATCATGAGGGAAAACCATACATGAGGGTGTACTTGTTCTTGGAGGATTCATGTAGTTTTTAAATGTTCTAATACGGTTATTCTCATTATTTTCATTATAAAGCAATTGGTTATCTTCTTTGGTTATATTTTCTAAAAATGATAAGGATACCCTATAAAGTTTACCACTTAATGTACGTGACCAAACTCTCATGTACATATAGGAAGAGAATAAAAAGAAGAAGAAAAGAAAAGAAAATAAAACAAAAAAACAGTTAAATTAAAGAAAAGTAAAAAGA
>NW_011501912.1:0-10236 GCF_000495115.2 Populus euphratica | reverse complement strand
AAAATAAAATAAATATTATAATTTATACAAGAATTTACCTCCCTAGCAACGACACAAAAAACTTGACACAAGCAAAAGATTGATGTCTTCTCCCAAATATAGGAGTGTCGAAGTAATAAATAACTCGGTAAGACCGGGGTAAAATCACAGAGATGTTAACTATATAATAATAATAATAATAATAATAATAATAATAATAATAATAAGTTAAAGAGGGCTTTTAAATGTAAGATTAATGTGAGGATTAAAAAATGCAAGCCACACACAAAGAAGGTTTCAATCGGATTATAAATTATTAACATGATTGCATTAGTAATCTTATTTAAGTAACACCAAACTTTTAAATATTATCAGGAATTCATGATGCTAACTTAGGTTAACAACAAATCAAGTTCCTTTCATAGTACAGGTGTAGATTATACCATATGGTTGGGCTACGAAAGTGCCAAGCATTTGTTGTACCAAGTGTTATACAACACAAATCTAGAGTAACCATTTAACAAGTAAGGTATTAAGAATAAATAAGATAAAAATGATAAAACATGTTAATAACAAGTTATTTAGGATATAAGTATTGAAGTTTATAATGAGTTTGTATTTATTCTTACATCATTAGTGTAATCCTTTCACCTTAACATAGTCAACTTAGCTAAACATAATGAAAAAGAGAAACATAAATAAACAAGATAAGAATATAAATAAAATATAAGTTAACTAAGTAAATGAAAGGAAATGAAAAGCATAAACAAAAGATTAATAAAAGCCAAACTTAAACATTACAACAATATAAAGAAAAAGAGTAAGAATATGATCTTGATCTGAAAATAAAGATGCCTAAATATATGGCAAATGCCTCCTTTTAGAGGCCAAAATTTGAAACTATTGATTTGTTGACTAATTGTTAAGTGGGTGGTCATATTTTGACTTGATGACAATCTTTATCTTCTTGTCTGAACAAAACATCATTAGTAACATCAAAATTTGAACAGACTGTTCGTATAAAAGTTCTAGGAAATTGTTTCAGCTTTCCAACAAAAAACAAATGAGTTCATTTGGACTTCTAAAACTCGAGATATGGGTTAAACACTGAACAGTGTCTGAGCTGCAAGACATATTCGGACTTCTCTATTGTTGCTATAATTTAAACTTAAAAATGACATTTTTGAGTTTTGGACTCCATGAAAGTTTTAGGCCTATATCTTAGCTTTCCATCCAAATAGAGCATACCTAAATCCAAGTTCTATAACTACAGTTATGATCCAATGACCAAACCATATTCCAGTTTAGACTGAATCGACATTTCTTTTCTAAACATGGCCCTCTCCTTGTCTTCTAAATTGCAGACGTTAAACTCATCAATTAATCCTTTCATTTATATGATAGACCTATATTTAAGATGAACATTTACCATAAATTAAAGGTATATTATAGTTCTAGACATAATATTATAAAACATGCTCTAGTTAAGAGTTATTGATACTTTAAGTGCAAATTGATGATATAAAACCTTAATAAAAATGCACTTTTAAATACTAAACAATTATCTTAAACATAAAGCAATTCTCTCTAAGAATATATATAAAAATATATATAATATGACAAAATTCAACAATTGTCACAAATTCATCACTAAATTTCATCAATTCCAAAGAACTTGAATGCCTCGACGATATTCATCAATTAACAAAAATTCTGACAAATTACAAAAACCCTATTTAACATAATTTATCAAAATTCTCATCAAATTCATTAATTATCACAAATCATTATCAACAGTAATATTTCTCATTAAATTTATACCTAATTTATTTGGATTTAATAAAACTCAATATGCTAAAATTTATACCCAATTGAGATAATTTATCAACTCAAATGATATGATTTATACCTAATTAATATAATTTATTTCTAATTAATGTGAATTCAACTAAACCACAATCTAATTAAAAAAATCTTAACATAATCAACAAAACTCTAATTCATTAAATTTATACCTAATTGAAGTCCTTTATCAAATCAATTAATGTGATTTATACCTGATCAATATAATTTATACCTAATTATCTAAATCAATTAAACTCTAACCTTAACATAATTATAGAATCACAACAAATTCTACAAAACAAAAAGTGAGAAATAGATTGCTAACCTAAAACTATTAAAGAGGAAGTCGAGGAAATGATAATGATAGTGGTAAAATTGACGGTAATTGTAGGTGAAAGAGAAGAAGGCTATGGGTTTTTGTGATGGAAGGAGGTAAAGAGACAGGGAAGCTTATGATGGAGAGAGGGGAAAGGGTTGTTTGGGTGGGAAAGATGGAGAAGGAGAAATAATTATGTTAAGCATGTATTTGGTAATGCAACGTGAAATGTTTTTTAGTTAAAAAATATATTAAAATAATAATTTTAAGATTTTGTTATTTTTTATATTAACAATAACTTTCAAAAAACTCATCTAAAAAATATTAATTTAATATATTTTTTAAATAAAAATAATTTTAAATCACAACAACAATCATTTCTTAAAAGTATATCGGTTGGTTTCATATTGGGAATGACACAATTAGAGATATTTGTTTACATAATAAAAAATAGTAGTATTTCTTTCTTCTTCTTTTTTCTACCAGTGTTTAGTTATTAATTTTTTTTTTTACCATGCTATTTTGATAGTAAAAAATAAACTCATAAAAACTCACTATAATAAATATTTGATATTATGATGTAGTATTTTGTATGAAATTATATTAAAATAATTTTTTTTAATTTTAATATATCAAAACTATAAAAAAATATTAAAAAACAAATATATTTTTAAATGCAAAAACAATTAATAAGAACACCATTTCCTCCTCAAATTAAGCGCGATGCCACTAGAGTTTTGTCAAAAAAAACCATCAATTTGAATTAGCGTCTCAGAACATCTGTAAGTATGAAAGGTCCTAATTCAATCTCTCTCAATTGCTTCCATTACTTTCTCTCTGGAATGAAGAAAACTCACTATCTGTAAGTGTGTGTGTGTATCTTTGTTTTCCGTCCTGGGATTCTTGTAGGCTTCAAGCAGCCTTCTATTTTATGATTTACCCCGGAATCTATTCTTTTTTTATTCTTCTTCTTCTTTTTTTCTGGCTTAGTTGTCAAATCCTCTCCCGGTGCTGTCTTTCTCCTTACATTATGTCCTGCGTCTAAAATTAGCGGTGTTCTTGTGGCACGTGGTGCCTTTATGCCCAAAATTCGTCAAGAAACTGGTGCCAAGGTTGGTGTCGAGGAGAATATCCCTGGACGTGAAGAGCAGATATTTGTTACATCTGGTTCTGATGAGAGGCTAAAGTCGGTATTGAACAGAGCGAGGAGGATGGCCACGAGGCCAGTGTGGCTGAAGAGAGTTATGGTAAAAGCGATGGCAGTGAGAACACAACCACCTCTTTTATTGATAACCTGATACTAATATACAAAGGAAACTTATTCGTGAAAAAAAAATCTGGTTTTCCTCGGGTTCAAGACTCGTAAAAAATAAAAAATGCTTACAATTTTATGGGCAGTTTGTATAATTGGCTATTGGATAAGATTCAATAGTGTAATATATAATATAATAAAGAATGCAAGTTAAAGTAAAAAAAAAAAAAAACTAGATAAAATTGGAAAGTTGACTTTCCTATAGCATAAGATATGTGAATGAAAAGAATAAGTTAAAAGTTTCTATCGAATAAAGTGAAATATAGAGGGCACATCTGATGACCGGATGGTATCAGATGTGAGCTACTAGTATGCCAAATGGACAAAGTCATGTGATGACGTACGGTACGGTGTTTCACGACAACTTGTTTGAAAGGGAAAGGAGCTTAGACAGATTTGGACTTTGTAAGACGGAGAAACCATGGATGGGTGTCCAAATTTGAGATCGAACTGATCAGGCGAAGGCCCTAAATAAGGGAGTACAGTAAATATCAAGCTTCTGGTGATATACAGAGGCAGTTGTTTTGACGACAAAATTTTAGATACGATTAAAAGATTAATGTTTTCTCTCAAATACAGGAGTATCAAAGTAATAAATAACCCGATAAAACTGGAGTCGAACCATAAGGAGGTTAATTGTACAAATTATAAATAACAATAATACAACAACAACAACAATAACAACAACAATAATAATAGTAATAACAACAACAATAATAATAATAATAATAATAATAATAATAATAGTAGTAGTAATAATAATAATAATAATAATAAAGAAAAAGAAGGAGAAGGAGAAGAAGAAGATGATGAGAATTTTGAGATGAAATATTAACGTAAAGATTTAACAACGATAACAATAAATGTCAAGGTTAGAGAATACACTAATGGTATGTCAAACAAGTATAGTATAAACTTTAATTAGTCAATTGGAAACCACACACAAAGTAGGTTCCAATTAGATTATAGATTATTAACATGATTACATTAGTCATCTTATTCGATTAATGCTAGTACTTGTAAATCTCGTCAAGCATTCATGATTATAACTTATGTTAACAACAAATCAAGTTCCTTTCATAGCTCAGGTGTCGGTTATACCATACATTATGGGCTATGAAAGTGCCAAGCATTTGTTGTACCAAGTGTTATACAACATAAATCAAGATTAGTTATTTAACAAGCAAAGTATTAAAGAGTGAACAAGATAACAAATACAAAACATGTTAGTATCAAACATTAAAGTCCATATTAAATTTGCACTATACTTAATCTTACACCATTAGTGTAACCTTTTCACCTTGACATAATAAACTTAGCTAGACATAATGAATGAAAGAAAAATAAATAAACAAAATAAGAATATAAATAAGATAAAAGTTAGCTAAGTAAATGAAAGGAAATGAAAGGCATAAACTTAATATTAATGAAAGCAAAGCATAAACATTACAAAAAATACAAAGAGAGAAAGCAAGAGCATGATCTTGATCTGGAAACCAAGATGCTTAAATGCATGGCAAATGCCTTCTTTTATAGGCCAAAATTGAGAACTATTGATTTGATGACTAATTGATGAGTGGGTGACCAATTCTTGACATGGTGACAATCCTTATCTTCTCTTGTCTGCCCAAAACGTCATTGAAAACGTCAAAATTAGAACCACTACATGAAAGTTGTAGGTAATTGTCTCAGCTATCTTGTGTAAAAAATTCAGTTCATTTGGACTTCTAGAACTCCAGATATGGGCCAAATACTAAACAGTGCTCGGGCTGGAAGACAGATTCGGACTTCTTTGTTGTTGCTCTAATTTGGACTTGAGAATGGCCTTTTTAGATCTTGGGCATAAAAGTTGTAGGCCTATATTGTACCTTTCCATTCATATAAATTAGACCTAAATCTGAGATCTACAACTCCAGGTATGACCCAATTACCAAACAGTATTTCGGTATGGACTGCACCGGCATCTGTTTTCAAAGTTTAGCCAACTCTTTGTCCTTTCAATTTCAGTTCTTAAATTCATCAATCAATCCTTTTATTTATGTGATAGACCTACATTTAAAATGAACATTTACCACAAATTAAAGGTATCTTATATTATTAGATACGCCGGTTTGGATTGCACCGACATCTCTTTTCTAAGTTTGGCCATCTCTTTATCCTTGCAATTTAAGTTCTTCAAGTCATCAATCAATCCTTTCATTTATGTGATAGGCCTGCATTAAAAATAGACATTTACCACAAATTATAGGTATCTTATATTATTAGATACATTATTATAAAACATATTTTAGTTAAGGAGTTATTGATACTTCAAGTGCAAAATGATGATATAAAACCTTGATAAAAATACACTTTTAAGTATCAATCACACCTCCCAACTAGCTTATTACTAGTCCCTAATAATCAAAGCGTTAAAATAGAAAAATACTTTGCAAATTCCACAAAGCAAGGTAGTCATCATTTAACTTCCATTAATCTATCCAGATAAACAAACTCTCATTAAATTTATATATCTGGAAACCAAGATGCCTAAATACATGGCAAATGCCTCCTTTTATAGGTTAAAATAGAAAAATACTTTGCAAATTCCACAAAGCAAGGTAGTCATCATTTAACTTCCATTAATCTATCCAGATAAACAAACTCTCATTAAATTTATATATCTGCTCAATACCTCTTAACAAGATATTAATAAACCTTTCTTTTGTGCTCAATGTATCAACACATAATTATGGGGCTTTTCTTGGAAGAAAACAAAATTTTTGTTCTAATGTTTAAGGTTAACTTCCTTGGGTTGGGATTACTATTTTTGTCTTTTTTTTTTTTTTTAACTCTATATACATATACTTTAAAAACATCATGCATCTTTAACCCATGTAATGAGCTTTCAGCTAATGACTCCCAGACCAGTTGGTCTTAGGGCATTAGGTGTTAAGACACCCCTACGAGCTTAGTAACTCGGGTCGCAGATACTGATATGTAGATAGTGCAATGTTTGATTCCCTTAAGCTTTTCTCCTCAACCCATGTAACAAGCGTTGGGCCAATAGCTCCCAAGTCAGTTGACTTTAGGGTATTAGGTGTTAAAACACCCCTTCGGGCTTAATTGCTTAGGTTAGGGAGGCTACGAAACCAAACTTATCTACATTTTTATTATCATCATTTTTTTTTCTTTTTTTCTTTTTTTTTTTTTTTTTTTTTTTTTTTTTTTTTTTTTTTTTTTTTTTTTTTTTTTTTTTCTTTTTAATTATATACAATCCCTTTCCCTTAGTTGTTACCTTTAACAAAAGAACATAAATAATGTAATAATCCAATATGCAACCCACAATCATATGTTAAAGTGTGTGTGTGTAAATTAAGGTTTAAAAATACATGTTAAATAAGTATATGAGCAGAATTAAGTGGTAACAATACGAGAGTTTGTAAACCTGAATATTTCAGGAAGTATTATAATAGACCTTGTTAAGAATGGTTACTAAGATGCGTCTCAAGAGTCACTTTAACAAAAGAACTCCTTTACTCTGCCATCCTAGTAACAACAATTATGCACATGCTTTATGAAATGAAAAACAATTTTTTTTTTATCAACTACTACCCTCTCCCCCCAACCAAAACGAGACATTGTCCTCAATGTTCTAAGGTAGAAAGATAGAGTATAGAAGATATCACCTGAAATAACGAACACTGACAAACCTGAAACACACTGAAACAAATATAAGAAACAACAAAACACAATAATAAAACCAAGCATGTGTATGTACAGGTAGTTGTGATTGTGGCTCACATCTTCCCTTGGTTTTACGTCCAAGAACGGCTTAAACGCCCTCTATGGGTCGGGGATAGGCTTCCCATCCAGTTTTCTTAAAAACTGGCAAACAGGGTCTTTTTTAGTCAGATTCCCAAGACTAAGTCTATCATGTTCTTTATGAAATAGTGGCCATAAATCATGAATTGCACGATGCACATCTCCACTAGGATGCGTCTCAAGAGTCAATAGAAGATTATCTAAAGACTCCTTACTCAGGCCATCCTTAATGAATTGTATTTTATCTTCACGGTTTATAGATACCATTCCTAAAGAACGACATTGTGTATTACAAGTCCATCTAGCACATCGATGACAGACATCCAGTCGTTTTGCACGACGCTTCTTTGCAAAAGTGCTTTTACCTGTTCCAGGCATGTGTGAAATGAAGTTAGAGGACTCACCTGATAATCGGACCTTTGCTTCAATCAACCAACGAATATCTTCAGGAATTCCATGATTCATTAATAATCTCAATCTTGCACATCTAGCACGGTAAATTTTTGTAATCGCATTCTGAGGCAGAGCGGGAAAATACTTTTTCAATTTTTCAAGATTAGTGTCCATTTTCAAATGAGAATTGGAAGAGAGATTCAAAGAATTGCACAGATATATACACAGATATCAGTAATTGTGGGAAACTGAAAGAACCGACTTAAGTCACGGAGTACCGTTATCCGCCATTTGACCGGGGTGAGAGAAACTAGCAAAAATCACTCAAAAAGAAACACAAAAAAGAAAATGTGAGAAAAACAAAATAATCAACCTTTATCTACAAGATCATTCAAACCAGCTGATTCATTTTCACTAGGAAAATTATCAAAGTAAGCTTTCAAACGATGTCCATTTTCCTTAAAATCATTGTCATTCATTGAATTCTCAATATCACAGGCCCCATAAGGATTGGTCCATCTTAATCTTAGCTCTTTAGGGAATGCATAGAGTTGAGAATCATAAAACAAAACTTTTTGACCAGTGTCAATTTTTTGACAATTTTCACAAGTTTTGCAGAATGCATGTGTGTCCTTGAACATGGTGGGCCAATAAAATCCATTTTGCAAGATTTTTGCAATTGTCTTTTTTGACGAGAAATAACTTCCACATGCTTCAGAATGACAAAGTTTAATGACACTACTTACCTCATTGTCGGGAATGAATCTTTGAAATATTTGATCAGGACAATATTTGAATAAGTTAGGGTCATCACAATAAAAGCTCTTCACTTCGTTCAAAAACTTTTCTTTGTCTTGGGTACTCCAATCAGCTGGCAAATCTCCTAAAGCAAGAAAATTGATATTTTTATCATACCAAGGCATTGGACTAAGAGAAAGTAAGGATTCGTTAGGAAAGTAATCATCGATTGGTGTGATGTTAGATGTCGAATCTGTTGTCACTGTTGACAAAAGATTCGCATCAACATTTTCGGTGCGTTTTTCATCCGTGATTTCTTCCTTAGAATAAATCATTTGCAAATCTTCAGATTCATCCAACTCATTTTTACTTAAAGTAGATTCAAGTTGATCATAAACTAATTCGTCAATATGATCTACTTCTTGTAAATCATTATTATTTCCAGGTTGCTTGCAAATGTTGAAAATATTCATCTCTAATGTCATGTTTCCAAATGATAGCTTCATCAGTTCATTCCTACAATTAATCAGTGTGTTAGAAGTTGCAAGAAACGGACGTCCTAAAATAATAGGAAATGAATTACATGCTTTAATAGGTTGTGTGTCCAAGACAACAAAATCCACAGGATAAATGAATTTATCGACTTGCACTAACACATCTTCAACTATTCCTCTAGGCACTTTTACAGAAAGTTGCAAGAAATGGACGTCCTAAAATAACAGGAAATGAATTACATGCTTCAACAGGTTCTGTGTCCAAGACAATAAAATCCACAGGATAAATGAATTTATCGACTTGTACTAACACATCTTCAATTATTCCTCTAGGCACTTTTATAGATCTATCGGCAAGTAAAAGAGATATAGAAGTTGGTTTTAACTCACCTAGATTGAGACTTTGAAAAACTGAATATGGAAGTAAATTCACACTAGCACCGAGATCAAGTAAGGCTCTTTCAATTTTTTGTTCTCCAATAAAGCAAGAAATTGTAGGACAACCAGGGTCTTTATATTTCAAAGCATTATTGTTCTGAAGAATAGCACTTACTTGTTCGGCTAAAAAGGCTTTCTTTTTCACATTCAGTTTCCTCTTCACAATGCATAGATCTTTAAAAAATTTAGCATAGGAAAGAACATGTTTAATAGCATCCAACAAAGGTATATTGATTCTTACCTATTTGAAAGTTTCAAAAATTTCAGAGTTGTGATTAACTTTCCTTTGTTTGGTCATGACTTGAGGAAATAGAAGTGCTAGCGAAGAATTAGTCTTTTCTTTGCAATTTTCAGATTCAGCCCCTTCCTTACCCTCAGAGATTGACTCATCATCTTTCTCATAAGGTTCAAGAGAGGGTTTTTCAATAACCTTACCACTGCACAGAGTAGTGATTGATTTGACTTGATCCATGTGTTGGCTTCTAGAACTACTTGCATTTGCATTGTATTGCCCCTTGAGATTTTATTGTGGTTGAGATGGAAACTTACCTTTCTCTTGGAAACTGAGAGCAGATGTCAATTTTGCAAGAGTATCTTTAAAATATGTCATGCTTTGAGCAAGTTGAGTATTGATTGTCTCTTGCTTTTCAATGAATGCATGCAATGATTCCACAAGATTTCTTCTAGGAGGTGGAGCATGAGGAGCTGGATATCCATGAGAATTTTGGAAATTGTGGTGTGCTTGAAACAGTGGTTGTGAAGTTTGTGCATTGTTGTTCTCACTCTTCCAACTAAAATTTGGGTGATTTCTCCAACCAAGGTTGTATGTTTGTGAGTATGGATTATTTGGAAACTGTTTAAAGCATGAGCTTGTTCATGGAGACATTCCTTAAAAGAAGGCAAGGTTGGACAGTTAT
>NW_011501895.1:18401-30048 GCF_000495115.2 Populus euphratica | reverse complement strand
ATATGAGATCTACAGCTCTAGATATGATCCAATTACTGAACAGTATTCTCGTTTGGACTGCACCGACATCTTTTTTCTAAGTTTGGGCATCTCTTTGTCCTTTCAATTTCGGTTCTTAAATTCATCAATCAATCCTTTCATTTATATGATAGGCTTGTATTTAAAATAAAAATTTACCATAAATTAAAGGTATCTTATATTATTAGATACGTTATTATAAAACATGCTTTAGTTAAGGAGTTATTGATACTTCAAGTGCAAAATGATGATATAAAACCTTGATAAAAATATACTTTTAAGTACCAATCACTTGACTGATTGTAAAAAAAAAAAACTACAAAGTTCATATTCCTTAAGACATTTAAACTGATAAAGTGAAAATTATAATGAAGCACCAAAGGCATGACTTCAAACTTCATTGGTGAGCAAAATCTTCAAATTTGATTCTTTATAGCCAAAGCAAGCTTCAAATTTGTCATGTTTATCTTAGATCTATCCATTTATAAAACCTCACGAGCCTTCCTATAATACCTGTTTATGAAGGATGCATGTAAGGAAGAATTACTAAAATAATGAGGAGAACAGATAATTTATTTTTTTAGAAAAAGAAAACATAAGGTCTATCTGTACTATTGATATGAACTTAGAGGGTAAGAACCCTAGAACCAATGATCAAGATTGAACAAAACCCAAGAAAGCTAAAATCAAATTGAAAAGAACTCCATCTAATAATTATCTAAACCAAGGAATCGTAGTTATTGGATGAAAACACCAACTTGTTGATTATAAAAAATCAAGGACTAGAATTATAAGGATGATTATCACAAATAAGTAATCTTTGATAAGTTATAAAGAGTTTAATAAAGAACAAAGAGTATGAGCAACCTTGCACACATAATATTATTTATAAAATTTAAAAAAAAACTATAAATAAAAGTTATATAACCCTATATAATAAGTAAAAACATACTAAGTAAGGTTTCGAAAAAAAAAAGGGTTCTAAATAAAATATGAAAAATAATCCTAAATCATATGGAAAAATATTGCAAATTTACAATAGTAACTTCTAGGCTTTATCCTAAGGCCTTTTTAATGTCTAATCACTATGAAGTTTAACCCTATATAAAACAAGGCCTTTAGAATATTTTTACAAAATTATAATTGATTAAATGGTTGAATAAAAAATCATGCTCATTAACATAAAATTGCGTATTAGGAAAATATGCCTAATCCATATATTAGTTAAACAAGTTAAATCCATAAGTCTTGTAAAAAATAAAGTGCAAATATCTTGAATTAACTTATTAAATGTTTTTTAAATCTTTTTATATCTTAACCTCGTAATAGGTCCAATTAGCAAATATAATGGATCATATGAATTGCTTGATAATTCTCATTATTTTACCTTTTGGTTCATATCAATTATCATTATTAACCCTAAAATATCCATTAATATTAGGAAATTGAGTGAATGAATGGAAAATTTAAGATGTCCCAGGAGAAGTTGGAACACCATATTAACATAATTATGGGACACAATGGGGTATAAAAGAAACCTTAATCATACAATCCAAATTTGAAACCCATGCATAACTAATTTTTTATTTTTTATCAGCATGTTTAGAACCAAATCACATGTGAAATTAAATTCAATGCTACATGTGATTTTAGTTTAATTGATATAACATATTATAAATTTTATATTTGGAATAAAATATTAAATCATACAACTATATTCAATTATATTATTTGGATTTCATGTGGAATTGAATTGAATTATCAATCTTGATTAATTTGCTCTTAATTCAGAATTGCATGATACACTTTCAGAAGCATAGCTTTCTTAGATATCCAAAAAATATTTTAATAAAATTAAAATGAAATATTTCAATAAGATTAGAATGATCTATTATCCATTCAATTACTTCAGAAAAAATTGATCCCCAAATCTTATTTTAGCATTGCTGCCGTTGAAAAAATAAGGTTAAGTATTTTTCTTGAATTTAGGTTTGAAAGAAAAGTGTAAAATAAAGTGATGTAGTTTAAGTTAGATGTGTATCCAAACAAAACTAATTCACAATGCCTTCATATTTGAACACACTAAAGTATAACAGCGCAATCTCTGCCAAAGATTCAATCACTATCACCCTAGCTTCCCAAAATGGTTACAACACAGATTGTGTTCTTCGCCCCCATCTCAACCGCTTTGTCTGGGTCCATCATATAATACCCTTCTGCCAGATTCACCTCTTTCAGCTCAACTTCAAAGTACCTTGCAAATTTCTCCCAGGAAACCTGCGCAATGAAATAGATAGAACATTTAGCATTGTTGCTCCAAGTGACCAAATCATTATGTAGATGTATATAATGTCAGTAAATTCAAGCTACAATAATTCCCTTACTTTATTATTATATCTTGGATGATAACAACAACAATAACAACAACAAAGTTTGCTTATATTTTGGTTTAATCTAGGCCCTGGCCAACACTTTTTCTTCAGTGTGATCTTGCAGAGCAGGAGCAATTTCTACTTTATGATTTCTTTGTTTACAATCCATTACCGCTACAACTTACCTAATTCTTACAAAATTAGCAAGCATATATGAAGAAAAACATCAATTCTTACTCTATCATTGTATATTGGATAATAATAAAGAAAAGTTGTAGGGTCTTTAAGAGAGAAGAAATAAGGATAATTTTTATTTGGAATTGTAGTAGCAAATCTAAGAGTTTCCCTTTGATTTGTTTTGCTTATTTTTCATGTCTTGAATTCTATTTAAAATTCAAATTACTAATCTCAAAAGAATTCCAAACACAAGTATTATTTAAATAGCATATAAAAATTGTAGCATTCAAAGACAAATATTGACCTTGGTCCATATAATTTTCCCATCATAAATTGCATATTCAATATGGAACTGCTTTAAATAATAGAAACCGATAATTTAGGTGTTTTCGTATACACCAGAGAGATAATAACAGGCAAAATACAAAACTCATAGAGTTATGACAAACTTGTGTACATCACTCAAGGATGATAGGCATGCTTGGATCATAAAATGAAACGAAGCACACAAGATTTGAAAGAGGCTTATATTTGAATTATGAAATCCAAAATATAATAATTAAACATATATACAAGGGAATAATATGTCTGACTTAAATAATGTCCTGCTATTACTTTGTATTCCTAACGCTTGGAAAATGAACATGCAATCACAAAGGCAACTAGCTACTGAAGTATCACTTACATTCAGAATGTAGAGCTCGAAGACATTGGACCTCAAATACATTGAATCCTAAGATTGAGGAGACTGTAGCTAATCTAAACAAATTTTATAATGTTTAATCAATAATTACACACAAATTGAATAATGAATTAAATATTAGGGTTCTATGAATACCAACCCTAATTTTTTAATACATGGTTTTTTCATAAAAACTTAATTAATTGCTTCCCCACTTCTAAAATTTGTCTACGAGTTTGAAACTTATTGACTTAACAAAAAAACTCGAATTATTTAGATCTATTATACCTTTAGGATTTATGTTTGAAATTAAGGAAACATAACCTATATTTTAATGATTTAACAATAACAAAACACACTACTAGCATATTTCAATTCTTGATTCAAGAAAATGATGTGTGAACCTCGTGATAACGTGGTCACGCAACCCACATATAAAGACATCAATTCCTGGAAAGCCAAGTAAATCAAGTTTGATAGGAGTGTGATACAAAGATAACTTATACATAGGCACCAACACTATTGGAAAAGCAAACCCCCATCCAACGAATATTGATTCGAGAACGAGAAGTATAAAGATGATGCCACAAAATCAATTGTTCTTCAATAAGTTATTTTTCAGTTTGTTAGAGAATCAAGGAGGGAAGATTATCCCACCAACATGCGATAAATGTGACAAAAAAAGTTTATTAATCTGAAAATTGTGTAACCCTTACATGTCTTGTAATGCCTTTATTTATACTAACTCTAGACTGAACAAACTCTAATGAACCCCTTATATGGACCTATATGAGGCTCACTTACAATTAAATCTAAATAATAAAAATAAAACCCTAAACTAAGAAGAAAATAATAATAACAATAATAAATCTGAATTTAATATCCTAAATATAATAGGATCATATGTGTTGCCCTATAGAAGTCCCATATAAGTTAGGAGAAATCTAATTTGAAAATTTTGTTTTGTCATTCCCTTATGTCCTTGATTAGTATGGATTTTCTTGTTTAACTTGGACAAATAAGAAAATAAATTTTTGATTTGTTGCTAATTTAATTACTTTCCTTCCTAGACTAGGAAAAGCATTAAATAATCCTTCCATTTTGAGGACTTAGATTTGCCAAAACTTCCTTAATTGTTTAGGAAAATAAATTCATGACTTTTTATCCTTGTATCATTAGGAAAAACAAGCCTAATAAGACTGGTATGTGGTCGGATACATCAACTTGTTGTTCCACATGAATTGGGCTCTTCTTAGACCTAAATTAGATGAATTAGAGATTGTCATTCATGCTCCTTAGATGTCCCAAGCTCCTCTAGGTCCATCTTACTCCATATATTTTGTACAAACTCATTCAATGGTTCTTTAAGCATCTTTTTCCTAGCTCTTGTGATTGGCCTAATTAGCACCTCTGCTAGGTCGTTGGCATGATTATGCTTGGTGTTGGGCTGATCCTCATCATCAAGAAAAGAATTGGAACATACCTTTTGTTTTTGAGTTCTAGATGAGAAATCAATTCTAGCACCAAAACACAAGAAGAGAAAACGATATAAAAGGTGTTAAAGGAGAATTTTAAGGTGAGGTTGAAGAGAGGGTGAGTGGTGTGGTAATGGTGAGATTTCTTATTTTTTATATATAAGGGCATTATGGTTATTTCATCAAATTTCAAAATATGTTTTGATCAAGGATGCAAAGTGTAATTTAAAAAAAAAATAGTTGCAAAGTGAAATAAAAAAAACTGCATGATGGTCAGGGTAATTTTCCCTTTATTTTATTTAGATCCAACTTCTTTGTAATTCAATCTTTTTTAATTAAATAAAGTTTTTCAATTTCATGCTTTAATTTTTGGATTTGTTACAAAATGATTCTAAAGCCTAGTAAAGAAGCCAACATGAAACAACACAAGAGGAGCAACAATAACAACATTAACAATCTCAATAGAAGGTATTAGAAGAGCATGTTCAACAATTACGAAACATATCTAGCAAGGTAGGCTCGTTAGCAAAGCTACTAGAAAAAAGGCCTATTGAGTCTCACCCCAAACATCCTTATAATTTCGGTTAACATCCATCACCATGCAAAACCAGAGTAGGATTAACATATTCAATTAAGAGGAATGAAATTGGATTTTCTCTTATTCAATAAGGATGACCTAATTAGTTAGGAATACAAAGAAAATTAATTTTTTAATCATCACAACACTCCCTCATAACACAAATATATTCATGGCTAGTTTTCATATGGAAAGGTAGGCTATTGTATGGTTTCAGGAGATAGAGGAAATTGGAACTATCACTAGCTAGGAATCATTTGTGAATGCCTTACAAATTTGATTTGGTATATCTACCTATAATGATTTTATGGAAGTACTTATTAACTTAAGACAGACTTTATTGGTTAAAAATTACTCACTTTGAAATAATTTCAAACAGAGTTAGAGGCAGGGCAGATGACATAACCAAAAGATTGATGTCTTCTTCCAAGTGTAGGTGTGTCAAAGTAATAAATAACCCGGCAAGACCAGGGTCAAACCATAGGGAGGTTAACTGTATAAACTATAAATAAAGAAATAGATAATAATGGGAAAGGAGTTGAAAAGAGCTTAGAAATATGATATTGATGAAAGGATTAAACAAAGATAAAATAATTATCAAAATTAGAGAATCCACTAACGGTATTTCAAATAAGTATAGTATAAAATCTTTTTATTACTCAAATCGAAACCACACACAAATAAGATTCCAATCGGGTTATAAATTGTTAACATGATTGCCTTAGTTATCATATTCGAATAATGTTAATACTTGTAAATGTTGTTAATTATTTATGATTATAACTTATGTTAACAACAACTCAAGTTCTTTTCATAGCATAAATGTCAGTTATTCCATACGGTTGGCCTATAAAAGTGCCAAGTATTTGTTGTACCAATGGTTATACAACATAAATCTAGATTAACCATTTAACAAGCAAAATATTAAGAGTAAACAAGATAAGAAATACAAAACACGTTAGTATCCAACATTAAAGTCCATATTGAGTTTATACTAATACAAAATACGTTAGTATCCAACATTAAAGTCCATGTTGAGTTTTACTATACTTATTCTTACACCATTAGTGTAATCTTTTTATTTTAACATAATAAACTTAGCTAAAAATAATAACAAAGAGAAACATAAATAAACAAGATAAGAACATAAATAAAATATAAGTTAACTAAATAAAGAAAAGGAAATGAAAAGCATAAATAAAAGATTAATATAAACAAAACTTAAACATTATAAAAATATAAAGAGAGCAAGAATATGATCTTGATTTAAAAATAAAGATGCCTAAATGCATGGCAAATGCTTCCTTTTATAGGCCAAAATTTGAAACTATTGATTTGATTATTAATTGTTGAGTGGATAGCCATATCTTTACTTGGTGACAATCCTTAACTTCTTGTTTGAACAAAATATCATTGCTAATGTCAGAATTTGAGAAGATATTATGAAAGTTCTATAAAATTATCTCATCTTTGCAACAAAAAAAGAATCGGTGTATTTAGACTTCTAGAACTCGAAAGATGGGCTAAACACTAAACAATGTCAGGGTTGCAAGACAGATTCAGGCTTCTCTTTTGATGCTAAGATTTGGACTCTTAAATGACATAATTAAGTCTTGGACTGCCATGAATATTTTAGGCCAATGTCTTAGGTTTCTAGTCATATAAACCAAGAAATCCAAGATCTACAACTCTAGATATGACCCACTGGCTGAATAGTGTTCCAGCTTGGATTGAACAAGCATATCTTTTCTAAGCTTAGCCCTCTCTTTGTCTTCTTAATTTTGGTAATTAAATTCATCAATCAATCCCTTGATTTATATGATAGGTATGCATTTAAGATAAGATTTGCCATAAATTAAAGATATCTTATATTATTAGATATGATATTATAAAACATGCTCTAGTTAAGGTGTTGTTGATACTTCAAGTGCAAAATAATGATATAAAACCTTGATAACAATGCACTTTTAAGTACTAATCACACCCCTCAACCAGCTTGTTACTAGTCCCTAGTAATCAAAGCACTAAAATAGAAAAACAATTTGCAAGTTTCACAAAATAAGGCATTCATCATTCAACTTCCATAAATCTATCCAAATAAATAAACTCATTAAATTTATATATTTACTCAAGACCTCTTTAATAAGATATTAATAATCTTTCCTTTTTTTGTACTTAATAAATGAAAACATAAATGATGGAGCTTTTATTGGAAGAAAATAATATTCTGTTCTAATGTTTAAGGTTAACTTCTTTGGGTTGCGATTATTGTCATTTTTTTATTATTACTATTTTTTTCTTTTTCTTTTTTTAAAATATTTATAGATAACACAATGCATCTTCAACCCATATAATGAGCTTTCACCTAATGACTCTCAAACTAGTTAGTCTTAGGGCATTAGGTGTTGAAACACCCTTACAAGTTTGCTAACTCGGGTTGCAAATACTAATAGGTGGATAGTGCAATGTTTGATTCCCTTAAGCTTTTCTCCTTAACCCATGTAACAATCATTGGGCCAATAGTTCCCATGTCAGTTGACTTTAAGATATTAAGTGTTAAAACACATCTTCAGGCTTAATTGCTTATGTTAGGAGGCTACGAAACTAAATTTATCAATATTTTTATTATTATAATTTTTTTTACAAATTATATACTATCAATTTCCCTTAGTTATTATATTTAACAAAAATACATAAATAATGTAATAATATATTACGCAACCCACAATCATATGTTAAAGCGTGTGTGTGAAAATAAAGGTTTAAGAATACTTGTTAAATGAGTATATGGGTAGAATCAAGTGATAACAATGTGAGAGTTTGTAAACCTGAGTATTTCAAGAGAAGAATGTGATAGACCTTATTATGAATATTGCAAATAACCATTGAAAAATGTTTACTAAGATGCGTCTTAAGAGTCAATAAAATTCTCCCTTACTTTGTCATCCTAGTAATAACAGTTTTGTCAAATGGTTTAAAAACAAAGACATTTAGTTGATTAGTTATTTTTTTTATCAACAACTACCCCCCAACCAAAATGAGACATAATCCTCAATGTCATAAGGTAGAAAGATAGAATATATAAGACATCATCTAAAACAACAAACATTGACAAACCTGAAACACAATTAAACAAATATAAGAAATAACAAAATAAAATAATATGCTATTAATTAAACCAAAAGACACAAAGTTTCACAAACGAAGGCTCAAATCCAATCTAAGCTTTTCATGAATTTTCTTAGTTGACCACTTTATGTGACTCATGGAGGGATCAATTACAGAAATGAAAGATTGTAGTTAGTTAATCAATTGTTCAGCAGTAGTAGTAGAGATTATGATTTGTCATGTCAAAGATGTTAAAAATTCCAGTTCCATAACTTGATTAAGAAAAGACAACAAATTATTATAAAAATCATTAACATTTAACAAACCTATAGGTTTATGGTGAATATGCAGTTGGGCCCAAGAGGAAATATAAAAGATCTTTTCTAATATGCCCAAACCACCTGGTAAGGCAATAAAGGCATCAACATGGTTAAACATCGCATTCATTCGATCAGACATTGTAGAGACCTGTAGTTCTTCTTCAATTTTTTTTTCAATGATGTCCCAAGGTTGTCTCCCCCATACACTAATTGAATCTTTCTCCCACTAGTTGATTAGTACTTAAAAGTGCATTGTTATTAAGGTTTTATGTCGTCATATTGCACCTAAAGTATCATTAAATTCCCTAACTAAAGCATGTTTTATAATAACAAGTCTGATAATATAATATACCTTTAATTCATGGTAAATATTCATCCAAAATGCAGGTCTATCACATAAATAAAAGGATTGCTGGTGCACTCCAAACTCAAACACCGTTCGGTAATTGGATAATATTTGGAGCTTTAGATATCGGATTTAGGTCCACTTTATATAGATGGAAAGGTAAGATATAGACTACAACTTTCATGAGGATTCAAAGACTCAATTCTGCCATTTTAAAATTCAAATCTTAGCAACAACAAAGAAGGCCGAAGCTGTCCTGCAGCTCAAACACTGTTCGGTTTTTAGCTCATATCTTAAGTTCTAGAAGTCCAAATAAACTCTGGTTTTTTTTGTTAAAATATTGAGATAATTGCCCATAACTTTCATAATTCAGGGGGCTCTAATTCTAATGTTAGAAATGATGTTTTGGCCAGCCAACAATATAAAAAATCAGCCAACAACATCAATAACCAGCAGCCACCAATGTCAAAACCAGCCACCAAATCAATAGTTGCCCACCAACTATTTTCTTATTCAACCAATCAATAGTTCTGAATCTTAGCCTATAAAAGGAGGCATTTGCCATGTATTTAGTCATATTAATTTTCATATCAAAATCATCTTCTTGCTTTCTCTCTTTATATCTTGTAATGTTTAAGTTTTCTTTCATGCTATATTAATCTCTTATTTATGCTCTTTCATTTCCTTTTCTATACTTAGTTAACTTATACCATGTTTATGTTCTTATATTGTTTATTTAAGTTTTTCTTCTTCATTATGTTTAGCTAAGTTTATTATGTCAAGGTGAAAAGGTTTCACTAATGGTGTTAGAATAGGTATAATATAAACTTAACATGGACTTCAATGCTTATATCTAAGAAAGTTTGCTATTAATATATTTTATCTTTTCAATACCTTGCTTGTTAAATGGCTAATCTACATTTATGTTGTATAACACTTGGTACATTAAATGCTTGATCCTTCATAGTCTTTGGCCGACATCGTTATTATGATATGAACTTGATTTGTTGTTAACATAACTAGTAACATGAATGCCTGATGATTTTTATAAGTATGGTGTTACTTACATAAGATGATTAATATGATCATGTTAATAACTTATAAGGAGCTAATAACGATAAATCATCCAATTAGAACCTCCTTTATGTGAAGTTTCCAGTTGAGTAATAAAAAGAGTTTATATTATATTTATTTGAAATACCATTAGTAAATCTTGTAACCTTGACATCTGTTTTATCATTCTTTAATCCTTACATCAGTATTACATCTCAAAGTTCTCTTCAACATCAAAAATCATTTTAATATTTGTAATTTATATAATTCACCTCTCTATGATTTGACCCTGGTCTTGCCGGGTTATTTATTACTTTGATACTTTTGCACTTGGGATAAGACATCAACTCATTGATTGTGTCAAGTTTTTTACGCAGTTGCCAGGGAGGTAAGTTATTGTATAAATTAAATATTTTATTTTATTTTATTTTCACTTTTATTTCTTTTTCTTTTTCCTTTCTTTTCTTTTGCACTTGCATGAGAGTTTAGACACGTACATTAAGTGGTAGACTTTATAGGAAATCCTCATTTTCTTTAGAAAACATAGCCGAAGAAGATAATCAGTCAATTCATAATGAGAATAATTATGTTAAAACACTTAGAGATCATATGAATCCAATAAAAACAAGTGCACCATCATGTATTATTTTTCCTCCTGATGCATCTCAATTTAATTTTAATGCAAGTATTATTCAACTTTTATCCATTTTTCATGGCTTAGAATTAGAAAATTCATACTTGCATTTAAGAGAATTTGAATAAGTTTGTAACACCTATAATAACTTAAATTGTAAAATGAACACCATCAAATTAAAGCTTTTTCCTCTTTCATTAAAAAATAAAGCTAAAACATGGCTACAAAATCTTAGGTCAGGATCCATTCATGCTTAGGATGAAATGCAACAACAATTTTTAAAGAAAATTTTCCCTTCTCATAGAACAAACTCTTTCAAAAGACAAATCACCACTTTCATTCAAAAACCGGGAGAAACATTTTACAAGTGTTGGGATAGATATAAAGACTTGCTTAATACTTGTTCTCATCATAGTTTTGAAACATGGAGATTGGTCTCACGATTTTATAAAGGGTTAACACTTAAAGATAGGCAAATGATGGAATTGATGTGCAACGAAACTTTTGAAGATAAAGACCCTGATGAAGTAATGGAGTGCCTAGACTTGCTAGCTGAAAATGCTTAAAATTGGGATACCATAGGTACTTGTGAGACACCAGGTAAAACTCAACCTCATACATCTAATGGAGGCATGTACAACCTTAGAGAAGATCATAACCTCTAAGCCAAATTTGCATATTTAGCTAGAAAAGTTGAGGCACTAGAATTAAAAAAAAGTGGTCAATTAAAATCTGTTCAAGAAATTGTGTCAAATTTGTAAAACTAGTGAACACTCAACCAATGATTGTCCAACTTTGCCTTCTTTTAAGGAATGTCTCCATGAACAAGCCAATGCTTTAAATAGTTTCTAAAGGCCAAGTCATAACCCATACTCATAAACGTAC
>NW_011501895.1:6672-18024 GCF_000495115.2 Populus euphratica | reverse complement strand
TAGTAGTAGTAGTAGTAGTAGTAGTAGTAGTAGTAGTAGTAGTAGTAGTAGTAGTAGTAGTAGTAGTAGTAGTAGTAGTAGTAGTAGTAGTAGTAGTAGTAGTAGTAGTAGTAGTAGTAGTAGTAGTAGTAGTAGTAGTAGTAGTAGTAGTAGTAGTAGTAGTAGTAGTAGTAGTAGTAGTAATAATAATAATAATAAAGAAAGAGAAGAAGAAGAAGATGATGAGAACTTTGAGATGGAATATTAATGTAACGATTAAACAATGATAATAACAAATGTCAAGGTTAGAGGTTCCACTAATGGTATATCAAACAAGTATAGTATAAACTCTTATTATTGAATTGGAAACCACACACAAAGGAGGTTCCAATCAGATTATATATTGTTAACATGATTACATTAGTCATCTTATTCAATTAATGCTAATACTTGTAAATCTCGTCAAGCATTCATGATTATAACTTATGTTAACAACAAATCAAGTTCCTTTCATAGCTCAGGTGTCGGTTATACCATACATTATGGGCTATGAAAGTGCCAAGCATTTGTTGTACCAAGTGTTATACAACATAAATCAAGATTAGTCATTTAACAAGCAAAGTATTAAAGAGTGAACAAGATAGCAAATATAAAACATGTTAGTATCAAACATTAAAGTCCATATTAAGTTTACATTATACTTATTCTTACACCATTAGTGTAACCTTTTCACCTTGACATAATTAACTTAGCTAGACATAATGAAAGAAAGCAAAATAGATAAACAAAATAAGAACATAAAAGTTAACTAAGTAAAGGAAAGGAAATGAAAGGCATAAACTTAATATTAATGAAAACAAAGCATAAAAAATACAAAGAGAGAAAGGAAGAGCATGATCTTGATCTGGACACCAAGATGCCTAAATGCATGGCAAATGCCTCCTTTTATAGGCCAAAAATGGGAACTATTGATTTGATGACTAATTGATAAGTGGGTGACCAACTTTTGACTTGGTGACAATCCTTATCTTCTCTTGTCTGCCCAAAACGTCATTGATAACGTCAAAATTGGAGCCAGTTGTAAACATGAAAGTTGTAGGCAATTGTCTCAGCTTTCTTGTGTAAAAATTTCAGCTCATTTGGACTTCTAGAACTCTAGATATGGCCAAAATACCGAACAGTGCTCGGGCTGGAAGACAGATTCGGGCTTCTTTGTTGTTGCTACAATTTGGACTTGATAATGGCCTTTTTAGATCTTGGGCTCCATATGAAAGTTGTAGGCCTATGTCTTACCTTTCCATCCATATAAATTGGACCTAAATCTGAGATATATAGCTCCAGATATGACCCATTTACCGAACAGTGTTCCGGTTTGGATTGCACCGACATCTCTTTTCTAAGTTTGGCCATCTCTTTATCCTTGCAATTTAAGTTCTTAAAGTCATCAATCAATATTTTCATTTATGTGATAGGCCTGCATTTAAAATGAACATTTATCATTGATAGGCCTGCATTAAAAATAGACATTTACCATAAATTATAGGTATCTTATATTATTAGATACATTATTATAAAACATATTTTAGTTAAGGAGTTATTGATACTTCAAGTGCAAAATGATGATATAAAACCATGATAAAAATGCACTTTTAAGTACTAATCACACCCCCCAACCAGCTTATTACTAGTCCCTAGTAATCAAAGCGTTAAAATAGAAAACAAATTTGCAAATTTCACAAAGCAAGGTATTCATCATTTAACTTCCATTAATCTATCCAGATAAACAAACTCTCATTAAATTTATATATCTGCTCAATACCTCTTAACAAGATATTAATAAACCTTTCTTTTGTGCTCAATGTATCAACACATAATTATGGGGCTTTTCTTGGAAGAAAACAAAATTTTTGTTCTAATGTTTAAGGTTAACTTCCTTGGGTTTGGATTATTATTTGTCTTTTTTTGTCTTTCGTTTTTTTTTTAAAAAAAAATCTATATACATATAATTTAAAAACATCATGCATCTTTAACCCATGTAACGAGCTTTCAGCTAATGACTCCCAAACCAGTTGGTCTTAAGGCATTAGGTGTTAAGACACCCCTACGAGCTTAGTAACTCGGGTCGCAGATACTGATATGTAGATAGTGCAATGTTTGATTCCCTTAAGCTTTTCTCCTCAACCCATGTAACAAGCGTTAGACCAATAGCTCCCAAGTCAGTTGACTTTAGGGTATTAGGTGTTAAAACACCCCTTCGGGCTTAATTGCTTAGGTTAGGGAGGCTACGAAACCAAACTTATCTACATTTTTATTATCATCATTTTTTTTTCTTTTTTTTTAATGTTTTTTTTTTAATTATATACAATCCCTTTCCCTTAGTTGTTACCTTTAAGAAAAGAACATAAATAATGTAATAATCCAATATGCAACCCACAATCATATGTTAAAGTGTGTGTGTGTAAATTAAGGTTTAAGAATACATGTTAAATAAGTATATGAGCAAAATTAAGCGGTAACAATACGAGAGTTTGTAAACCTGAATATTTCAGGAAGTATTATAATAGACCTTGTTAAGAATGGTTACTAAGATGCGTCTCAAGAGTCACTTTAACAAAAGAACTCCTTTACTCTGCCATCCTAGTAACAACAATTATGCACATGCTTTATGAAAAACAATTTTTTTTTTTATCAACTACTACCCTCTCCCCCCAACCAAAATGAGACATTGTCCTCAATGTTCTAAGGTAGAAAGATAGAGTATAGAAGATATCACCTGAAATAATGAACACTAACAAAACCTGAAACACACTGAAACAAAAATAAGAAATAACAAAACACAATAATAAAACCAAAATACATAAAAATTCACAAATGAAGGCTCAAATCCAATCTAAGCTTTTTACGGCTTCCCGTAGATGACCAATTTATGCGACTCATGGAAGGATCAATCACAGGAATGAAAGATTGTAGTTGGTCAATCAATAGTTCAGCAGTAGTAGCAGAGATTATGATTTGTCGTGCAGAAGATGTTAGAAATTCTTGTTCCACAGCATGATCAAGAAAAGACAACAACTTATCATAGTAACCATTAACATTTAACAAACCTATGGGTTTATGGTGAATGTGCAATTGAGCCCAAGAGGAAATATAAAAGATCTCTTCCAATGTGCCTAGACCACCTGGTAATGCAATGAAAGCATCAGCATGATTAAACATTGCATTCATTCGAGCCGACATTGTGGAGACCTGAAGTTCCTCTCCAATTGTTTTTCCAATGATGTCTCCTTGTGCCAAAGCTTCAGGGAAGACTCCTAAAACTTGACTACCTCCTAAAAATGCAGCTATTGACACACCTCTCATTAACCCAAGACTGCCTCCCCCATACACTAAATGAATCTTTCTCTCAGCTAGCACCTGACCAAGATGATTTGCTGATTCTAAAAACTCCTTTTCTTTCCCAGGACTAGATCCACCGAAAACACAAATATTTCTTATTTGATGACTTGAGGAACTTGCCATTTCTACACACTTCTCTATTTGTTGAATGTATGGGTTGAGTAGAAATGAAAGGAAGGAAAAGAGGGTTTTATAGATGAGAAAGTAGAAAGGCAATCATAACACCTATATGTAGGCCAGCTAGAGTCTCACACTCTCTCTCTCTTTATTTATTTATTTATTTACTTTTGAAAAAGCATGTGTATGTACAGGTAGTTGTGATTGTGGCTCACATCTTCCCTTGGTTTTACGTCCAAGAACGGCTTAAACGCCCTCTATGGGTCGGGGATAGGCTTCCCATCCAGTTTTCTTAAAAACTGGCAAACAGGGTCTTTTTTAGTCAGATCATGTTCTTTATGAAATAGTGGCCATAAATCATTAATTGCACGATGCACATCTCCACTAGGATGCGTCTCAAGAGTCAATAGAAGATTATCTAAAGACTCCTTACTTAGGCCATCCTTAATGAATTGTATTTTATCTTCACGGTTTATGGATACCATTCCTAAAGAACGACATTGTGTATTACAAGTCCATCTAGCACATCGATGACAAACTTCTAGTCGTTTTGCACGACGCTTCTTTGCAAAAGTGCTTTTACCTGTTCCAGGCATGTGTGAAATAAAGAAATTAGAGGACTCACCTGATAATCGGACCTTTGCTTCAATCAACCAGCGAATATCTTCAGGAATTCCATGATTCATTAACAATCTCAATCTTGCACATCTAGCACGGTAAATTTTTGTAATCGCATTCTGAGGCAGAGCGGGAAAATACTTTTTCAATTTTTCAAGATTAGTGTCCATTTTCAAATGAGAATTGGAAGAGAGATTCAAAGAATTGCACAGATATATACATAGATATCAGTAATTATGGGAAACTGAAAGAACCGACGTAAGTCACGAAGTACCGTTATCCGCCATTTGACCAAGGTGAGAGAAACTAGCAAAAATCACTCAAAAAGAAACACAAAAACAATGTGAGAAAAATAATAATCAACCTTTATCTACAAAATCATTCAAACCAGTTGATTCGTTTTCATTAAGAAAATTATCAAAGTGAGCTTTCAAACGATGTCCATTTTCCTTAAAATCATTGTCATTCATTGAATTCTCAATATCATAGGCCCCATAAGGATTGCTCCATCTTAATCTTAGCTCTTTAGGGAATGCATAGAGTTGAGAATCATAAAAAAAAACTTTTTGACCAGTGTCAATTTTTTGACAATTTTCACAAGTTTTGCAGAATGCATGTGTCCTTGAACATGGTGGGCCAATAAAATCCATTTTGAAAGATTTTTGCAGCAGTCTTTTTGACGAGAAATAACTTCCACATGCTTCAAAATGACAAAGTTTAATGACACTACTTACCTCATTGTCGGGAATGAATCTTTGAAATATTTGATCAGGACAATATTTGAATAAGTTAGGGTCATCACAATAAAAGTTCTTCACTTCGTTCAAAAACATTTCTTTGTCTTGAGTACTCCAATCAGCTGGCAAATCTCCTAAAGCAAGAAAATTGATATTTTTATCATACCAAGGCATTGGACTAAGAGAAAGTAAGGATTCGTTAGGAAAGTAATCATCGATTGGTGTGATGTTAGATGTCGAATTTGTTGTCACTGTTGACAAAAGATTCGCATCAACATTTTCTGTGCGTTTGTTATCCGTGATTTCTTCCTCAAAATAAATCATTTGCAAATCTTCAGATTCATCCAACTCATTTTTACTTAAAGTAAATTCAAGTTGATCATAAACTAATTCATCAATATGATCTACTTCTTGTAAATCATTATCATCTCCAGGTTGCTTGCAAATGTTGAAAATATTCATCTCCAATGTCATGTTTCCAAATGATAGCTTCATCAGTCCATTCCTACAATTAATCAATGCGTTAGAGGTTGCAAGAAACAGACGTCCTAAAATAACAGGAAATGAATTACATGCTTCAACAGGTTCTATGTCCAAGACAATAAAATCCACAGGATAAATGAATTTATTGACTTGTACTAACACATCTTCAATTATTCCTCTAGGCACTTTTACAGATCTATCGGCAAGTAAAAGAGATATAGAAGTTGGTTTTAACTCACCTAGATTGAGACTTTGAAAAACTGAATATGGAAGTAAATTCACACTAGCTCCAAGATCAAGTAAGGCTCTTTCAATTTTATGCTCTCCAATAAAGCAGGAAATTGTAGGACAACCAGGGTCTTTATATTTCAAAGCATTATTGTTTTGAAGAATAGCACTCACTTGTTCGACTAAAAAGGCTTTCTTTTTCACATTCAGTTTCCTCTTCACAGTGCATAGATCTTTCAAAAATTTAGCATAGGAAGGAACCTGTTTAATAGCATCCAACAAAGGTATATTGATCCTTACCTGTTTAAAAATTTCAAAAATTTCAGAGTTGTGATTGACTTTCCTTTGTTTGGTCATGGCATGAGGAAATGGAAGTGCTGACGGTGAATCAATCATTTCTTTGCAATTTTCAGATTCAACCCCTTCCTTACCCTTAGAGATTGACTCATCATCTTTCTCATAAGGTTCAAGAGAGGGTTTTTCAATAACCTTACCACTGCGCAGAGTAGTGACTGATTTGACTTGATCCATGTGTTGGCTTCCGGAACTACTTGCATTTGCATTGTATTGCCCTTTGGGATTTTGTTGTGTTTGAGATGGAAACTTACCTTTCTCTTGGAAACTAAGAGCAGATGTTAATTTAGCAAGAGTATCTTTAAAATCTGTCATGTTTTGAACAAGTTGAGTATTAATTGTCTCTTGCTTTTCAATGAATGCATGCAATGTTTCCTCAAGATTTCTTCTAGAAGGTGGAGCATAAGGAGGTGCATATCCATGAGAATTTTGGAAATTGTGGTGTGCTTGAAACGGTGGTTGTGAAGTTTGTGCATTGTTGTTCTCACTCTTCCAACTGAAATTTGGGTGGTTTCTCCAACCAGAGTTGTATGTTTGGGAGTATGGGTTGTGGTTGGGCCTTTGGAAAGTGTTTAAAGCATGGGCTTGTTCATGGAGACATTCCTTAAAACAAGGCAAGGTTGGACAATCATTGGTTGAGTGTTCATTTGTTTCACAGATTTGACAGACAATGTTTTCAACAGATTTTAATTGACCACTCTTTTTCAATTCTAGTGCCTCGACTTTTCTAGCTAAAGATGCAAACTTGGCTTGAAGGTCATGATCTTCCCTAAGGTTGTACATACCTCCACTAGATGTATGAGGTTGAGTTTTACTCGATGCCTCATAAGTACCTGCAGTGTCCCAATTTTGAGCATTTTCAGCTAACAAGTCTAAGTACTCCATTGCTTCATTAGGGTCTTTATCTTGAAAAGTTCTATTACACATCAATTCAACCATTTGCCTATCTTTAGGTGTTAACCCTTCATAGAAATGTGAAATCAATCTCCATGTTTCAAAACCATGATGAGGGCAAGTACTAAGCAAGTCTCGATACCTATCCCAACATTGGTAAAATGTTTCTCCTGGTTTTTGAGTGAAAGTAGTGATTTGTCTTTTGAAAGAATTTGTTCTGTGAGATGGGAAAAACTTCTTCAAAAACTGTTGTTGCATTTCATCCCAAGCACGAATGGATCCTGGTCTAAAATTTTGTAGCCATATTTTAGCTTTATCTTTTAATGAAAAAGGAAAATTTTGTAGCCATATCTTAGCTTTATCTTTTAAGAAAAGACAATCACAATTCTAAAATATACCTTTGCTAGATGCTATTAAACAGGTATTGTCTTATGCTAAATTTTTAAAAGATCTGTACACTGTAAAGATAAAATTGAATGTGAAAAAGAAAGCCTTCTTAGCTAAACAAGTAAGTGTCATTCTTTAGAACAATAATGCTTTGAAATATAAAGACCTGGTTGTCCTACAATTTCTTGCTTTATTGGAGAGCTTAAAATTGACAGAGTTTTACTTGATCTTAGAGCTAGTGTGAATTTACTTCTATATTCAGTTTTTTAAAGTCTCAATCTAGGTGAGTTAAAACCTACTTTTGTAACTCTTGTACTTGTTGATCGATATGTAAAAATTCCTAGAGGAATAGTTGAAGATATGTTATTACAAGTTGATAAATTCATCTTTCTTATGGATTTTATTATCTTAGATATACAACCTGTTGAAGCGTACAATTCAATTCCTGTTATTTTAAGATGTCCATTTCTTACAACTTTTAATGCATTGATTAATTGTAGGAATGGAGTGATGATCTTTTGGAACATGACATCAGAGATGAATCTTTTAAATATTTGCAAGCAACCTGAAGATGATAATGATTTACAAGAAGTAGATTTTGTTGAAAAAATATTTTATGATCAATTTGAAAATTCTTCTAGTGAAACTAAGTTTAATGAATTTGAAGATTTGCAAATGGTTTGTTTCAAGGAAGAATCAAAGGCAAATATTTAGAGACTAAAAATTATAGAATTGCCACCACGATTAATTGAGTCCATACCTTCAAGTGTTCAACCACCAAAACTCAATTTGAAGCCATTACCATTTAATCTCAAATACTTATTTTTGGGAGAAAATGAAACTTTTTCGGTAATAATTTCTTATAAACTTAATGTTCATCAAGAAGGTAAGTTATTACAAACTCTAAAAATGCACAAAAATGCATTAGGATGGACCATAGCTGATATAAAAGGAATTAGTCCTTTGATTTGCACACACAGGATTTATTTGGAGGAAAATGCTAAACCTTCTAGAGAAATGCAATAAAGGCCTAATCCTAATATAAAAGTAGTGAGGAATGAAGTCATTAAGCTTCTAAATAATGGAATCATTTATTCTATTTCTGACAACAAATGGGTAAGTCCTACCTAAGTTGTACCTAAAAAGTCTAGAGTCACTATGATAACAAATGAGAAAAATGAGTTAATTCCAACTAGGACTATTATTGGATGGCGCATGTACATTGACTGTAGGAAACTTAATTCAATGACTAGAAAAGATCACTTTCCTTTACCTTTCATGGATCAAATTTTAGAAAGAGTTGTAGGTCATGAATTTTATTGTTTTCTAGATGGTTATTGAGGTTACAACTAAATTGAAATTGCATTTGAAGATCAAGAGAAAACTACTTTCACATGTCCATTTGGTACGTTTGCATACCAAAGGATGCATTTTGGATTATGTAATGTACCAACCACGTTTCAAAGATGCATGCTTAGCATATTCAGTAACATGGTTGAACTTTTTCTTGAGATTTTCGTGGATGATTTTTCTATTTTTGGTGATTCATTTGATGATTGTTTAACTAACTTGAAAAAGATTTTGAACAGGTGTGAAGAGAAGAATCTTGTACTAAATTGGGAAAAAATATCATTTTATAGTAACAAACGGTATTGTACTTGGTCACATTATTTCATCAATAGGAATTGAGGTTGACAAATCTAAAATCGAGTTAATTGCCAACTTGCCAGCACCAAAATCTGTTAAAAATATTAGATCATTCTTAGGACATGCTAGTTTTTATAGAAGGTTTATAAAAAAATTTAGTATAATATCTAAGCCATTGTGTAACCTTTTAACAAAGGATAATGTTTTTAAATGGACTAAACATTGTGAAGAAGCCTTTGTTAAACTTAAATATTTGCTTTCTTCTGTTGCTATCATTCAACCTCTTGATTGGTCATTACCTTTTGAAATAATGTGTGATGCTAGTGACTATGTTGTTGGTGTTGTTTTGGGACAAATAAAAGATAAGAAACTTTATGTGATTTACTATATAAGTAAAACTTTAAATAATGCTCAAATGAATTACACCATCACTCAAAATGAATCACTAGCAATAGTATTTGTATGTGAAAAATTCAGATCTTATCTTGTTGGCTCACCTGTTGTTGTTTTTAGCGATCATGCAGCATTGAAATATCTTCTTTCTAAAAAGGATTCTAAAGCTAGATTGGTGTGGTGGATTTTGTTACTTCAATAATTCGATATCACATTCAAGGATAAGAAAGGCACCGAAAATGATGTCGCGGATCATTTGTCTTGATTGACAATTGATTCGAGATTTGACATCACACCAATCAATTACTACTTTCTTGATGAATCTTTACTTTTTGTCTCTATAATGCCTTGGTTGCTAATATTGTTAATTTTCTTGTTTCAGGACATTTGCCAACTCATTGGAGTACCCAAGAAAAAAGAAAGTTCTTGAACGAAGTGAAGAACTTTTATTGGGATGACCCTTACTTATTCAAATATTGTCCTAATCAAATATTTCAAAGAAGTATTCCCGATAATGAGATAAGTAATGTCATTAAATTTTGTCATTCTAAGGTATGTGGGGGCCATTTCTCATCAAGAAAGACAACCGTAAAAATCTTACAATGTGGATTTTATTGGCCCATCATATTCAAGGAGACGCATGCATTTTGCAAAACTTGTGAAAATTATCAAAAGTTAGGATCTCTTTCAAAACATCACATGATTCCTTTAAATACTATTCTTGTCATTGAAATCTTTGACTGTTGGGATATAGATTTTATGGGTCCATTTCCTCCATCATTTGGTTTTGTGTACATATTAGTTGTAGTAGAATTTTTCAAAATAGATAGAAGCAATTCCAAGTCAAAACAATGATAATAAAACAGTCATCAAGTTTTTGAAAGAAAATATTTTAAGTCGATTTGGAATCCCTCAGGCCATGATAAGTGATGGAGGAACACATTTCTATAACAAGCCATTTGAGTCTTTAAAGAAGAAATATAGAATCACACACAAAATTGCCACCATTTAAAAATTCATAAAGTAAGAATCAAAGACTTTCATGATAAAAGAAACTTCAGAAAAACATTTGATGTTGGTCAAAAAGCTTTGCTTTATAATTCTCAACTCCATTTATTTTCTAGAAAGCTAAGATCAAGATGGAGCGGTCCATTTATTGTGAAACATGTGTATCCTTATAGGACCTTTGATATTGAGAATCCAAAGAATGACAATGTTTTCAAGGTTAAGGGAGGCAGCCTTGGGTTAATAAAGGTGTTTCAATATCTGCATTTTTAGGAGGTAGTCAAGTTTTTGGGGTTGTCCCCAAAGCTTTAGCCAAATGGGACATCATTAGAAAAATAATTGGAGAGGAATTACAGGTCTCCACAATGTCTGATCGAATGACTATAATGTTTTACCATGCTGATGCTTAGTTGCCTTACCAGGTGGTCTGGGCATATTAGAAGAGATCTTTCATATTTTCTCTTGAGCCCGACTGCATATTCACCATAAACCTATAGGTTTGTTAAATGTTAATGGTTTTTATGATAATTTGTTTTCTTTTCTTGATCAAGCTGTGTGGAACAGGAATTTCTAACATCTTTAGGACGACAAATCATAATCTCTGCTGTTGCTGTTAAAAAATTGATTGACCAACTATAATCTTTCATCCCTATAATTGATCCCTCCATAAGTCGACTCAATTGGTCAATTATGGAACGCCGTAAAAAGCTTAGATTGGATTTGAACCTTAGTTTGTGAAAAATTATGTCTTTTGGTTTTATTAACAACATAATATTTATGTTTTGTTGTTTCTTATATTTATTTAAGTGTGTTTCAGGTTTGTTAAGAGTCGCTGTTTCAAGTGATATCTTCTACACTCTATCTTTCTGCCTTAGAACATTGAGGACAATGTCTCGTTTTGGTTGGGAGGAGAGGGTAGTAGTTCATATTAACAAAAAAATTTATTAACAAATTGTGTTTTCTATTATTTAAACCATTTGCAAAACTGTTGTTACTAGAATGGCAGAGTAAAGGAGGAACTTTAGTGACTCTTGAGACGTATCTTAGTAAACATTCTTAACAAGGTCTATTATAATACTTCCTGAAATATTCAGGTTTACAAACTCTCACATTA